>NC_134355.1:366827605-367136980 GCF_048569485.1 Anomaloglossus baeobatrachus
AAAAATATGCCATAATTAACCGTCCCCAGGATGACACCAGGGTAGGTAGCAAAGTCTTTCCTGATCCCAGCTCTGTTCATCTTGGCTTCTTTTAAAAACAATGTAAGCAAGGGTTACTCCAAGCGGAGTCTTCCTTTTTTCCAAAAATTGGGCCCCACACACACCCACCCCTTCAGTGGCAGCAGTTGTGCCCCAGTTGTACACTTCACAGCTAGATTTGCATCAAGCACATTCAAAAATACGCCATAATTAACCGTCCCCAGGATGACACCAGGGTAGGTAGCAAAGTCTTTCCTGATCCCAGCTCTGTTCATCTTGGCTTCTTTTAAAAACAATGTAAGCAAGGGTTACTCCAAGCGGAGTCTTCCTTTTTTCAAAAAATTGGGCCCCATACACACCCACCCCTTCAGTGGCAGCAGTTGTGCCCCAGTTGTACACTTCACAGCTAGATTTGCATCAAGCACATTCAAAAATACGCCATAATTAACCGTCCCCAGGATGACACCAGGGTAGGTAGCAAAGTCTTTCCTGATCCCAGCTCTGTTCATCTTGGCTTCTTTTAAAAACAATGTAAGCAAGGGTTACTCCAAGCGGAGTCTTCCTTTTTTCCAAAAATTGGGCCCCCCACACACACCCACCCCTTCAGTGGCAGCAGTTGTGCCCCAGTTGTACACTTCACAGTTAGATTTGCATCAAACACATTCAAAAATACGCCATAATTAACCGTCCCCAGGATGACACCAGGGTAGGTAGCAAAGTCTTTCCTGATCCCAGCTCTGTTCATCTTGGCTTCTTTTAAAAACAATGTAAGCAAGGGTTACTCCAAGCGGAGTCTTCCTTTTTTCAAAAAATTGGGCCCCACACACACCCACCCCTTCAGTGGCAGCAGTTGTGCCCCAGTTGTACACTTCACAGCTAGATTTGCATCAAGCACATTCAAAAATACGCCATAATTAACCATCCCCAGGATGACACCAGGGTAGGTAGCAAAGTCTTTCCTGATCCCAGCTCTGTTCATCTTGGCTTCTTTTAAAAACAATGTAAGCAAGGGTTACTCCAAGCGGAGTCTTCCTTTTTTCCAAAAATTGGGCCCCACACACCCACCCCTTCAGTGGCAGCAGTTGTGCCCCAGTTGTACACTTCACAGCTAGATTTGCATCAAGCACATTCAAAAATACGCCATAATTAACCGTCCCCAGGATGACACCAGGGTAGGTAGCAAAGTCTTTCCTGATCCCAGCTCTGTTCATCTTGGCTTCTTTTAAAAACAATGTAAGCAAGGGTTACTCCAAGCGGAGTCTTCCTTTTTTCCAAAAATTGGGCCCCACACACACCCACCCCTTCAGTGGCAGCAGTTGTGCCCCAGTTGTACACTTCACAGCTAGATTTGCATCAAGCACATTCAAAAATACGCCATAATTAACCATCCCCAGGATGACACCAGGGTAGGTAGCAAAGTCTTTCCTGATCCCAGCTCTGTTCATCTTGGCTTCTTTTAAAAACAATATAAGCAAGGGTTACTCCAAGCGGAGTCTTCCTTTTTTCCAAAAATTGGGCCCCACACACACCCACCCCTTCAGTGGCAGCAGTTGTGCCCCAGTTGTACATTTCACAGATAGATTTGCATCAAGCACATTCAAAAATACGCCATAATTAACCGTCCCCAGGATGACACCAGGGTAGGTAGCAAAGTCTTTCCTGATCCCAGCTCTGTTCATCTTGGCTTCTTTTAAAAACAATGTAAGCAAGGGTTACTCCAAGCGAAGTCTTCCTTTTTTCCAAAAATTGGGCCCCACACACACCCACCCCTTCAGTGGCAGCAGTTGCGCCCCAGTTGTACACTTCACAGCTAGATTTGCATCAAGCACATTCAAAAATACGCCATAATTAACCGTACCCAGGATGACACCAGGGTAGGTAGCAAAGTCTTTCCTGATCCCAGCTCTGTTCATCTTGGCTTCTTTTAAAAACAATGTAAGCAAGGGTTACTCCAAGCAGAGTCTTCCTTTTTTCCAAAAATTGGGCCACACACACACCCACCCCTTCAGTGGCAGCAGTTGTGCCCCAGTTGTACACTTCACAGCTAGATTTGCATCAAGCACATTCAAAAATACGCCATAATTAACCGTCCCCAGGATGACACCAGGGTAGGTAGCAAAGTCTTTCCTGATCCCAGCTCTGTTCATCTTGGCTTCTTTTAAAAACAATGTAAGCAAGGGTTACTCCAAGCGGAGTCTTCCTTTTTTCCAAAAATTGGGCCCCACACAAACCCACCCCTTCAGTGGCAGCACTTGTGCCCCAGTTGCAAACAGGATGTTTTGATTTGCATCAAGCACATTCCAAATCCACAAGCATTTACTCTCCCCAGGATGACACAGGGGTAGTAAATTCCTTCTGGATCCATGACTTGTTCATTTTGATGAACGTCAGTCTGTCCACATTGTCACTGGACAGACGCGTGCGCTTATCTGTCAGCACAAACCCAGCAGCACTGAAGACACGTTCAGAGACAACGCTGGCAGCTGGACACGACAAAATCTCCAAGGCGTAACTGGAGAGCTCTGGCCATTTTTCTAGATTTGAAGCCCAAAAGGAGCAAGGCTCCATTTGCAAAGTCATGGCATCGATGTTCATTTAGAGATACTCCTGTATCATCCTCTCCAGCCGTTGACTATGTGTCAGACTTGTTGTCTCTGGTGGCCTTGCAAAAGAGGGTCTAAAAAAATTATGAAAAGATTCCATAAAATTGCTGTTACCAGCACCAGATACGGTCCTACTGGTACGGGTAGACTGTTGAAGATGACGAGACCGTCCCATGTTTGTCAAGTTACAACTGGGAGATTCACTCCCTGCACCTGCACGGTTGTTTGGTGGAAAAGCCGAGCTAAGATCGAGTAACAGCTTCTGCTGATACTCCTGCATACGTGCGTCCCTTTCTATGGCTGGAATTATGTCACAAAATTTGGACTTGTACCGGGGATCTAATAGTGTGGCAAGCCAGTAGTCATCATCACTTCTAATTTTGACAATACGAGGGTCATGTTGGAGGTAGTGCAACAAGAAGGCACTCATGTGTCTTGCGCAGCCATGCGGACCAAGTCCACGCTGTGTTTGTGGCACAGAGGTGCTAACCGTTCTTTCTTCCTCTGACATCTCCCCCCCACCTCTTTCAACTGAAATTTGACCAAGGTCTCCCTCATCTGCTGAGTCTTCCATGTCCATGGACAGTTCGTCCTCCATTTCTTCATGTTCTCCTGCACCTTCCTCAACATCTCGCCTGCTACCATGCACCCTTGTTGATCCCTGTCCCCCATGGTCCCATGCCTGGCGCCTTGGTGATGATGAACGTCTGGACCTTGGTGATGTTGTTGTGTCTTGCGCATATGAATCCTCCTGTAGTTCATCCCCTTCCTGTTGTCCCACCCCCTGACTCCGAATAGTGTTTAGCGTGTGCTCCAGCATGTAAATGACTGGAATCGTCATGCTGATAATGGCATTGTCAGCGCTAAACATATTCGTCGCCATGTCGAAACTGTGCAGAAGGGTGCATAGGTCCTTGATCTGAGACCACTCCATCAGGGTGATCTGACCCACCTCTGCATCTCGTTGGCCCAGGCTATACATCATGACGTATTGCACCAGGGCTCGGCGGTGCTGCCACAGTCGCTGTAACATGTGGAGAGTTGAATTCCAGCGTGTCGCCACATCGCATTTCAGGCGATGAACCGGCAGGCCGAAAGACTTCTGGAGCGATGCAAGTCGCTCAGCTGCGGCGCTTGAACGGCGGAAGTGAGCAGACAGTTTTCGTGCCCTGTTCAGAAGGCCATCTAGGCCGGGATAGTGTGTTAAAATTTGCTGGACGACAAGGTTCAACACATGAGCCATACAAGGTACGTGTGTCACCTTGCCCAGGCGAAGGGCCACACCCAGGTTTGCAGCATTGTCGCACACGGCCTTACCAGGCTGCAGGTTGAGTGGAGACAACCATTTATTAAACTTGGACCGCAGAGCTGACCACAACTCCTCAGCTGTGTGACTCTTATTCCCAAGACATGTCAAGCTAAAGACCGCCTGATGCCGTTGCGCTCTGCTGCCAGCATAGTAATGAGGGGTGCGTGATTCCTTCTGCGCAGTGAGAACGCTAGTGGCCTGACCAGGCAGGCTTGGGGCGGAGGTGGAGGACCCAGATGAGGTGGAGGATGCAGAAGCAGTGGCGGAACTTGGACAGACAGAGGATTGACACACAAGTCGTGGGGACGGCAAGACTTGTGCAGCAGACCCTTCACCATCTATCACCATAGTTACCCAGTGCCCAGTCAGCGACATGTAACGTTCCTGTCCATGCTTACTGGTCCAAGTATCGGTGGTGAAATGCACCCGTTCACACACAGAGTTTCTCAAGGAAGCAGTGATGTTGTGTGCGACATGCTGGTGTAGCGCGGGCACACCTTTCTTAGAAAAGTAGTGGCGACTAGGCATCTGGTACTGGGGCACAGCGACAGACATAAGGTCTCTAAAATCCTGTGTGTCCACTAGGCGGAAAGGCAGCATTTCGGTAGCCAACAGCTTACAGAGGGATAGAGTCAACCTCTTAGCTTTGTCATGGGTCGCAGGAAGTGGCCTTTTATTTGACCACCTCTGAGGGACAGAGATCTGGCTGCTGTGTGTAGACGGTGTTGAGTAGGGTGTCCCTGGAAAAATGCAGGTTTGTGAGGAAAGTGCAGGCGGAGACATGATGTTGCCTTCATCCAACGTTGGTGCTATCGATATCTGAGAGAGCTGTACACACTCACTTGTTTCCCCTTCCAAACCAACTGACGACCTACGAAGCAAACTGCCTGTTGCGGTTACAGTGGTGGAAGTTGTGGGTGGAAAAACAGAAGTGACAGCTGTCCCCACAGTCCTAGAAGATGAAGAGCGCGCGGATGCACTGGAAGGGGCAGGCGGTGGATGGTTCGCTCCGCTAGGCCGCATTGCAGCACGGTGAGCTTCCCACCGGGACATATGATATTTATTCATGTGACGATTCATGGAAGAAGTTGTCAAACTGCTGAGGTTTTGACCTCTACTAAGAGAACCATGACAAATTTTACAGATCACATAATTTGGGCGATCTTTTTCTATGTCAAAAAAGGACCAGGCTAGGCAAGGCTTAGAGGCCATGCGACCTGTTGATCCACCCCGAATAATGCTCAGAGGCAGAGTGGTGGCTGAGGATGCAGTTGTAGACGTGCTACCAGTACTCTGACTGTGTCCAGGAAGGCGCAAGGTAACTTCGTCATCAGTTGCATCCTCCTCCACCACCTCTGTTGACCTCCTCGAGTGCCTGACTGTGGGTTGACAGTAGGTGGGATCTAGAACTTCATTATCAATTGTTGTGTTTGCACTCCCCTCCCCCTCAGACCGAGCCTCTTCTTGCCCTGACCGAATATTTAAGTTGTCATCCCAATCGGGTATCTGCGTCTCATCTTCATCAGTATGTTCCTCATTGTCTATAACCACAGGTGTTACAGTTTGTGACAAAGGGTCAACATTATGCTCAGAAACTTGGTCCTCACGGCCTGAATCAGAGTCACAAAGGTTCTGGGCATCACTGCAGACCATTTCCTGTTCTGTACTCACTGTAGCTTGGGAGCAGACCTCTGATTCCCAGGCTATAGTGTGACTGAACAGCTCTGCAGACTCAGCTATCTCAGTTCCACCATACTGTGCAGGGCTGATGGAGACTTCAGAGCTGGGAGAAAGCAAGTTTGATTGGGATGACAACTCAGAGGACTGCTGTTTTTTGGATGCGGTACTTGAAGTGGCTGAGAGGGCACTTGTTGGACCACTTGAGATCCATTCAAGCATTTTCCTTTTTTGGCCATCATCTACCTTTGTTCCTGTTGTTCGTGTCCGTAAAAAAGGGAGCACATCGGATTGTCCACGGTAAGTAGTAGACATCTTACTTTTGCTGGTAGATGGTCTCTCTTCAGCAGATGATAATGGAGCTTTGCCACCTTCCCCACGGACAAACCCTTTTTTTCCTTTTCCACCACGCCTCTTCCCCTTTCCACCAGCATCTGTCATTTTGCCACTCATGTTGATTGCGACAAGATTGTGCACTGAAAATGTGGTAGTAAAAATTGAGAGGTGGTGTAGATTGCAGCGGTGGTCTAGCTTTATTAACAGCAGAATAATAAAGAATAAATATCCCTGACAATGCAACTACGGCCCTAAACTGGCAGCATCAATTGCTAGTATAATGGCTTAGTTATAATGAGTTGGAGTGTGCAATGCAGGAAGAGGTGCTGCAAATATCTTTGCACTAGTGGGACTAGACAAAAGTCTAATAGCCACGTTTAGGATAACACTAGGTACACTGAGTGTTTGCTAGTATAATGGCTTAGTTATAATGAGTTGGAGTGTGCAATGCAGGCAGAGGTGCTGCAAATATCTTTGCACTAGTGGGACTATAGCAAAGTCCAATAGCCACGTTTAGGATGCCACTAGGTACACTGAGTGTTTGCTAGTATAATGGCTTAGTTATAATGAGTTGGAGTGTGCAATGCAGGCAGAGGTGCTGCAAATATCTTTGCACTAGTGGGACTATAGCAAAGTCCAATAGCCACGTTTAGGATGCCACTAGGTACACTGAGTGTTTGCTAGTATAATGGCTTAGTTATAATGAGTTGGAGTGTGCAATGCAGGCAGAGGTGCTGCAAATATCTTTGCACTAGTGGGACTAGACAAAAGTCCAATAGCCACGTTTAGGATGCCACTAGGTACACTGAGTGTTTGCTAGTATAATGGCTTAGTTATAATGAGTTGGAGTGTGCAATGCAGGAAGAGGTGCTGCAAATATCTTTGCACTAGTGGGACTAGACAAAAGTCCAATAGCCACGTTTAGGATGCCACTAGGTACACTGAGTGTTTGCTAGTATAATGGCTTAGTTATAATGAGTTGGAGTGTGCAATGCAGGCAGAGGTGCTGCAAATATCTTTGCACTAGTGGGACTATAGCAAAGTCCAATAGCCACGTTTAGAATGCCACTAGGTACACTGAGTGTTTGCTAGTATAAAGGCTTAGTTCTAATGAGTTGGAGTGTGCAATGCAGGCAGAGGTGCTGCAAATATCTTTGCACTAGTGGGACTATAGCAAAGTCTAATAGCCACGTTTAGGATGCCACTAGGTACACTGAGTGTTTGCTAGTATAATGGCTTAGTTATAATGAGTTGGAGTGTGCAATGCAGGCAGAGGTGCTGCAAATATCTTTGCACTAGTGGGACTAGACAAAAGTCCAATAGCCACGTTTAGAATGCCACTAGGTACACTGAGTGTTTGCTAGTATAATGGCTTAGTAACAATGAGTTTGAGTGTGCAATGCAGGCAGACGTGCTGCAAATATCTTTGTACTAGTGGGACTAGACAAAAGTCCAATAGCCACGTTTAGGATGCCACTAGGTACACTGAGTGTTTTCTAGTATAATGGCTTAGTTATAATGAGTTGGAGTGTGCAATGCAGGTAAAGGTGCTGCAAATATTTTTGCACTAGTGGGACTATAGCAAAGTCCAATAGCCACGTTTAGGATGCCACTAGGTACACTGAGTGTTTGCTAGTATAATGGCTTAGTTATAATGAGTTGGAGTGTGCAATGCAGGAAGAGGTGCTGCAAATATCTTTGCACTAGTGGGACTAGACAAAAGTCCAATAGCCACGTTTAGGATGCCACTAGGTACACTGAGTGTTTGCTAGTATAATGGCTTAGTTATAATGAGTTGGAGTGTGCAATGCAGGAAGAGGTGCTGCAAAGATCTTTGCACTAGTGGGACTAGACAAAAGTCCAATAGCCACGTTTAGAATGCCACTAGGTACACTGAGTGTTTGCTAGTATAATGGCTTAGTAACAATGAGTTTGAGTGTGCAATGCAGGCAGACGTGCTGCAAATATCTTTGCACTAGTTTGACTAGACAAAAGTCCAATAGCCACGTTTAGGATGCCACTAGGTACACTGAGTGTTTGCTAGTATAATGGCTTAGTTATAATAAGTTGGAGTGTGCAATGCAGGCAGAGGTGCTGCAAATATCTTTGCACTAGTGGGACTATAGCAAAGTCCAATAGCCACGTTTAGGATGCCACTAGGTTCACTGAGTGTTTGCTAGTATAATGGCTTAGTTATAATGAGTTGGAGTGTGCAATGCAGGCAGAGGTGCTGCAAATATCTTTGCACTAGTGGGACTAGACAAAAGTCCAATAGCCACGTTTAGAATGCCACTAGGTACACTGAGTGTTTGCTAGTATAATGGCTTAGTAACAATGAGTTTGAGTGTGCAATGCAGGCAGACGTGCTGCAAATATCTTTGCACTAGTGGGACTATAGCAAAGTCCAATAGCCACGTTTAGGATGCCACTAGGTACACTGAGTGTTTGCTAGTATAATGGCTTAGTAACAATGAGTTTGAGTGTGCAATGCAGGCAGACGTGCTGCAAATATCTTTGCACTAGTGGGACTAGACAAAAGTCCAATAGCCACGTTTAGAATGCCACTAGGTACACTGAGTGTTTGCTAGTATAATGGCTTAGTAACAATGAGTTTGAGTGTGCAATGCAGGCAGACGTGCTCCAAATATCTTTGAACTAGTGGGACTAGACAAAAGTCCAATAGCCAAGTTTAGGATGCCACTAGGTACACTGAGTGTTTGCTAGTATAATGGCTTAGTTATAATGAGTTGGAGTGTGCAATGCAGGCAGAGGTGCTGCAAATATCTTTGCACTAGTGGGACTATAGCAAAGTCCAATAGCCACGTTTAGGATGCCACTAGGTACACTGAGTGTTTGCTAGTATAATGGCTTAGTTATAATGAGTTGGAGTGTGCAATGCAGGCAGAGGTGCTGCAAATATCTTTGCACTAGTGGGACTATAGCAAAGTCCAATAGCCACGTTTAGGATGCCACTAGGTACACTGAGTGTTTGCTAGTATAATGGCTTAGTTATAATGAGTTGGAGTGTGCAGAGGACAGGAGGGTACAGTGCCAGGATTGTGGGGCTCTGGGTAGAGGAATGGAAGCCTGCCTTTCTATTCCCTCCTAATGGGGAAATGCAGCGACGAAATCCCTGACCTTAGCTACACAGACGCTGTCTCTGTTTTCAGGACCTGTCACCTATGGCTCTGACCCTGCCGGTATGAGCCCTTAAAAGGACTGATAGAAAGTGCTCTCCCTAAGCTGTCCAGCGCTGTGGATGGAGCGCATACAGCTGTATCGGCGATAGGATTTAGGACGGAGCTGCGCCAGTGATGTCTGACACCAAGGACGCAGAAGGCAGATAATGGCGTGCTGGAGGAAAATGTCCGGTTTTATAATGCAGGGACATGTGACATGGACATCCTATCACACATGCCGTTGCTTCTCTGGCTAAAAGTCCACTTAGCTGTGTGTGTGTCTGGGATTGTCTGACATAATGGCCCTCCCCACTACACGCGCGCGCTTAGGGAAGGAAGACAAGGAAAAAAAAAAAAATGGCGATCGCCATTATACAAACAGGAGTGATCTGAAGGCGCTGTTCACGCACACTATACACTGAAATTTCATAATAGTGTGAATCACAGAGTGACTCACTCTATTACAGCGGAAAGCCAGCTAGGAATTAGCTGTTTTTTTGCTGCTAGAACCGTTCTCGAACGTTTCTAGAACTATCGAGCTTTTGCAAAAAGCTCGAGTTCTAGTTCGATCTAGAACAGGCCCCAAAATCACTCGAGCCTAGAACTGGAGAACCTCGAACCTCGAACCGCGCTCAACTCTAAAAAGTATAAGCCATCTTTGCCCAGCGAGAAGGAGAGATGAAAGCAGAATTTGCACGCAGAGAAGCAGAGATGAAAGCAGAATCTGCACGCAGAGAAGCAGAGATGAAAGCAGAATCTGCACGTAACGAAGCAGAGACAATTGCAGAATATGCACGCAAAAAGGCAGAAATTGAAGCCCTTCAGAAGGAATGTGAACATGTGGCGGCCATGGCAAGGCTAAAGGTCTTTGAGCATGCTCTGGGTGGGAGCCAAGAAGGCAGCGCCAGTTTGTGTGATCTCGACAAAGAAGACTCACTTAACCGTACAAGAGATTACGTGCTGAGCCAAGCCGACGAACTGCCAACTACCATCAACATTCCCATCAGCGCTAACACTTCTCCAGAGCTTCAAGACACTGATCCACCTACAACTTCCAGCCTTCCAGGTCAGTCCAATGCACCTCAGACTTTCAAGCCTGAACCTGCTTCATATTCCAATGCACAACCACACCCTACTCATCAGCAACCTCTGTATGCCCATGTCTACATGCAACCTAACATGCCGGCAAGGCGCTACACTCCCAACAACTGTGTAGCTCCGGCCCCGCATATAACAGAGATTGTACACACCAAACCGATCACTGGTCTAAATGCCTACGCCACTCCATACTTTCCCATGTTCCCGAACCAAGAAGCTACGAACCACGCAACCAGCACCACGCAGTCAGCAAATGTGCCCCCAATGTCGGAAAGATCAGACATGTCCGACTTTGCGAGGTACATGATCCACTGAGAACTCACCAACACCGGTCTCACAAAGTTTGATGACCAGCCCGAAAACTACAGAGGGTGGAAGTGTGCCTTCAAAACCGCAATGCGTGACCTCGCCATTACGGCTGCTGAAGAGCTGGACTTGCTAATCAGGTGGCTAGGGCCATGGTCTACTTAGAGAATCAAGAGACTCAGATCCGTTTACATCAGCGACCCAACAACTGGTCTCGCAACATCATAGGACAGACTAGAGAAAGGCTTCGGCAGTCCTGAAGCAATTGAAGATGCATTGCTGAAACAAATATACGACCTTCCCAAAATATCTGGCAAGAATGCTTCAAAGTACCAGGAACTCAGCGACCTGCTGTCGGAGCTCCAGCTGGCCAAAACAAACACACACCTACCAGGCCTCAGCTACCTGGACACCGCTCGTGGGGTGAAACCCATAGTCACCAAGTTACCTTACAACGTGCAGGAAAGGTGGACCATGGTAGGAAGAAAGTATAAAAAAGAGCACCAACTTTCCTTCCCTCCATTCTCCTACTTCTGCGAGTTCAACGGCATCGCGGAACGTAAGGCAGACCCCAGCTTCACCTGTGGAGAACCCACTGACTCCACTTCACCAACTCCCAGATATGAGAGCCCTCATCAAAATGACAGAAAACGTAGGGGCCCAGTATCAGTCAAAAAGACTGACATTCTACCACCTACACCAACGTCAGCACCAGACAAGGGGAATGAAGGCGGGAAGGCAGAAAATCCGAACCGCCAGTGTCCTATTCACAAACTGCCACATCCTCTGAAGAAGTGCATTGGCTTGAGGAAAAAACCCCTTCAAGAACGAAATGAACTCTTGAAAAGGTTTGGGGTATGTTTCAGGTATTGTGCCTCTACAGAACACCTTGCCAAGGACTGTAAGGTTACAATTAAGTGCATGGAGTGTGACAGCACGGATCACGTGCAAGCGCTCCACCCATCTCAGCCTGATCCTGCACCTACACCTTCTCCTACCACAAGTCATGGCGGGGAGAGTACAGGCCAAGCTGCAAACCACCTCACAGTATCCTCCTCATGCACCGAAGTCTGCGGAGAAGATCTCTGGGACAAGTCTTGTGCAAAAATATGCCTAGTAAGGGTATATCCAAAAGGTCACCCAGAAAGGGCCGTGAAGGCGTACAGCATCCTGGATGACCAGAGCAACAGGTCACTCGCCAGGTCTGAACTCTTTGACTTGTTCGGCTTAAAAGGTAATGCCTACCACTACACTCTAGGTACTTGCAGCGGCATCTCAGAAGCTTGCGGAAGAAGAGCCAGTGGTCTCGTGGTAACATCTCTTGAAAATACTGTAGAGATACCTTTACCAACACTCGTCGAGTGCAACCAGATACCGGCTAACCGTGAAAGAGATTCCGACACCGGAAGCAGCTCTTCACCACTCTCACCTGAGAAAAATCACCAGCAAGATTCCAGCTCTGGATCATAATGCAAAAATCCTGATTCTGCTTGGAAGGGACATCCTTCGGCTACACAAAGTATGCCAACACGTCAAGGGCCACACGACGCGCCATTCGCTCAGCGCTACGACTTAGGCTGGGTGATCATAGGAAACGTCTGCGTAGGCAAAATGAAGAGTCCCGACGCGATCTCCTCCTACAAGACGCACATCCTCCCAAACGGTCGGGGCACTCACTTTCAACCATGTCCGTATCACTACTCGGTGAAAGGGAGGTTTAGCGACACCAGGTAGCGACAGCAGCTGCCCGACTGCGCGGGCGCTTACCATCTCTGGGATGATGACTTCGGGTCAACAGTATTTGAGCCTACAAATGAAGACAACAAACACAAAAACCTGAGCTGAAACAATGTTCAGTAAACATGCAACATTAAGCATGTGAATTGCAGCCTTAAGACTTGAAAAAACCAAGGAGAAAAATTGTATGAAAAATACCCTGAATATAAATAAATAAATTGCAAGTGCTTAATAACAGGGTACTTAGTGTATACATTTTTGCAAAAAGGTAAAAAGCTGTCTCACCTCATCACGGTGTACCCATCTGAGACAGTCCCTAACCTACTGAAGTTAAAAACATTACCAATATCAATATCAATGAAGACAACAAGTTGGCACTGATGAGAGAAGACAAGGAATTCATAAAGATTATGGATAAAGAGTTCTCTCAAAATGACTCTAACAGTTGTGTAGCCCCATTACCCTTTCGGTCTCCAAGGCCAAGGTTGCCAAACAACTTCCAGCAAGCAACCGTAAACCGCAAACCGTAAACGCACCTTGAAAAGAAAACCAGAGATGGAGAAACACTTTGTCGACTTCATGCAAAATATCCTCGACAGAGATCATGCTGAACAGTGGCACCACATTCCCACCGAACAAAACCCAGCTGACCGAGGAATGAGACTCACTGCTGCGTCCAAACTCGGCGACAACATGTGGCTAACACCTCCAAGTATCTTATACGAGGAAACCTGCGATAACTACGCCGGCAACATGTACGAGCTGGTGGAACCAGAATCCGACAAGGAAATTAGACCAATCATCTCTGCTCGCTACACTTTAGCGACATCAAAACAGAAGTTGGGACCTCATCGCTTTGAGCGCTTCTCAAGTTGGTCATCTGCGGTACGAGCCGTAGCTTGTCTTATTCACATCACTCACCGTTTCTACAAGTCTTCAACGTGCCACGGCTGGCACATGGGCGTGAATCATCCTTCTGTCATCGACAAAAAACATGCCAAACAATTCCGGTCTGACTGTGAAACTAATTTCACAGGGGCTTGTAAGGAACTGCAGCTAAACAACTTCTTGGCTGACAACGGCTGTACCTGGGTGTTCAATCCCCCACACTCGTCACACATGGGTGGATCCTGTGAACGCATGATTGGAATCGCACGAAGAATCCTTGATTCCATGCTACTAAATCACAAACTTCCTCTCCCCATGAAGTGCTGGTGACCTTCCACGCAGAGGTATCCGCTATAATAAACGCCAGACCTCTGGTTCCTGTATCATCCGACCCCGACGCTCCAATGATTCTTACTCCAGCCACACTCCTCACAGAGAAAATTGGAGCTGTTTCAGTTCCTCCTGGGGACTTCAATCAAAAGGACATTTTCAGACGTCAATGGAGGCAAGTACAACATCTGTCCAATGTGTTCTGGCATCGGTGGAAGACCGAGTATTTGCATCTCCTTCAAAGCCGTCACAAATGGCAGAAGTCATCTCCTAACCTGCAAGTAGGAGACGTTGTCTTGTTGAAAGACAGAGAGGCTCATCGCAACGAGTGGCCAATAGGACTCATCACCAAAGCTGTACTCAGCGGCGATGGAAAGACCAGGAAGGTAGAAGTGAAGGTGACAAAGGGCGGTTCAACCCGAATCTTCTTTCATTCAGTCACCGAACTCGTGCTACTTTTACTGAAGGAGGACGTTACATGGACTAACTTTGTCGTTGGACACTGCCACGACGGGGAGCGTACCTTTCCTTACCCCTGCTGTACTGAGACACAACTGTCCATGTCCAATTGAACCTTAAACTTTACCTTTAGACTAAAACTTTACCGTTGCATTATTAGGTTGGAGGAAGAGTTGGCATATTTGCGGCTTCCCCAATCTAAAGATAGGTTTGTTGAACTTGAATCCATTTTCCATTTTGTCTACCTTTACATTTTTACGCAAGGACTATGCGTCATCAACCAAGCATGGACTTGAATTCAGTGCATTACCGTTGCATTTTTTGTGTTTCTCTTTTTTTTCGTTACAGGTTTCGTGACATCGAGGAACAGGATTGACTCCTTACGTCGTAGAAGGACTTGTGAAATCAGATGATTTCAGATGGGGAGTGTTGTGTCCCATGAATGGGAGCAACCTGTTGTTTATATTTCTTGCATTGCATATTTTTCCTCCTATCAGAAATTCCTTATTGTCACTAGGTAGATTTAGACTGTATGAAGTTTGTTCATATGTTCCTCCCTTAGTTGGCTTCTGTATAGAATGCTCCTCCCTTCTCCTTCAGTTTAGTCTAGAGAGGAACCATTGCTAAAGACACATGTCTACCACCCTGTACAGATTATTCCTTTTCACCTGCCTTTACTTTGTACTTAATACAAGATTCTAGAAGAAAACTACAGCGTTTTTCCTGGTCTTTCTACAAGTCATCGTTTCTGGCTGAGTTAAAACTATCTGTGGATGCCGGAAGTGTGAGTACAATCATACAGTTATCTAAGGGACTGATAATTATAGCGCTTGGGATTCACAGCTTCTAGGAAGAGACAGAATAGAAGGAGAGAGGAGGTCAAGAGCCGGGCTCCTTGGAAGTAACTAGGTGGCAGACAGTGGTCTGGGCCTAGTAGGAGCTGGACCCCTGGTCACAGTGGATCGTGACAAAGGGCACGGAACTGTTGAGGAGGACAGCCGGCGGCCTTGTATCATCACCGGGCTGGGACCAGGGCACGATGGGTTACGTGGACCCTAGGTCAGGGAGTAGCTTCAGGCAACCTGACAATTTACCCAACGAGGACAGAGCCTTCAAGATCTGCTCTCCACCTGCTCCAAAATCGGGGTACTAGCGCAACGAGGGGGATAGGACTTTCCACAAAAACGGTCCAGAAAATCCCAAGCGTGAACCCTGAGAGCAAGCTCCCACAGTTATCCACACTGGGGAGCGAGACCCGACTAGTTCTACACTACCGGGACCAACTGACAAGTGAACTTAGTGCCAGGAAGAAGGTCACGGATCACCAGGCAACATCAGTGGGGACAAGACCCAAACTAGCTCCCCTCAGCGGCAGCGGTGTACAGAACTTTGGTTTACCAAGTTGTCGGTGTCAGCTTTATAGACTAAGTGAGTACGGAAGTGACCCTTTCACCACCAATAGCACTCCCTAACTCCATCACTGAGTCCCGGGGTATCCCCCTACCCGTGGAGGGGTTAAAACACCTAGCTGTCCACTCCATCGCCACCGGGTACTCCCAGCTGCAGCGGTGGTACTCCACCTTACCACACACCACGGGTGGCGTCACGAACTTTAAATATACAATCCCCTGTAAATACCCCCTTTATTAGAGTCGCCACACGACCCCCGGGTCTGGATGCCCCACGAGCTACCGCGGATCCGGATCCGAGCAGCCTGGCTGCTGACATGGGGGCAGCACAGGGACACAGAAAGGTACACCGGTCTTGTGCCTCCAAATCACCTGGGGGATCGGCTGGATCCCATCACCGCAGGACTCCAAGGGCAGCATTTGACCGTCCGGACGTGATAATCGGGTACTGACAACTGTGAGTAAAGAACTTGTGACTGCATCCCGCTGTATCCTGGACTCATTGAATGCGCCACCAGCCAAGCACTATTCAAACATCCCACTGGCTAACAACTACCTACGGTTGCCCTGGGATCCTAGCTCCACCTATGAGGAGCTGTACCATCTTAGCTGCGTCACCATCTGCCACGGTGGTCGCATCCAGCAGTGTCGGCCACACCTGGCCGAAGACCAGAGATGGAGTCACGATTAATCATTCCCCAGTTTGATTAACGACACCGCCAAGGTCACACAGTTGGGCCCTGCCGCCGTGACCTCCCTAGAAAACCAGAACCGCGGCCCAGTTCATAAAAAAATCACATAAAATAAACTCTTTTATTCGGGATGTGCATGCAAACAATATCTACCAATATTTAATAATGAAACATGACATCTCGTCTCAGATTAAGACCATTGGGTATTCTAGTTCCCAAATGAAATATCCAAAGGCCTCATGTGTGTGAACCTGATGTTGGATATCCCCACCACGAGGAGAAATTTTAACTTTTTCCAAACCAAAAACACACAAGGAATCAGTATTGCAATTGTGATGTGAAATAAAATGCCTAGATGCTGATGAAAGATTTCTAGTTGGAATAACGGTGCCTTTGGAATTATAAATATCCCGGATATGTTCATTAAATCGCACCTTGAGTTTTCTCACTGTACAGCCAATTGCAACTAGTGCACTTAATGCAATAAACCACATTAGTGGTGTTGCAATTAAGGTACCTAGAAATAGGGTATGTGGCAGTCTGACCAGTGTTAGAAAATGAACTGCATAGTAAGGCAAATTCACATGTGCGGCATCGGGAGGTACCGCACCTAAAAAATCCTTTGTGTTCAAGCTAAGTAGAAACAGGTTTATTTTTTTTACAAAAAAACTAGGTGAAAGAAGGTTGCCTAATGAAGGTGCTTTTTTAGCAACCACATTGCACCCTGATTGCAATGTAGTAGCAAGAACAGGGTCCTCTTTTAAAACAGGTAAGTAGCGTTTAATAATACGCTTCATGTGATTAAATTGTGTGCTATATTGTAAAGATAGCACTATTTTATTATGTGGTTCAGCATTACTTTTGTTGTTATTTTTACATTTAGATACATTTTCTGAAAAATCTATCAATTGTTCGCGTTATTTATTTTCTACTATTTTACATGCTCTCTGAAGTGTCCAGGACGGATAACCCCTTGCATTTTATCTAGATTCAGCTGATCTTACTTCATTGCTATAGATGGAATGCGCACTGCAATTTCGTAGAACCCTAGTAAATTCACCCACTAACACAGCTTTAATCATATGATTAGGATGGCTGCTTTTAGCATGCAAAATTGTATTGCCGACCAAGGGTTTGCGATAGATGCAAGTAGATATAATCTGGTTCGGAATATCTGTAAAAGTTAAATCCAAAAAATTGATTTTATTATTATCACTGTAATGGGTGAATTTTAAATTAAATTGATTGCTGTTTAGATAATTCATGAACTCCGGAATTAATGAGATGGGATCGTTCCAAATAAATAACTGGTCATCGATAAATCTACCGTACCAGTGGATGAATTTAGAGTAGGGGTTATCAGTGCAATATAGATGTTTTTCCTCCCAATAAGCCAAAACTAAATTTGCGATTGAAGGCGAAAATTTTGCACCCATAGAAACTCCGTGGTACTGTAAATAAAATTGTTTGTTGAACACAAAAAAATTGTGTTCCATCAAAAATTGCGCAACCTGAATAATATAATTTTGAAATGCTGAAGAAAAGGAGCTATATTTATTCAAATGAAAAATCAGAGTTTGTATAGCAACAGATAAGGGGATAGTAGTATAAAGCGATATAACGTCGCAACTAAGCCAACTGAAATTCGGTTGCCAAATTTTATTGGAAAACTGGTCAAGAATATCAATACTATCTTTAAAGTACCCTGGAGTTCTATGGGTAAATGGTTGCAGAATTTAATCCAACCATTCACACATATGTTCATTAGATGAGCCGATGCCTGAGACTATTGGTCTCATTGGGGGAGGTGATATTCCTTTGTGTGTTTTGGGTAAAGCATGCAGTGTCGGGGTGACGGGGTGCTGTACAATAAGATAATCTCTTTGTTTTTTGGTGATATAATTCAAATGCACATGTCGCGGGCGGAGGAGGGGACGCTGCGCTCTCCCACTGCTTGGGTCTGGCCGCGGCTGCTGCGGCTGCTCGGTGGTGGCTCGATCAGTGGGCTGGATCCCGGGGACTCGAGCGGCGCTCCTCGCCCGTGAGTGAAAAGGGTGGGGATGGATTGTGGGGATTTGAGATTGTCCGTGACGCCACCCACGGTTGTGGTGAGGTTGGTGACACCACTGCTGCTCTGGACGGGGATCCCGGGAGCGGTGACAGGGAGCAGCTTTGATGTTAGTTCTCCCCTCTGTGGGTAGGGGGGTTGGTTGTCCCGGGGCCCGGTGATGGAGTAAGGATGGATGGCAGGCGGGTTACGGGGCCTGGTGAGGTTCAGGGTCGCGGGGGCACCGCTGTGCCGCACGGCACGGTGGTACTCACTCAGCCAATGATGAGGACACAGTTCTCGGTAAAACACACGGCTGGATGGACGGGTCCCACAGACGGCTGCGGTGTTGTTTCTCACGGCAGGTTGATGGTGACTGCCTTTCCCTGCACCTATGTAGTGTAACGGTTCCAATGGGTTCCCACCGGTAACCCGCTCCCCAGCTTGGATGGGTGCTGGAGGAGCCCCTTTTGCCCGCAGGCTCTGGCCCTGGGAACTTTAGCCTTGGCGGTGACTGTGTTTCCCTCTCTCGGTTGGACGGTTGCCTTCTGTCGGGACTTGGCTGCTGGGAAACCCATGAGGTTCCCTTCGCTAATGGATTTGGCAAATTCATGGTGACTCCTAGCCTTGCCGGGGTCCGTAAGGCCCTGCCGGATGGTGCTGGCTTCTCTTTGCGTACCGGTCCGGTACTGCCGGGCCACCGCCCGTCCACGATCCTTACGGTTAGCTCCAATAGGCCACTCCTGCAGACGGTCACCACTGTCTGCCAACCTTGCTGATCCGTCCGGGCCACACACCCGGACCAACTTCAGGCTGCTTAACTGCCACTTTACTCCTCTCTCAACTCTACTCCTAACTGAACTCTCTCCACTCCTCAACTCATCTGCCTGCTTTTCCCGCCTCCAGGACTGTGAACTCCTTGATGGGCTGGGCCAACCACCTGGCCCACCCCCCTGGTGTGGACACCAGCCCCTGGAGGAAGGCAACAGGGGTTTGTGTCTGACTTCGGTGTGTCTGACTGGGAGTGTGGGGTGTGTAGGTGTTGTTCTCTGTGGCCCCTGGCTTGTCCAGGGCGCCACATTCCCCCTTAGTAAAATGCAGACCGTCCGCGGGCTGCCCGTCCAACACCGGTTTTATTTTCACAAACTGGAAAAGATAAAACGGTAACATATTACAAGCATAATAACATCTTCCCACATCAGGAGGTACTCTTACTTAAACGTTGCAAACGTTAACGGCTTCCGCTCTCTCCCACCCAAGTAACCTGGCCCTGATGCTGCCCCTAAGCAAACAGGCAGCACCCCTTGACCCCAGTCCAGCACTAGTTACCCGAGCGGGTTCTGTCCTTTTCAGGGGACCCACATCCATGGGGAACCCTCTGAAACCCCCCAGATGATCGCCACCGGTTCCGGTGGTGGCTGGGCCCCAGCCTGCTCCACTGCGGGCCCTTCCTCCAATCTGCCTCTCCGGAGGCGGCAACGGTGAAAGCCACAAACATAATTATTTACAAGCCACAAGTTCGTGGTTTCCTTGCTCGTTCTCAGGCTTGCCCATAAGGAGTCCCTTATGCAAAACTTGTAAGCAGTCCCCACGGGGACAACGGTGCCGGCAACGACCGGTCTCAATCAGGCTGACAATCAGGTAAATCTTCGGTTATCATTCTTTCTTATCATTCTTTTGAACGGTACTTTTAACACTGGTGGTCCCAACGGGGGACAATTGCAACGGGACTCCGCTGCCATCACTCTGATTCCTCTGAGTCGGCTGGGGGAGGAGGTGCGGTGGACACTCGGGCCTCCTGGCTGTCCCTCAGCTTTGCATCCAATGCGAACCACCCCCTCTCCCCACAGTGCCGGGTATACTGCACCAGGTCTCCGGGCATCAGATTGCGGCCAGGATGCTCCTCCGGCACGTGGGCATTAACATCCAGCCGGACTATAAAGACCTCGGCCTCCAGGCCCGGTTCATAGATGAAACCATAGCCCCGGCGGACATCAAACCGCCTCACCTGCCCTTCATACAGGGGGCCCCGGACACGGAAGGTCGCTTGACAGAGGCTCTCTTTCTCCCGGATCGTACGGGCCACCAACTCCGCCTTCTTCCTCTCTCTCTCAGCAATCTGCGGGCCCAGCGGGGTCGGTTCCCTGTCCCAATATGGAGCTGCTGCGAGCTCCGGTGCACGGGTCGGGCTCCGCGAGACCTTCTGGACACTGCCCACCACTGGTGATCTGGGTGGAAGGTCCCGCGGTGACTTGGCCTGGGGTGCCGCCTTGCAGCGGCAACCCGGCGCAACCTCAGCCGAGGTGTGGGGGATGGGCACAGGGGTCCTCTTCCGCCAGGCCTCCTGCACAGAGCGGGCTGTCAGCTCCGGCTCAGGAAGTTTTTCGGGGGATGCCTCCGGTTCAGGCTTCTGCACCTTCCAGGGTAGCACTTCCGGTCGGTCACGGGCTCCGGTTACAGGTCGATCCGCAGGGTACCGCTACCGGTTGCGGGGGTAACGGGCCTAGTGGCGGGGTCATGGCAGCCAATACGGGTAGCGAGGGAGCAGGGCGAGCGGGTTTAGACCGGGTCCCGCAGCCGCGATGACCGACCCACTAGGGGTACCGGGGCGTGGGTCACTCACCCTCCCGTCCGAAACTCCCTCCTCTTCGCGTCTCCGTACGGTTGCAATAACCTCCGCCATGTCGGCCTCCCACTCCTCCAAGAGGAGCTGCATCTTGACCTGCAGCCGTTGTTGGAGCTGCGCGGTCCGGATCTCCACCCACGCCGCGGTTCCAGACGCGGGGGCTACGATGCTACGGGACGGCACGAACATCTTTCTGGCGGCCTCTTCCAGGAGCCAGCAACAAGATGGCCGCAGGATCCTGGCGTCCCTGCTTTTATAGCCGCGGGCTTACATGCGGCCAGACGCCATCAGTCCTCCTTAGCCTCCTTTTGGCTCCTCCTCTACAGGGGCGGGGTTTTGGCCTTCGCGCCTCCACTACTCGAGGAGACGCTCGAGCGGGAACTTTTCGCGCCCAAGATGGCGGCTTCTCCAATTTTTCGGCCGGACACCTCCGGCGGTAACAAGGCGCATCTCTACCAGACGGCAGAGCGGTAGGATCCTGTTCGTGACGCCAAGTTGTCGCAGGCGGAGGAGGGGACGCTGCGCTCTCCCACTGCTCGAGTCCGGCCGCGGCTGCTGCGGCTGCTCGGTGGTGGCTCGAGCGGTGGGCCGGATCCCGGGGACTCGAGCGGCGCTCCTCGCCCGTGAGTGAAAAGGGTGGAGATTGATTGTGGGGATTTGAGATTGTCCGTGACGCCACCCACGGTTGTGGTGAGGTTGGTGACACCACCGCTGCTCTGGACGGGGATCCCAGGAGCGGTGACAGGGAGCAGCTTTGATGTTAGTTCTCCCCTCCGTGGGTAGGGGGGTTGGTTGTCCCGGGGCCCGGTGATGGAGTAGGGATGGATGGCAGGCAGGTTACGGGGCCTGATGAGGTGCAGGGTGTGTAGGTGTTGTTCTCTGTGGCCCCTGGCTTGTCCAGGGCGCCACACACACCTTAATCAGTCAGCCGAGTAATCAATGCAGAAAATTTCTCAGTAGGATCAGAATCCAATTTTTTGTATACGGTGGGGTCGTTGAGCATGGACTCAACCTGGGAACAATAAGCCAGTGAATCCATTACTACAACAACCCCACCCTTGTCTGACATTCTAATCACAATATCAGTCATTGTTTCAAGATCATGTAACGCTTTTCTTAATTTGAAGGATAAATTATGCTTGGTGGATAAAGTGTGAACACTGTCATGCAGCTTTTTTAGATCTTGTTCTATTAAATCCTGAAACCTATCCATGCCTTCAGCCTGTGAATTTATTGGGTAAAATGCATGGATTTTTTGAAAAAACTGAGTAGCTTGATCAATTGAATTATCATCAGCAGTGTTCACACTCAAATCCTCCAAACATAGTACCGCACATTGTTCTGAAAAATTATAAGAACGATGAGGGTTAATAATGATTGGATTGTTCACATTAGAAATAGTTTCATCAGCAACATCATGAAATAAATGATTTTTTTGCAGTGAGAGCTCTCATAAACCTGTTGATATCCAGTAATGTTGAAAATAAATTAAAGTGCAGGAACAAAGTTCATACCTCGTGATAAAAGTTCAATATGGTCATCTGATAAGAAACGTGATGAGAGGTTGAGAACGCTGTTGTTCTGATTTAGCGGTAATTGAGCTTCTTGCCCCTCGTTGTAATGTTGTAGGCCCCCCTCCGTTTTTTTGTTTAGAAGGTACAAAAGTCCTGGGCAATTCATTGAAGGAGGAATTATTGGAAACATTATCAGTGTCCACAGGATTTTATATTAATCCGGAAGCTGGATTGTTTTGTTTTTTTCTTCACACACACACAATGCTCACGTATCAGACACAAACAGCATACATACCTCTCATGTATCGGACACATTCAGCACACAAGCTGCTCACATATCGGACACATACAGCACACGCGCCACTCACATATCAGACACATGCGGCACACACACAATGCTCACATATCAGACACATGCAGCATACACACAATGCTCACATATCAGACACATGCAGCACACTTGCTGCTCATATACAAGAAACCTGCAGCACACACAATGCTAACATATCATACACAGGGGTGGGCGTCACATACCTGGATCTGAGCTCCTGCTATACTCTGGTAATTTTTCTGATTTACTTGTATTTAACTTGTATCAATTGCTGGCTCTATACGACCATTTTTCATTATACACCATGTTCCAAATTATTATGCAAATTGGTTTTAAGTGTCATAACGATTATTTTGTTTTGTTTTTCAATGAAACTCATTGATTGTATTGTGACTCAGGGGTCTTTGGATCACTGAAATCAATCTCCGATACCTGTGATAATTAGTTTGCCAGGTGAATCCAATAAAAGGAAAACTGGATGTTCCCCAATATTAAGCAGCCACAGGTTTCAAGTAACATGGGAAAGAAAAAGGATCTTTCTGCTGCCGAAAAGCATCAAATAGTGCAATTCCTTGGACAAGGGATGAAAACATTAGATATTTCATGAAAACTTAAGCGTGATTATCATACTGTGAAGAGATTTGTGGCTGATTCTGAGCACAAACGTGTTCGTGCTGATAAAGGCAGAATGAGAGAGGTTTCTGCCAGGTAAGTTCATCAGATTAAGAGAGCAGCTGCTAAAAAGCCATTACAAACCAGCAAACAGATATTTGAAGCTGCTGGTGCCTCTGGAGCCCCTCAAACCTCAAAGTATAGGATCCTTCAAAGGCTTGCTGTGGTGCATATACCTGCTATTTGGCCACCCCTAATCAACCAGTGCTTACAAGCAGAAACAGTTGCAGTGGGCCCAAACATACATGAAGACTTTCAAACAGTCTTGTTTACTGATGAGTGTCGAGCAACCCTGGATGCTGACTGACAACTTTCTTCCATGGTACAAAAAGCAGAAATGTGCCTTCAGGAGCAAAATCATCTTCATCTCATGCTGCAAAAAATACCTCTGTGTCATTGGCTGCTATGGGCATAAAAGGAGATAAACTCATCTTCCCCTGACCTCAACCCTATAAGAAAAGCTTTGGAGTATCATCAAACAAAAGATGTATGAGGGTGGGAGGCAGTTCACATTAAAACAGCAGCTCTGGGAGGCTATTCTGACATCATGCAAAGAAATTCAAGCAGAAACTCTCCAAAAACTCTCAAGTTCAATGGATGCAAGAATTGTGAAGGTGACATCAAAGAAGGGTTGTTATGTTAACATGTAATTTGTCCTGTTAGGATGTTTTGGATTTAAATAGCTTTTTATTTCAGTGAATGGGACCTCCTAATGCTGCAAATTCCACAAATGAGCATTTTCAGTTCTTTAAAACATATAAAATGTTTAGAAACTCTACTGTGCCTAATAATTTGGAACAGTGCATTTTGAGTTTTTTTTAATTTTGAAGATTATACTGTTATCATTAGGAGGTTTCTTCAATAAAATTTGATGTATACTCTAACGGGTAATGACTTTTATTACTGTCATTTCCACCGACCATTTAGGAAAATCAGAAAAAAATATCATTTGCATAATAATTTGGAACATGGTGTATATACCAATTGAATAGTGGAGCAGCTTCCTATTATACTATATGCTTGCAACCTTATGTGGTTAGTATATATTCAAATATAGCCACATATTATTGGTATTAATGTTTGGTGCATGTTATAATTCTACTAAGGTATTATTTGTGATATCACTACTGCTGCATATCATGGCAGCAATTAAGTGTATATATTGTGTTCTAATGTAAGGTTACGGCTTCCTAGCACGTGACACTTTATCTTCCTTTTGTAGTCCTATTATGTACTAATTTTGTACTTTAATCCTTATTTATATCTTTGCACCCTTTGTTTCTGTATACCGTGCGGCTTGCAGTTTACCCCTCCTTTTGTGACGCCCTACTTTTTCCAGCCAATGGTTGTGTTTTTTTAAAAAAAACTTTAATACATGCTATTTTAATAGATAACTAATATGATATTGTTATTTTGTGACCTGTTGTTCAGGTTTTCTTTTTTGGTTTTGTTATGATTAATTCCGAATGGTCCTATTGATCCTTTATACCCTCACACCCATGATTATAATTGTATTGTAATTTACAGCTTTTACTAATTCTCTCTGGGTGTAGGTTTGGGTTTTCTTCTTTAACAAATTTGGTGATTACATATCATACACAAGCAGTACACACTGCTCACATATCAGAAATTTACAGCACACACAGCTCACATATCAGACACATGCAGCACACACACCACTCGCATATCAGACACATTCAGCACACAAATTGCTCACATATTGGATACATGCAGCACACACGCTGCTCATATACCAGACACGTGCAGCACACACAATGCTCACATATCAGACACAGGGACATAACTACCGCGGTGTCAGAGGTCACCACTGCGACCGGGCCTGGCAGGTTAGGGGCCCGCGGTCGCATTGCAGATCAGCAGCCTGCTCCTTTCTGTGAGAGAGGAGCTGCGCTGATCTGTCGCAGACCACGCAGCCGCTATATGACCCACTGCCGCCGCTGATGCCGGACCCACCCTGCCCGGTGTCAGCAGCGGCGGCACTGGGGCCCCCTCCCACCTCATCGTGCACAGCAGTGATAAAGCATAGAGCTTAATGTGCTGCTCCATGCTTTATCAGCCTCCCCCTGTGCTTGTGCAGTGACTTCACTCCTGTACAACTGCTGTGTTGAAGCATGCAGAGCGCAGGGTGGGAGGACACTGACCGGAACAGCGGGAGAACTGAGGAAAGAGGTGAGGACAGCAGTGGTGGAACGAGGAAAGGTGAGGACAGAGCAGCGGGGGAACGAGGAGAGAGGTGAGTAATTGTTTTTTTTTTATATAAACTAGTGAGTGAGGCCTGGGGGGCTGCATTATACATGGAGGCCTGGGGAGGCTGGCTGCATTATTATACATGGAGGCCTGGGGAGGCTGGCTGCATTATTATACATGGAGGCCTGGGGAGGCTGGCTGCATTATTATACATGGAGGCCTGGGGAGGCTGGCTGCATTATTATATATGGAGGCCTGGGGGTGCTGCATTATACATGGAGGTCTAGTTATACATTGAGGCCTGGGGGTGCTGCATTATACATGGAGGCCTGGGTGGCTGTATTATATATGGAGGTCTATGGGGCTGCATAATAAACATGAAGGACACCTTATACATGGACTATAGGGGTGTATTATACATGGAGGTCTAGGGGGCTGCATTATACATGGAGGTCTATGGGGCTGCATTATACATGGAGGTCTATAGGGATGCATTATACAACATGAAGGACACCTTATACAGGGGTGCATTATACATGGAGGAGTATAAGCCTGCATGGGTTGCATTATAAAACATGGAGGACTATGTGGCGCAGTATAATATATGGACTACTATGGGGTGAATTATAATATATGGAGAACTATCGGGTGAATTATAATGCATGGAGAACTATTAAAATTGTCTCTCCAGTAAAGGAGACAAACTCTAGCACAGCGCCACCTATTGGAAGTAGCGATCCTAAAAGTCACAAGTGGATTTTCAACAATCCTTTGCAATATGACTCAGGATATATAAGCCAGATCAGAATCCCAATTTAGAAATTCATTATAATAATTGGAGGGCTACTTTATACATGGTGGACTATGGGGTGCATTATAATATATAGACGACTATGTGGTGCAGTATAATATATGGAGGACTATGGGGTGAATTATAATACATGGAGAACTATGGGAAATGCATTATAATACATGGAAGACTATGGAGGTGCATTTTAATATATGAAGGGTTATGTGGGACCCTTTATACTATATGGAAGGCTATGTGGGGGCCATTATAGTATTTTGAGAACTATATACAAGGGGGGACAATGATACAAGCAAGGGATTGTAACGTTTTGTGCTGAGGGAAAAAGGCTCTTTCCCTCAGCACCCAGCTTTCCCATACTCTGCTATACATCTTCTCTCAGCACCCAGCTTTCCCATGATCTGATATGGGAAAGCTGGGTGTTGAGGGAAAGATGTATAGCAGAGCTTGGGGAAGCTGGGTGCCGAGGACAAGATGGATATCAGAACATAGGAAAGCTGAGTGCTGATAGAGAGATTTCAGATAGATGTTGAGGGTAAGAGCCAAGTGTCAGCATCATTATCATGTAGTCTGAGTGTCAGTGTCATTATCCTATACATCAAGTATGGTGTACGTGGAGGGGTGGGGGCCCAGGTCTAAACTTTGCACCGGGGCCCATCAAACTCTAGTTATGCCACTGATCAGACACATCCAGCACACATGCTGCTCATATACCAGAGACATGCAGCACATATGTAGCGCCTCTGAGAACCTCAGGGCACTACAAGGAACTGCATCCTCTAGAGGATGCAGGACCTACCCCCTGGGACCTGTAACACCAGTGCCAGCAACAACAACACACACCTAAAAATCCCAGTTGCCACTCACACCAGTGCTAGTGGGAGGGCTACCCAGTGGGCAGTGCGAACCCAGGGACTAGACCACCTGGTGGGAGGGGGCAGTCTGGGAGAGAACAGGAAGCAGTCTGTCAGAATGTAGTGAGGAGAGCAGATGTGCCTCTAGCTGGGTCTGTGTAACGGTGACTCAGGGGCACAGGAGTCAGATTTCCAGCCAGGGCAAGTGAGTACCTCTGGGCAGGAGTCAAGACCCCAGGAACGGTACGAGGGAGCCCCACTCGAGTCTGGGCACGTATGGGGCACAGGGCCCTAGGTCAAGCGCAAGTTTTAGACTGTTTGGCAAATACCTGCATGGCGAGGGCTCTCCAGGGGCCCCACTGACCTTTCAGATCCGGGGGCATCAGCAGTAAACTAGGATCGGTGTTTGGATACTTACCTCCCCGCAGGGTCTGCACTGCCAGCCGAACAAACAGACCTCAGTCTCACAGCTGGGGGACCCCCAGAGTTCCAAGTTTCGGGGTCTCAAACACACTGAGAATGCTGGGGAAAGGGAAACCCCAGTCACTATCTGGCACTGGCAATACAGGGACCGGAACCAGGAAGCCGATTGTCCATGTGACTAGAGACTGTTCAAGTTAATCTGGTGTGGTCTCCATCATTATACATCATACATCTCCCAGGCATAGCCCTACATGCGGAGGGCCTACCACCATAGCTGCCACTATCACCATCCCTGGGAGTACCCACGTTAAGCAGCAGCGGTTCTCCATTCCTGACCACAACCCGCAGGTCGCGTCACGAACATTAACAATATTATCCCCTGTAAATAGCCCCTTTTATTAAGCGTCCACAGGGCACGGGACCGGGCAACAGCCACCTGAATTGACATACCAGTTTGCAACCGCCCGGGACCGAGTACCCCCTTCCCTTGGCGACACACATACACTGCTCACATATCGGACACATACAGAACACACACTGTTCACATATCATACACAGGCAGCACACACATCTCACATATCAGAAACATACAGCACACATGTCGCTCACATACCACCTAATGTATTTTTCACCAAATTCAACAAAATGGCCATACAGTGTTTGATGTATTGGTGCTTATTTTTGGGTAATTCAGTATAATTGTGCAAAAATGTTGTGACATTGAAATAAATTGCAAATGTTGTATGAAGCTACAACATGTAAAACCATGGCTTTAATGCTGAAAAATAAGAAAATGCAAAATGAAGTAAAGTTAACTTAAAAAAGAAGTGCAAAATAAGTAATGAATAAGGTGCACATAAAAAAGGCACTATTATTACCATTCTCACTCCAGGAAAAATGCTCTCAAGCAATGTTGGCCCCTACATTTCTAATACTTTGTTTTCTCAGAACTATTATAGCTGCTTTATCTCTGTACAACTGTCTATAATCCTGAACTGATACCAGTACTTTTATATATTTAGGCTTATATAAAGAAACATTTCTGGGAAAGGCACTTCGTTTGCCGAAACTGCCATGTGAGTCACATTGTTGTTAGATATCGTCTGTTCCGCTGCTTATTTATTTAGTTGCTATCAAAAGTGCCACACCTAACATTTAGTTCTTGAAATGGCAGAGAACAAAAATTCTGGTCCTATTTATGTAAGCATTTGAGGAAATGACACTGCAGCACATAGAAAGCCATTGTCATGCAAAAATGTACAGTTGTGCAATATGCATGTACCTGAAAAGTCTCTTTTGTTGTTTGGTCGGAAATGGTTAATTAAATTTTACAGAAACCTGTCCGTCCAGGTAACAGAAACAATATACAAATCAGAACGCCGCCAATGCAAATGCAACGATGTCCAGTAGCATATCTGAAAAAATGAAAAGTATGGATGCTCCAAACTATCTACTCACTGTGATTATGTGTGTGGCCGCAGATTCAATAGACTGGATAAATAAAAGAGCCAACATAGACATGTCAAGTACATTGTTGGCAAGAAGAGCAGAGCAGCGAAATAGGATGCTAGTTCGACAGGAATGACTGGTCATGGGATGTTTTCTGTAAATGAGTGTGACAGTAGCATGTTTAAATGTTAACTTTCCACTTCATGTGAATCTTCAAAAAAAATGTTTATGATATCTCAGAATAATATACAAAAAATTTTAAAAAAAATGGAGAGATGCACCTCACTAGTACCCTAGGCACCCCTGCTTGACTCTGGAAAGTCTGACTGACGGTCTTACCTGCCGCACCAACCCTGACCCCAAAACCCCTCCCAACTTCTTAACCTAAACTAAGACACAAAGACTGCGTGATGTTGGATGTAAAAGGCCACAGCAGCCCCGTTTATGATCACCAAATTATCAATAACATTTTATACATAAACATAGTAATAAGTCCATCAAACATAACCAACAGCAAAGGAGGGGGTAGTTGAAGAGTACCATTGTACATGATTGCAACACCAGCTCCACCATGTGCCCTCAGCCGCACCACACCGGCTCAAGGACACCCAGCCGAGTGTTGCCCAACCACTGTCCCGCTGGGACCCAGCACAGCAGGGACCCACATTAACATGTCCCGCTGTGACCCAACACAGCAGGTACCCACCTTAACCAACTATACTATTGCACCACCAGGGGTAACCCATTCTTGCACTGGGTTTCCCCCCGCTCTTTGTGCAATCCACCGACTTCAAATACCCCCCTCCTTTCCGCCACAGTGAGCACGTATGACACCTTGTACGTGCGTGTCCCACCACCAAAGACCAATCAGGGCCGTTTCAGCGGCCCCAAAACCAATGCCTTAATATCAATACCAATCGGACTAAATCGAACCCCATTGGACCTTAATACACCAGAGACTCAAAAAACTTCCCTATCCCCGAACCATTTTTACCACATAACTGGCCTCACATAAAACATTTGTCGCGGGCGGAGGAGGGGACGCTGCGCTCTCCCACTGCTCGGGTCCAGCTGCTGCTGCTACTGCTGCTCGGTGGTGGCTCGAGCGGTAGGCCGGATCCCGGGGACTCGAGCGGCGTTCCTCGCCCGTGAGTGAAAAGGGGAATGGTTTTGGGGATTTATTGTCCGTGACGCCACCCACGGTTGTGGTGAGGTTGTGACACCACCGCTGCTCTGGACGGGGATCCCGGGAGCGATGACTGGGAGCAGCTTGGATGTTGGTTCTCCCCTCCGTGGGTAGGGGGTTAGTTGTCCCGGGGCCCGGTGAGGGAGGTAGGGATGGATGGCAGGCGGGTTACGGGGCCTGGCGAGGTGCAGGGTCGCAGGGGCAGCGCTGTGCCGCACGGCACGGTAGTACTCACTCAGCCAATCACGAAGACACAGTCCTTGGTAAAACACACGGCTGGATGGACGGGGCCCACTGACGGCTGCGGTGGTTTCTGCTCCCGGTAGGTTGATGGTTGATGGTGACGGCCTTTCCCTGCACCTGTGTAGTGTGTACGGTTCCAATGGGTTCCCACCGGTAACCCGCTCCCCAGCTTGGATGGGTGCTGAAGGAGCCCCTTTCGCCCGCAGGCTCTGGCCCTGGGAACTTTAGCCTTGGCGGTGACTGTGCTTCCCTTCACGGTTTGAGCTGTCGCCTTCTATCGGGACTTGACTGCTGGGAAACCCAGGAGGTTCCCTTCGCTAATGGATTTGACAAATTGGACGGCGACTCCTAGCCTTGTCGGGGTCCGTAAGCCCTGCCGGATGGTGCTGGCTCCTCTTTGCTCGCCGGTCCGGAACCGCCGGGCCACCGCCCGTCAACGGTCCTTTTGGTTCGCTCCAATCGGCCTCTCCTGCAGACGGTCACCACCGTCTGCCAACCTTGCTGTACCGTCCGGGCCACACACCCGGACGCCGTCAGACCATTGCTCTCTTGCCACTTCACTCCTCTCCTCTCAAACTCCAACTTCTATCTCCCCAATCTGACTCCTTTTTCCGCCTCCAGGACTGTGAACTCCTCGGTGGGCGGGACCAACCGCCTGGCCCATCCCCTGGTGTGGACATCAGCCCCTGGAGGAAGGCAACAAGGATTTTTGTGTTTGACTTCGGTGTGCCTAACCGGGGTGTGGGGTGTGTTGGTGTTGTTCTGTGACGACCTGGCTTGTCCAGGGCGCCACATTTGTACCCAGCTGGCTCCCAGTGTCCGATCCTACGCACAGTCTGCGTGACCAGTCACCAACAAGCAGCCTGAGTTTGCGCTCCAATGCTGAAGGAATGGAACGCGAACTCTGCCTCATTGAGACCGCAACACTGCAGGCACCTCCAAAAAAACATACAAACTGATAATTCAACCAAGCCGACCTGACTATGATGTAACAAAAAAGAGGGCCCACACGGGTTCCCTTAACCTCAGACACCTCTTATAAAACATGCCCTGTCAACCAGCCAGGCATGTCCCCAAAAGAAATGACTCTCCACAATCGACTAAACGAGCACAACTCCCAGGTGGGCAGACAAGGGCCCAAGGTGGTCATGCCTGATGTCACGGAACAAGCACCTTGACGTCCCGGCACCCAAGTTACTTCCACCCGTGCGCAGTACCAACATATCCGGTGGTCGTTCCTCCTAATAGAATAACACCAATCCTAACATACCCCACTTCATGACCATAACAAACACAAACCATTAAACATCCTATCCAGCCTAGTAACACCGAAAAGAAAAGAAGTCCATCAAGACAAACCCAAGCCGGATAGATCCCCGTAATATCACCATTGTGTCAAAAACGCCCCTCCTCCAAAAGAGGGTCTAAAACATCTAAAATAACAGGACACCTCCCCTTCCATGTACTGGCCGCACAACATGGACAAGATATAAAACCTTGCATGCAATCCATGGCCAGCCAATAACCACGGCCAATCATACGCCCCTTTCAACTAAATATGACTCGAACTACCCCCCAAGATTGCCAAAGTGATGCAAACCCGTTGAATATTCACTAAACCACAAAAGGGGGGAAGACTTGTCCTGCATACCCAAAGGAGTCTAACCTCAACCAATTGAACCCCGTAAGAGCAGCCCCAAGCTGCCACCTCTGCCCCTTTCCTCAAAGAAGACCAAACACCCATCCCACTACTCCAACCTGGGCACCCTTACACCAAACCTCTCACTAAGACCTTGCTTCCGCAAAGAGCCCAACATCAACCACATCCACTCAACTCGGCCTGAACTACTGCATCAAACACCAGGCCCTATTCACTGCCCACCGCCAGCCATGCCCAAACCTTGCGAGCCGCACACAGCACTCTCTGTTGCATCCCGCAATCCTAACTATTTTAAGAAAAGCTTATGCCTTTTAACTGCTCAAGCCCTGTTAACTATGACTGCCTCCCAAATCCACAGTGCCAGTCAAATGGCAAAAACAGTCTTTACATCAACCTAGAATTGCATAACACCACATGCACAAGGTCCAAAAAAACGGCACAGGCTAAAATTGTTACCTCGTGACTTGCTCTAAAACAATCCAAACATTGTACCTCGGCTGTGACATACCCCCCATGGTGTGAAAACCTAAGAGTGAAAACTGAGACTGTCAAGCCCAAGCTATGACAACTCAGGCACCAGCAAAAACCCCATGATACAAATAATCAACACAGCACTGAAACAAAACTGCCCCCTCCCAAAATGTCCGACGTCCAATGTACAACAACAAGTCCTCACATCCCAGCCCCGTAGCATCAGGGCTACGGAGAAAAGGGGGGGTGAAGGGGGCAAGCCAGGCATGCCGCATATTGGCAGGCCCGCAGATTTCAAGATCCACCCATTCCTTGTGGTACTAGGACCTCCACTGAACGGCCCCAAACCTTGTCCACCGTGGCTAACGAACCCCGGTCCGCATTGCAAAGATCTTTCGCCCAAGTGACCGCACCTAGCCATATCCATAAACGAGAACCACATTATGCAGTCCACGTGTTCTCACCCATGCACATACAAAATTACCCATGCTGGTGCATGTGCCTATCGGTGAGGAATCTACCACTGGAAATAAGCCTACTAGCAGCGTCAGCTAACTCCTCAAATGACTGCAAATCATGGCATTGAAAGTATGTCAGTGAGCAAGAGACCCATGGCAACGGACAAAGCTCCAAAGGTAACCGCCAACCAAGAACCTTCCGGAATACCAGACTCTAATCCAGTACCCGGCCACTGCCACACAGACAACATGCACCAGAATAGCTCGACTCGGCAAAACCAGGAAACACCACACAATGGCTCGATTGACCCGCTGAAGCCGCCGCTAGACATGAAGAGCAACCAGACAATACAGACCCATAGTATGTCCAGCCCGGCGCGACCTTTTATCCTAACTCAAAACAACCGAACTACACAGGACGCAACTTAAAATTAGCAACACTTGGGCAAACCGGAATCTGCCTGATGCTTAGCCACCTACGACCATGCCAGTGAAAACCCAAACAACGTTGGTATCTGTCAAATGGCGGGCCAATCCCACCGTATCCAGAAGGATAACTTATCCAGCTCGCACGACAAAACCACCGCTGCGTCCCATCGGACAACTGTGGGAGACACCTTAGGCCAGGACCACACGGGGACTAATGCGATCCTCGCATGACACTCGGCTCACGCTGGCAGCACAGCTTAGAGGGGCGGGCCAGCTCTAAGAAGGGGAGGGACGGAACGGAGGAGCAGAGGGAGGGATTTATCTCCCTCTCTCCTCCGTAGGCGGCTATTGCCATTCTCACTCTGCACTCGTGGTACACTGGTGTACCGCGATTGCAGTGCGATTTTTCTGTCACCCCATAGACTTGAATGGGTGCGAGAGAAAGAGTCTCGCATTACAATCGCAGCATGCTATGATTGGTTTCTCGGTCAGATTGGGGCCGAGAAAATAATCGCTTATGGGTGTTGACACATAGGCTAATATTGGTCCGAGTGGAATGCGATGTTTTATCACACTCCACTCGGTCCGATTTTCATGCTGTGTGTCTTAGGCATTACACTGCAAATTTTTCAAATGAACTGTAAGATACGACACACCATGAATTCAGACAAACCCCTTGTGTTCCTGCCGTGGGGAAATACCCCCATCAACTGCGGCGAGAAAGGGACTCAAAAGCCCACCGACCAACCAGGCTCAAATTCCTCAGCAGTAAGGCCACAACAACCCACCACCGGCTCCAGTAGACCTAAAAACCAAACAACAAATCCGCCATCTTAGTTAATCCAAACAGGGCAGTGACAACCAATACACGCCCTACTGGGTCCACAGTTGTTTTTTTTTGTTTTTAATATATACGCTTCAACTTAAGTAGTGTTGCCTTTACCTTTGCAAAGAAACTGTAGAATCCCCATCTCTTGCAGGATATACTGCTAACCCGACCGAACGACCCAGAAGAACACATCACATCAGTGAACTGCTTGTGTATACACACCCAAAAGAATGTAAAGCCACCATAGGCAACACTTGAAAAAAACCTCCCCCCTCTAACCCCATTAAACAAACCAAAACGAGCTACCTTACCAACCCCGCCAAAACCTACAACAATAAACATAATACGAGGTACAAGTGCAACCAAAATTCTTACCAGGCTGACTTCAAGGTGTCCCTGGAACAGCCATCACGTATCCTCCACGTCGAGCAGCCCCAGGCACCAAGACCTCACCAGCATCACCAGCGAGGTCGACCGACTGCCCAGGCTGGAAGACACTTTGAAATGGACGCCGACCCAGAGCAGGAGTTAGGGAGCTCTGGCTGCTCATCCGTCATTCAACCACCAGCTGTCATCCTGCAGGGGAGGCCTCCCTCGATCTGCAGTCATCTGGCCCATGGTTCTTGCCCCGGCTTAGCTCCAGGACCACAGGGCTCCTGCCCCGGCGTGGCCCCTACCCTCATCAACTGCCTTGGCCCTGGAGTCCATGCTCTGGCTGTCCAGCTGCAGGTCAAGAACACGAAGGGGGGCCGCCAGCCCGCGCCCCGCAGATTCCCAGACAGATTCCCAAGTACACCAACCCGGAGCCAGCGTTGGGGGCTCCGGCCGCCCAGCTGCAGATCGATATCCTGAAGGGAGCCGCCAGCCTGCGCCCCGCAGTCAACTGAATTGCCGTCGAAATCAGCAACTCCATTTGCTAGGGCTCCCGCCCTGGTACGGCCCCAATCCTAAGGCTGCTTTCACACCTCCGGTTTCTGCCATGCGGCACAATCCGGCACTTTGCAGGAAAATCGCAACCGTTTTTTTTTGCTGCCGGTTGCGTTTTTTCTGCATAGACTTTAATTAGTGCCGCATTGTGCCGCAAGGCCTTGCGTTCCATCCGGTTTTTGCCGCATGCGGCAGATTTAGCCGATGCGGCGGCCGGATGGAACGTTGCCTGGCACGTGCAACGTTTTTTTTGTGCGGCAAAAAAAACCGCATCGCGCCGCATTCACCCGATGCGGCGCATTTTTCAATGCATGCCTATGGCGGCCGGATGCGGCGCGATGCGGCAATAACCGCATCCAGCCGCCGCATGCGGTTTTTGCCACTGCGCATGCTCAGTAGCATGCCGCAAGCGGCAAAAACCGGACTGGCCGCAAAGGAAAAACTTATGCAAAGGATGCGGTGTTTTCACCGCATCCGTTGCATAGCTTGCACAGCCGGATTGAGCCGCAGAGCTCAAGCCGGATGTGTGAAAGCAGCCTAAATGCTCCAGCCCATGCCCCCCAGATTATAAAGCTCCTGCCCAGCTAGAGCCCCCCAGTAACCAGCGCTCCTGCCCCAGCTAAAGTCCAAACCCTCCCCCCATCAGTCTACTTAGCTGCAGCTCCAATCCAGCTCCGGTGTCCAGGGGTTGCTGTGTCTGGCTCAGCCCTGCACTCTGCTGGCTGCCCGACCCAGCAACACAGGCTGTCGTTGCTGGGATCTTGCATGGGCCCTGCGCCGTTGCGCAGGCCGCACTTCCGGGTTCAACGCCCACTCACTTGACCGCACCGCTCGGTCTGCCAAAATTCATAAAAAAACAAGCATAACTCAGGTGATGTGTCACCCTTAGAAAAACCCATAATTTCTCCATCAGGTAGGCAGTGAAAGGAGATAGATAGCTTGTTAGCCCTGCAGGCAATTAGGGGTTAACTAGACTAGAGTCTCAAATGAGGTGTTCCCTTTCCTCAGAATTGCTGAGCAGTAACTGTGTTCGGGTACAGTGGTAGAACAGTAAGGTCTTTTCAGGGTTACCTGTTTCTGATGGGGAGTTCACTTACCTCAGTATTGCTGAGCTGTAACTGTGTTGGGGTACAGTGGTAGCACAGTAAGGTCTTGGCAGGGTTAACTGTCTCTAATGGGGTGGTCTCTTCCCCCAGTATTGCTGAGCGGTAACTGTGGTGGGTACACTGGCAGCATGGTGAGATTTTAGTATGTGCTTTAAGATAATAAAAAACAAAAAAAATATATACAAAATCCAGCGGAAAGATTATATGGAAAATTCTTCTTTTCAATTAAAAAATGTAGTCTATTTTACAAATTATTAAAATTCAATATACCACAGTATAGGGCAAATAAAGGGGTGATAGTCACACAGGACTACGCGTTTCAGCGTTTACTCACGCCTTCTTCATGGTCCACTGGACTGAGTGGCTGACTCCCACCCTTTTCCTTGAGGATCTCCACATATAAACTTTCTGGAAGTGTTCCACAGACATTTACGGACACCGGTAAGCTGGCGAGCACACACAACGAGATGACTCTCCAATCTCCCAGGAGCTGTCTGCCGCTTACAGGGGGTGCAAGTCTGAGGGTGAGGAGGTCTGGCATCATTGCCTTCACTAACAGAGGTAAGATGGCGCCGTTCATGCCCCGCTCTCTGTAGGAGAGTTGCCCCGCCCCTGGATGCTGACACTGTCTGTTTGCACTCTGCCTTCAATACCTTACAACATCAGCATCCAGAGGCAGGGCAACTCTCCTACTGAAAGCGAGGCACGAACTGCGCCATCTTACCTCTATTAGTGAAGGCAGTGAATCCAGAGCTGCGTGTGTCAGCAAAAATGTCTCAGCATGTCACCTCTGACACGCGTGTCATAGGTTAGCTATCAAAGGTATAGGTTAAAAAACAAAAAGGTTTCAAACAATGCAGGTGTGCAGGGTGAAACTATGGGAAATAATTAGTAGTTGTCCAAGGTCATAAGTAACATAAAAAAATCTGATGTTCTATGGACAAAAGAATCCCGGAGGCACAGTATAGATGTAAAACTACCCAAACAAGTATGTGGATAGCACCTACAAATGTGCGAGGAGTGAAAGCACTCAGTTATGAAAAAATAGTCAAAGAACATTTTGAGAACACACCTATGTTAGCTATCTCATAAAAGGGAGTCTAGCATTCACAAAAATCAAGGGTTAACACGTGTGATCAACCTGCACATGGAAGCATACTGACTTGGACAAAACATTTTGGACAAAATCCCGTACTTTTAGGTCCAAGACCTGAACCTCCGATAGCTGTTTCACCACATACTCTATCTCCTAGCAACTTTAGGCCACCTAAGAGATTTGTTTGTACAGGATACCTGATCTGATTATTAGACATGTCCAGACATGTTTATTAGAATTATTACCTTCAGTAACTTATTGCTCATTATTGCCTTATTGACTTCTCATGTATCATCAGGGTGATTGACATTTAAGGGAATCTGTCACCAGGTTTTTGCTATCTCATCTGAGAGCAGTGTAATGTTAGGGCAGAGACCCTGATTCCAGTGATAAGTCACTCAGTGTACTCTTAATACTTAGTGTACACTTAGTGTAGTTATGATAAATTCACTGTTTTATCTAGCAGTTCTCTAAAAGCTGCTCTGTAAAACTCCGCCCACACCATTGATTGACAGCTTTCTGTGTACACTGTGCATAGGCAAAAAATTTGCCAATTCATAGTTAAACAGAGCACCTGAAAATACTTGACAACCTGGCAGCAGGTTTACTAGTCTTCTAGTGATAATCTTCTGGTGATTAATAATGATTTATCATCACTGGAATCAGTGTCTCTGTCTCTACATTATGCTGCTCTCAGATTAGGTAGCAAAAGCCTGATGAAATATTCCTTTTAAACTGTATAATTGCTTTATCTACTTCTTAAGATAAACATTGTACTCCTATAAAAACACAATAATTACTAAGGGTTGTCTGACCTCTTTTTGGTTGTCCTATTGCCTGGAAAACTGCTTTTTGACCTAGGTAGAAATATAGAACTCTCTTTATTCATACAGAAAACAAAGGGTCTAATACATCAAGACGGTGTTGTTCACGCCGGTCTTAATGAGGAGATGGACAGGACACAGACCCTTATGATTTATGATGAGAATTATATCTTTTTATGCATCAGAAGTGTGCATCAGAGTGGCGTGCATCTTCGTGTGCGCCTCGCCACAAATTATACTCTAGTCCCTGCTGGAGTAAGATTTTTAACATAGCAAACATGCTCCCATATGGCCCCAGTTCCTCACAGTGTGTCGGACCACTAAGTACGCATGCAGACTACTTGAGACATATATCTTTGAGTTACTGCTTTGTAGGGAAAGTTTCTGTCATGCTGAGGAGCAGCATGGTGAACTAGCATAACATATCTGCTCACCCGGGTTTACAACGGGGCATAGAACACAAGGAAAAAAGCTGCTTTGCTCATGCTGACAGTTGACAGCAGAACACAGAGACTCACCGGGCAGAGCAACCTTTTTCTTTCTGCTCCGTATCTGGTTGTAAATTATATAGTAACTCGAGTCCTGGGCTGGGACAAGGTATTTTGGTGCCCTAAGCAAATGAAGCCAATGGCAACCACCACCGCACCCCTAAGAAAAACAATGGAAAAAGGTAAAAGGATCCCTAATTAGGGCTGGGTAAACCCGGACTGAAAAAGTCTGGATCAGCGCGGTTTCACAGTTGTCCGGGTGCCGATACGGTGTTTGACCTGGACCAAGCACTCGAGAGAATAAAAAAAAATAGAGGAAAAATAAAGAAAATAAGAATTAAGCTTATCCAGGTTCCGGGCCGGTTGTATGCTGCTCCTGTGGCCTCCCTGGGCCGCTTATTTTATATGCACTGCTTTCCCTGCCCACTGACCGGCCTGGCTTCTGTGATTGGTTGCAGTCAGACGGGCCCCCAGCATGTGTGACGACATCTGCCTGCAGTCGTCGCTCATTGCCGCTCATTCATTCTCTGGAGCTCACAGTGGGCAGGCTTGTTCTATGGCCGCTCGCTGTAAGATTCAGAATTAACAGAGCTGGAGTCGCTGTGGGATATCGTTTGAATTATGTTGGACCTGCAGGGTGTTGGGGTTAATAAAGTGGTGAAAGAGGGTGGCTTTTTTTTTATTTTATTCCCAATAAAGGATTTTTCAGTGTCTGTTTATTTACTTTCCCTTACAGATTAATGATATAGGTGTCATAGAGGCTGCCATCATTAATCTAGGGTTTAGTAGCAGCTTTTCGCTGTTATTAACCCCTTATTACCCCAATTGCCACCGCATCAGGGTATTCGGGAAGAGCTGGTAAAGCATCGGGCTTGTCGCATCTAATGGATGCGACGATTCCGGGCGGCTGGAGGTTGATATTATTAGGCTGGGTCTCTTACTAGCCCCCACCTGTGGGGCTTTATCTTGGCTAAACAAAGAAGGCTTCTGTGCAGCGCAATAACAAGGATTCAGATGGTAAAATTTCCAGGATTCATTTAGACGCTTGCAATTGCATAAAAACAGACAAGTTCCATACAATTAAGATCAAGTCATCATTCCAGCGGAGGAAAAAATTTGACGCGTTTCAACTACAATAGTGTAGTCTTTGTCAAGCAGTATTTTCTTCTATGTGAGAACCTTTTAAAGCAGAGAAAGAAGTCCTTCATAGTCCACAGAGCCTCTTTTTCTTCATCTATCTGATTTAAGTCCTTCTCCGTCTGAACATAATGTGTATCACATAGGAATCAGATTCCTTTCAATGAATGAAAAAAACGTGCAGACCGAAAAGGAATAAAAAACTAAGAATTCATATCTGTTCAATAAATATCTTTGGCAGTACATCGATTATAATTACAAAAATGTGGCAAGTCGATTCTGCAACAGAATATATATATATATATTTATATATATATATATATATATATATTAGCTGTAGTACGCGGGCGTTGCCCGGGATAGTAACTGTCTCTCTGTCTCTCTCCCAGTCTCTGTCTGTGTGTCGCTGTCTGTCTATCTCGCTGTCTGTCTCTTTCCTTGTCTGTCTGTTTCTATCTCTCTGTCTATTTGCATCAGTCTATCTGTCTCATTCTCTGTATCTGTCTGTCTCTCTCTTTGTCTCTTTGCCCAGCTGTCTCTTTCCCGGTCTGTCTCTTTCCCGGGCTGTCTCTTTGCCGGGCTGTCTCTTTGCCGGGCTGTCTCTTTGCCCGGCCTGTCTTTTTGCCTGGCTGTCTCTTTGCCCGGTCTGTCTCTTTGCCCGGCCTGTCTCTTTGCCCGGCTGTCTCTTTGCCTGGCTGTCTCTTTCCAGGTCTTTCTCTTTGCCCGGCTGTCTCTTTACCCGGTCTGTCTCTTTGCCCGGCTGTCTCTTGCCCGGTCTGTCTCTTTGCCCAGCTGTCTCTTTGCCCGGCTGTCTCTTTGCCCGGCTGTCTCTTTCCAGGTCTGTCTTTTTGCCCGGCTGTCTCTTTGCCCGGTCTGTCTCTTTGCCCGGTCTGTCTCTTTGCCCGGTCTGTCTTTGTCTGTGTCTCTGTCTCTCTTTATCCGTCTCACCACCGACATCTTTTTACCTCACACATGTGATACCAATGTGATATTAGATAGGGATCATAATCAAAAGATAGGAGTGATCCCAGATATTATTAAGGAAGCTTGCATATGAAATTTACGGCTCATTGCAATATTTCACTAACACTATGGTCAACTGTGGTCGGTCAGTTGTCAACTGGCAGGATGTACAAGTAAATGTGCAGGAAGCTGCTGGTGCCCACAGCAGTTTGTGGTCAAGTTACATGAACATGACTCAGCTGTCACATGCTGGTGACCATTTAAACACAACCTACAAAGTTTTCCTATAAAATTACACCGGACTCGCTTAATGTTAGGGGAAACCTTCCAGGACATTGAAGTGTACGCACTGCTCCTGTGATGCAAGATGCCATGTTGTTTCCTTTATCATTAAATCGAGTTCCCTCCGATGTGAAAGGATTGCTACAACAAACGGTAATGTTGATGCATATTTCTGTTATTGTATAAGATTCTATGACTATAGTTCTAAATGCCTATGTACCATTAACTATTCATGTGCTATTAAAATAAATAGTATCTTGCTATAAAGAATATTAGTATTCGTGCCTGATTAGGATATCAGTGAGCGCTTCGTAAGTACGGGCTTTCAGCCCCCTTTTTAGTAGAATTTAGCAAGACATAAATTGGCGTAGTCGGCAGGATTACTTCTATAAGAATTAACGAATTTTAATTAAAAACTTATATTTGGCAAATTTCCAGATATTTTTTTAATCTTCTTGCATAGTGTCAAAATGTTCAGAAAATGTAAGGATAATGTTAAGGAGGTCGTTGTGGAGATTCCGAGCTGGATTGAGGCTCCCTACAATTTTATAGCACATGAATTGGTCAATTGTGGATTGGCAGAACAATGGCAGAATAAGCTCAAGGGTTGTGAAGCTACTGATGTTGTGAATGTACTCAGTAGTGCCCCTGTGAAAACAGGTGATGTAGTGTCTTGTGGATTGGTAGAACAATGGCAGGACAAGCTTAAGGGTAGTGAAGCTACTGATGTTGTGAATGTACTCAGTGGTGCCCCTGTGAAAACAGGTGATGTAGTGTCTTGTGAATTGGCAAAACAATGGCAGGATAAGCTTAAGGGTAGTGAAGCTACTGATGTTGTGAATGTATTCGGTAGTGTCCCTGTGAAAGCAGGTGATGTAGTGTCTTGTGGATTGGCAGAACAATGGCAGGACAAGCTTAGGGTAGTGAAGCTACTGATGTTGTGAATGTACTCAGTGGTGCCCCTGTGAAAGCAGGTGATGTAGCGTCTTGTGAATTGGCAGAACAATGGCAGGATAAGCTTAAGGGTAGTGAAGCTACTGATGTTGTGAATGTACTCAGTGGTGCCCCTGTGGAAACAGGTGATATAGTGTCTTGTGAATTGGCAAAACAATGGCAGGATAAGCTTAAGGGTAGTGAAGCTACTGATGCTGTGAATGTATTCGGTAGTGTCCCTGTGAAAGCAGGTGATGTAGTGTCTTTAGCATGGCACATCTGGATTTTGGCAAGTGCATATAGTGTAATGCATGAGCGTAATCTAAAGATGCAGAAGAAAAGTTCCCAGATGGAACAAAAGATGATAGAATTAGGTGGCCTGAAAACAGTTATGGAATGTAATACCAGACTGTTGAAGGATAAATTGGAACATTATCAGAATGTGGCAGAAAAAGCTGCCATAAAAATTGCTCAAAATAAGTACAAGAAAAGAAGAGGAAAAGTAAATAAAACCAAAGTACATAAAAGTATCGTCTCAGCTTCTATAAACTGGGATCCCGATACTTGGGATGGGGATGTGTGGGATTCATCTTCATCATCTGATGAGGAGGATTACCATAAAGGGAAGATTCAGGCTAATCCCGTAAGGAGGCGCCTAGAGAGGACAGAGAATGAGATCATCCGGGAACATGTCCGGGATGGTCAGGGGAATCTGCAATATGACGAAGATGGTAATGCCATCACAAATGAGAGAACAATTCCTCATGTAAAAAATCGAGTAACCATTGAAGATTACTCTCAGGGAGAAGTTGATAGCATTTTAACACAGTTTAGACAAAAACCAGGAGAAGGAGAAATTCCCTGGTTGGTCAGGGTGCACGATCTCGGAGGAGGTGGAGTGCACTTTGACGCCGGAGACGTGGCAAAATTTGTCACCATGTCTCGGGACCCAGTAATTCAGAGATCAATAAAAAATTATTTTGTTGATCATAATGAGCATGGTACTCAAAACTTAATCATGATCTTAGCCCATGCTTTTCTGGACAAATATCCATCAGAAGCAGACTTTCCTATCAATGATAAACCTTGGTATACCTTAAAAGATGGTATGGAAAGGCTGAAGGAAGAAGCAATGAGGAATGCTCTTCCTCTTTTGGGAATGGATGATGATTATCTCCAGTACCCATTGAAAGCCAGCATAAGAAATAGGCTGGTTAAACATGCTCCTCCAGCATACAAAACAGTTATTTTAACCTTAACTGTATCGCTGACTGGAGAATCAATCGGTGTAGTTCTAGGGAGGATGAGGGAGTTACAGGATATGGGACAGTGGGATAAATCGTCCCCTGGAGGCCATGTTGGTAACAGTAAGCTAAACAATCCTGATTGGAAAGAGAAATCAGTAGGGGAGGCCCCACGAGTGTCTCACAAAGACATGTTCCAGGCTTTGCTTAAAGCCGGGATCAATATGGAAAGGATTGATGGAAAGGAGACAGGAGAATTATGGAAGTTCTACAAACAGAAAGTTCTATCCACAAAGAAAGTGACCGCTACAAATGTGGAAGGGGGTTCAAAAACCCCCAAGGTAAAGAAATCAGAAGGAAAAGGGGAAAAACCCCCAAAGAATGTGTCTTGGGAAGATTTTCAGTCAGTTTATCCATGGGAAGAACTGGCTGCAGCCGTGGCCACAAAGGTCACGGAAGGAAGGGCTAATACACAGACTGAAGTCTGTGTAAATGAAAGTTCAGAAGGAAGTGATTTACCATAGGTAGCCAGCCAAGCCCCCCTATTGATAAAAAGGGACGAACGTCCCTACGTCAATCTTAGCATACATTGGAAAGGGGGAAATGTTCAAAGAGTCCCAGCTTTGATTGACACGGGGGAGGAGGCTACTTTAATTCATGGAAACCCAGAAAAAATAAAAGGACCTCGAGTAAAAATTGCTGGACTAGGTGGTCAAGTGATCACCGGGGTTCAGACACAGGTAGCTTTGAAGATAGGTAATTTACCTATCAAGAAGTATACGGTGCTGGTAGTACCTATACCAGAATATATTTTGGGAATTGATGTCCTAAAAAGGATGACTCTTAATCTAACCGAAGGAAAATTCTCCTTTGGGGTTATGTCTTAATGATACAAGTACAAGATGAGCAAAGTGGGAAAGATCAATTGACAAAACTGGTTGCTCATATGAGGAGTAAAGGATGGGAAATCAATGATGCCAAGGTTAGAGGACCGTCTCAGGTGGTAACATTTCTAGGGATTCAATGGAACCAGGGGCACAGAGAGATCTTGCGCAATGCCAGACAGAAAATTATTAATTTCCCGGTCCCTAAATCGAAACAGGAGACTCAGTCTTATATTGGATTGTTTGATTTTTGGAGACAATATATCCCTCATTTGGGACAAATGTTGGCTCATTTGTACAGAGTAACGAGGAAAAAATATGAGTTCCACTGGGGAGAGGAACAGCAAAACGCGTTTGAGATGGTCAGGGAAGTGTGGCAAGACATTGAAGGGATTATTCAATCTACCAAGACCACTGTATTTCATGTCGATGCTCATGTCCCTACTAACTCACTTGAACGTTTGTTTAATTCAGAAGCAGATAAAGCAGCAGCCATCAGACAAGTCAGTCCAACAGTTGACAAGGCAAGGTACAGCTGTTTGGGCACACCAGAAAGAGCGACACCTTATTCAGCAGGTTTAGACCTCAGTACATTGGAAACTGTCGTGGTACCCCCAGGTAAGGTAAAACCAATTTCAACAGGATTGGGTTGCCAGACACCAAAGGATCATTATGGTCAAATAGCCACTTGTTCTAGTTTAGCGTTAAAAGGAGCCATAGTGGTGGGAGGGGTAATAGAGGCAGATTATCAGGGAGAAATCAAGGTACTGATGCTAAATTTGGGAAATGAACCTTTGATATTGGTGAAACACTAGAGGGTGGCTCAGATGTTGATAATCCCAATAAACTTGTCTGAAATAAGAGAAGGAACTGCCCCAGCAGAATTAACAATACGGGGTACTAAAGGTTTTGGATCCTCTAATATTACAAATGTAGGAGCAAAAATATGGATTCAAAACCTCCAAGGACCGCCCTCAGAGACAGAGGTAATAGCGGTCGGAAAAGATCGTACTCTCCTGATGAGACCAGGAGTGGAGAAGTGGGAATATGTCCCACAAGAAAAATGTTATTTACGAGAATAATAGTGTATCTTTATTTGCAGAAGGTGTTGTAAATAAGCGGAATCCATGGTATCAGTCACTGGGAAGAGCTCGACAGTGATGAGATGGAGAAATTCCTGTGTTTGATGTTTGCCTCTTTGGTCGTTGACAAGTCTACATCAGGAGGAATCTATGGCGAATACATTTCTGATGCACCATCACATTTTCAACACACAGATTGCTGGATCTGTACACATTCTTTGCTTACAGCCACCAGTATCCCTTATCTGGATGTCCCGGTATCGATGGAGGAAATCTTAAAGTAGAAAAGTTGTTCTGATCATCTTGCTGATAAAGACACTCGAAGTGTTCGTCTATAGAATACTACAGTACCCATTTCCGTAGTGGGATGGATCAATCTTCCATGGTGGCAAGGCAATTTGAATGCAACAGTCACCAATTTGCAATATCTGGCTTTTAAGGGAGGAATTTGGGTACCAAGAAATAAGACTGGACTGACTAACCTGGGATTCATCCCTATGGGGAATATAAAAATAAGTTTTGGGACAGCTATAAATACTGTAGATGCTTTTAAACCCAGCTTAGTGGAAAGGACAATTCATGATATGTTATGACCTTATGCCAATATGTTCATAAATGGGTCTAGTGAAACTTGTAGTAACATATCGGGAAATGTAATGTGTAATGATTCCTTTGAATATCGAGCAAATGCCAAAACACATGATATTCAAGGGAGCTTTTCAGATAATATTGCTTTTAGTTTTAATATACTGTACAAAAGTAGTGAAAGTGCAACGTTTATCTAAACAAACCAAGAAAACAAAATTTGTGGCAAACGATATTTCTTGGTCATGGTATGGTATATTCTGAGTGATCTTCTTCTAGTGGAATACTGATGATGGAAAATAATCCCTGGGATCAAGGACCGATTGTGATACCAATGTGATATTAGATAGGGATCATAATCAAAAGATAGGAGTGATCCCAGATATTATTTGACCTATCAATAATTCAGTATCAAAGAGATGTCCTTTGGATAACCAATTTCACTATGACCAAAGAATAAGATAATGAGGAAGTCACATTTACAGTTCCACTTACCGGAAACTTGTGGTTGGCTTAAAGACAGGTTTAAGGAAGCTTGCATATGAAATTTACGGCTCATTGCAATATTTCACTAACACTATGGTCAACTGTGGTCGGTCAGTTGTCAACTGGCAGGATGTACAAGTAAATGTGCAGGAAGCTGCTGGTGCCCACAGCAGTTTGTGGTCAAGTTACATGAACATGACTCAGCTGTCACATGCTGGTGACCATTTAAACACAACCTACAAAGTTTTCCTATAAAATTACACCGGACTCGCTTAATGTTAGGGAAAACCTTCCAGGACATTGAAGTGTACGCACTGCTCCTGTGATGCAAGATGCCATGTTGTTTCCTTTATCATTAAATCGAGTTCCCTCCGATGTGAAAGGACTGCTACAACAAACGGTAATGTTGATGCATATTTCTGTTATTGTATAAGATTCTATGACTATAGTTCTAAATGCCTATGTACCATTAACTATTCATGTGCTATTAAAATAAATAGTATCTTGCTATAAAGAATATTAGTATTCGTGCCTGATTAGGATATCAGTGAGCACTTCGTAAGTACGGGCTTTCAGCCCCCTTTTTAGTAGAATTTAGCAAGACAACACATAAGCTTGTTATACTAACAGTTTATTTTATTCCTATAGCAACCACTGACGGTTGCTATTATTAGCCTGGAGCTCCCAGCTCCTTTCAGTTTAATGGCTGCAGGATTTTTGTAGAGTAACTGGAAAGCACGGGGTTAAATTTTCCCGCCCAAACATAGTCTATGATGTTCCCTGGGTCACATGGGACATCTGTGCAAAATTTTGTGATTGTAAATGCGACGGTGCAAATTCCTTTAGCGGACATACATACACACATACATACACTGAGCTTTATATATTAGATGAAAGAACAAATAATTTTTTACATGACAACATGCAATAAATCACTGATTTAACATATCTATGCATAATCATGAATATCCTATAATTCAATGACGCTGTTACAGAAAGCAAAAAACACAATTAACTTCCCACATGTATCCTTTATACCTAAATATGACAAAAGATAAAATAGAGTCCATTATATGTACCAAGAAAATATGCAAAAAAACATTATTCCTGTGGATGCAACCCTACTAGATATAAAAACTCCAAAAGTATCTAGATGTAAAAGACATAATTTGACTATGGTAGAAAACCATTACAAAAAGACCTATCAGCCTTTTATTCAAAGGATCACTTCAATGTGAGAGAGAGGAAAAGTAAAAAAATAAATAAATTTGATGCTGTCTCTAATGTTTATAGCTTTGTGTTTGCTTATTTAATTATATTGCAGTATAAGATCTCTACGAACATTTAAACCGTCCGGTTGTCTCGTGCCCAATCTAAAGATCCAATAGGTTTCCCGATTTAAAATGTTTCGCCTAAAATCACCTCCTCTAACTGGTTTCATTACTTTTTCTATGCCACAGAAAGTAAACCCTGAATTGTCACCTCCATGGATCTCAGAAAAGTGTTTAGATACCATGAAGATGCCGACTTTCTTTAGGCCTTTACACTGCTTTCCCTGCCCACTGGCTGTCCCGGTGCCTGTGATTGGATGCAGTTAGCTGACACGCTGACAGTCAGGGTGGGGGTATGTCTGACTGCGCGTCTGACTATAATCAGTGGCCCAGGCAGTGAATAAGAGGCCGAGGAGCAGCGTATAGCCATGCTGGAGCCTTGGTAAGTACAGCGTGCGCTCCCATTTCCCTATCCCTTCTACCACCATTTTTAATCTCCAGATTCTGCTCCCCATAGACTTATATGGGAGCAGATTCCGGACCGGATCCGGATTTTTTTTTACAAGACAGCAGGGACCCACTTGTCCCATTTTTTGGCAAGTCCGCCTAGCTCTATCCCTAATACATTCCCCTCTGATGGGTCAAGTAACAAGCTCAAATGAACAATACCACTAGAATTATCTTTTTCACCAAAAAAATACCAGCAAAAATAAACAAGTGTTGCATTTTAGAGGTGTGTCTTTAAAAAAGGGAGTAAAATGTTAAGGTTAGTTATAGAATCAGTTATTGTTTGCAGACTATTCACACAGTATATGCTATATTCATATATTTCTGATGGCACTGGTGATGTATTCATGTAGTTATGGTGATGTAGTTATTCCTCCCCAGAACCATTATCAGGACTTGAGTACAAAACCAAAATCATCATCGGTACATATATAAGACACCAGAGCTATCAATAATACATGAATACTGCACCAGAACTATCATCCAAAAATAAATACATCACCAGAACCACTATTAGTACATGAATACAGCACCAGAACCACCATTAGTACATGAACACATCATCAGAACTACCCTCACTAAATGAATACTGCATCAAAACCACCATAAGTGCATAAATACATCACTAGAACCACTGTCAGTACATGAATACAGCACCAGAATGATCATCAGAAACTAATTACAACACCAGTACCATCATTAATGCATGAATACATCACCAGAACCACCATAAATACTTGAATAAAAGAAACAAGGTTAGTACAGCAATCAAATGTAATGTCAAGTCAGCCCTATATACCATTGTATCACATGAACCTACAACTCCCAGTATATTGTAAAGAAAAAATGGTAAGAAGATACTGGGAGTTGTCACTAGGCATTATAAGACTACGGACCAAACAGGAACCACAGTACTGATGAGAAGCAGGCAGTATCACAAATAGATATTTACATCCAGGTAAATTATGGGTGACATCTTCTCTGATTGAGTTGTTCTCTTTTTTGTCTTCATCTTGTCCAGATGCCATGATGACTTTTCATAGCCACAGCTGGTCTCTGCAGAGTTTCCTCTTCTTTGGTCTTCTGTAGCACATCTCAACATGGCGCACTTAAAAATAATAGAGTTAATATAATTGCCACTGCATAAAAATATCTGTCCATACTATGCCCCAAATAAATCTCCTCTGGTATATGGCCTCCACACTGTCCACCTCAATGAGCTTTGACCACCACACTGTCTACCATTATCAGCTATAACCGCAACCCTGTCTGTCCTTATGAACCATGGGTCTATACCATGGGTGTCCCCGCTCCATGTTTTCCCTCTCGCTCTGTATATCTCCGTACTGCACCCTGCCATACTAACCTCTCTCCATACTGTGCCCCCATTTCACTCTGCCACCACTTCACTCTGTGTGATCATACTGCCCACTACGCTGCTCTCTCCAAACTATATTCCCCATATGGTATGAAATCCACCACAGTCTCCCATTTACATGATGCCCACACCACTCCATACATTATTATCACCCCCACAGTTCCCCACACAGTATGATTGTCCCCCTGTCCCCGATAGAATATAATGGTCCCCACAGCCCCCTGTATGCAGTATAATATTCCCCACAACCCTCTATCCAGTATGGTCACCACATTCTCCAGTATAAAGTCCCCCATAGCACCCTATAAAGTATAGTCACTACAGCCCCAGTATATTAGCCCCCCCCAACAGTCCCATATACAGTATAGTTACCACAGTCACCAGTAAAATATTCCCTTTAGAACCTTGCACTGTATGATGTCCCCTTTAGCGCCTCATATAATATGATGTCCACATATCCCTCTCCAAAAAAAAGCTTATTTTTACTTAATCCAGGCTCCCCATCCACCGCAGCCTCTGTCGCTTCTTCTATCTTGAATAGTAGTGGGTGCTGGACTGCATGATGCAGTGATATCATTGCACTGTCATCCATTAGCTGTGTGGTGCCATCCTCCAACAGGGCACAGGGCAGAAGTAGCCTGCTTCTTGCTGGAGTTACCAGTGGAGCAGGGATCTGTTCAGTGGTCCTCTGCTTGTGTCCCAGGTAGTGCTCACATAAACTAAAGCGGCAAATACAATAGAGTGTAGAGAGAGAATGACGGCTGGGTCGTAGACATACAGGTGAGCAGAGTGAGTCACTATCTTTATTTGTGCCCCAGCCATCACTGTGCTGAATGCTTGTGGCCAGAAGAAGGTTCAGGCTGCACACATAGCACTGTCAGGTTTCCCCCCTTACCCCAATTGTATCCTCCTCAATGTAGCCTTCTTGCCTACCCCTCGTGCCAGCTGCCTTTCTTTGGGCTGCAAGCCATTCTCATGAATGCCTACAATGGGTTGTAGCTTGAAATTGCTAACAGGGACCATCTTGGAGAAGCCCTTTAAATGTGTTCTTTAATCACTTCCTGTCTCATCTTAGAGTCACCTCTACGCCGTGTCTGACACCTTGATTCTCCGGTCACATGGTCTTTTAATATTGTGACTCTATGGACAATATTTCAGTGATGGTGTCTATATACAGGTAATTTGTGCAATGCTAACAATAAAGTAAATGAAGTATGATTGCAAATTGCCATCCACGTGCACCTGCTTTTTGCTGAACGTATTGGAAGTAAGATGGCTGTAAGAGCTCCATATATGCATGGTGAGACGTATGTATTGATGGCACTTTTTATGAAAACACTGAAGCTATTTTAAAGATAACACATAGGTGCGTCCATATACACAGTAGGATATAACCGGTATTGGGCCCGAGGTAAGTCTATAATGTGCTGCTTTTATTTGTATAGTAAATATACAATGCTTATTATAACCTCCTCTGGTTCTTCGGCTCTTTCACAACAGCAGAGGCGATCTCCTGACTAATACTCACAACAGACGATCAGGTTACACTTGTTCGCCATCCCTTGGTGACAGCGCTTTGTAACAGACAAAGGAAATGGCTTTGCTATGAATATTTTATGCTGTGAGCATGCTGTAGGCTCCCCGTCTTCACTCACACGTCAGGTAGGTCTTTATCTCGCCGTTTTGCTTTCCTCTTTGCGGAATTAGTTTCATATTTTCAGGGAACAGACACGAAGACGAGAGGATGCGGCTGTGCTCTGTCTATAGCGTATGACCATCAAAGGCATGTACCCTGCTGATTAGTAGACTTTCCTGGATTTTCTTACATTATTTTCCTTCTAGCCTGGTTTTTTTTCTGTATTTGATGTATTTTATGTCTTCCAAGAGGTAGATATCCTTTTCTATACAAGCACCTCTTCTGCAAATGTATCTCTAGAGTAGAACAGTAATAGAGGAAACAGAATCCTTATATTTGTAATTAGCTCCACACAAATAGAGGTTGTTTTAATGATATATATTATTTCAGAGGGACCAGGAGCATTTTATGTTCTTGGGCTTGATACACCATCCTTATCATTTACAGTCCATTTCTATTTAGACAAGGTTGCGTTTAGATTAGCTCTATATGAATATGTAAATGTAGATTGCAATGGAAAATAAAAAAAGTAGTCATATTTATCAATACAGAGGTTTTTCTTATGTCATTGGTTATTGCTGATAGAGGTTGTAATGGCAGATACTATAACAGCTTTTTAAAAAAGGGCTGGATGATTTCTTCAGTACACACAACATTGCTGGTTATAAGTGACTTAGGGACAAAATGTAGAACTGGTGGAGGAAGGTTGAACTAGATGGACCTAGGTCTTTTTTAAACCTAAGTAACTATGTAACTATGTCTTGTTACTATGAGAACTTGGATTCTGCAAAAACAGCCTGAAGTTGTATTCCAATGGGAACAACTCTCCAGCGGAGACTGTGATTTCACAAAGGACCATAAAAGCAGACATGGAAGCCTGTATGAGCAGCCTCCTTAAAATATAACTACTCATTTTAGTTATGTAAAAAGGTGGGGTAAAACACATAGGCCTTTGTACAGCCAGGTTTTCCTCGCTAGTACTATTGTGGCAGTCAAAATTACATTCGGCAGCTGCACTTGCCATGGAAATGGTGTGGGTGTACCCCCTGGGAGGTATTCTGTGTGAATATGCCTGCTAACGTGATTCAATTCATATTTGAATAAGAATTAGGAAATAAGATGTTTTATGTTTATACATTTCTATTTTATGGAAATAGAAGGAAGAAAATCAAGTCTCAGTTCCAAAGTATTTAAAGGGGTTGTCCATCTTTGGTACACAAGTCTGCAGTCACCCTATGTGAATTCTCACAGCGCTCACTGCCATGATTTTCCGGAGCTGGAGCCAGCAGGGGGTGGTAATGTGATAATAAGTATGCAATGCGCATTCTCCCGATCACATTCCAACTACATATGTGTGGCATCGCTCAATACAAGTGGTTGAGTGAAGCCATGCACGTCTAGTCGGAATGTGGCCGGAAGTCTGCATAACATATACTTGTGGTTACATGACTGCCCGATTTCCCTGCCGACACCAGAGAATAATGCCAGGGTGCGTGATACTTTTGGGCCAAACCTGGACAACCCCTATAACTACTGATATCTTAGCGTTGTTATGACAAACTTCATATGATATTTGGGAATGTACTGGTACTATAGAAATGGAGAAATCAAATGACTGAACATGGCCCTTCCAGTCTGTGAAGCAATGGTAGGAAACTGGCAGCCTGTGGGTGCCCACACTGACTATTTCGCCTTGTGTCTCAACTGTCTCACTATTCCAGTCCATTCTCTCACTCTATCCTCCATTACTGCTGTATTCTCAGGTCTCTCATATAGCATAGAGTATGCAGAGAACAGCACACAGAGTAGTAAGATAGTGCATACTTTTGATCCTAGACCAAAAATTCAATAAATTAAAACTTACTAATACATGATTGGAGCCTGTCCAGAGAAGCTAGTGGTGCTAACTGCTAAGATGTAAGAGCCACAGCACTAATACAAAATGATTGCTGTCTGAGTACTGACAAATTGTGGAAAGACGCTATGGAAAAGCACACACATCAGGTGACCCCTATTTTTGAAGAGAGAAAAAAGTAAAAAGGTGTTCCGCATCTAGGGGATTGTATGGTGCCTGTTTGAATTTGTACTTGTTACTGCCTTTTGGTTGGGGGGAGTCACCAGGTAAAAATTAATCGTATAGGGAATAAAAGCACTTTGAAGATAGGGTAAATGAATGGAAAAGGGTCTCTTGCTGTAAGGCAGTCCAAAGAGGGTACCTCTATTCAGACTACATGTTTCAACGTCGTACCAGTGTCATTTTCAAGTTATACAAAACTGTAACGGTCTTTACCACTTGAAAGAGATCCAAGTACAGAGGTGAAATGAAGCCTCATTGAACTACCATGCAGCAAGAGACTCTTTTCCATCCACGCAGCTTATGTTTAAAGTGCTTTTACTCCCTATACGGATAGTGAATACTAACAAAGAAGCTTAATGTTTTTCTGCTGGTTCCATTCTTAGGAAAACCTATATCCGGTTGCAAACAAATAATAGTAAACATCAAGGCTGTATAAATCCAATGACATTATTAATCAAATATACAGAAAGCACATAATATCAGAAAAGACTAAAAAGGCCCTGTGATGACATGGACACCCAATGCCTCTCATGGGTTAAAGTTTCTTAACATTCAGCCAGACGTATTGTTCTTTTGTGTGCTAATTCATGTTTGCTTGGCTATTGTTTCTCCAGACTCTTTCAGTAATGATTGTATTGTAGTTGTGTATTGCTAATGCAATTACCTTAGTAGTCTTTGTCTAGTCTGTGCAGTCCAGACTACATGTATACCCTCAGTATTTCTGTAGACATCATTTGGATGAACATTGTCCATGCAGCTTGAGATTCATCCAATGGGAGAGGTGATCTTGTCCAACCAATCGATGAGGACGCAGTATATCCAAGTGGAAGGCTGTGGCTATAAAAGGGATTTCTTTAAGCCACCAGGTGGTTGTTGATGGATGCTGATGGATCCAGTCTAAGCTCTTAGGAGCTGACTAGAGGATCAGGTTACCCTGTGGCTTCAATCTAGGTACTCCGGTTCCGGTTGGAGACCATATCCACAGTCTAGGGATTTCGACTCCGGCTGCCAGGATTATATCATCGTACCAGGACTACCTAAGGAGGACACTCAGGTTGGGACAGTTCAGTCACCTGCTACAGACTTTGCAGACCTCAGACAGCTTCCTAAATCTGGCATTATTCCTTTCTCGGTGGGTGCCCGCCAAAAGCGGGGTGCTGCTGGATTGCAGTAAATAGCCCTGGGACCTCTAAGGCATGGACATTCTAAATCCCTGGTGAGCCAGCGGAAGGGTGAGACTCTGTTGCCTGTTACATTTGTGTTTTGCTGGTTATGTGCCGTTAATTGTTTGAGGATCCAATAAAGTCTAATTATTGTGATTCCCTCACCCTATGTTGTCTGAGTAGTGTTCCGCCCACGGTTAAGGAGGCCGGCGTTCAGTTGGGATGAGCCCTGAGCCATGCTGTCTTTCTAAAGGCGGCGGGTTTTAGTGGATGAGAGCACCCACTGAGCCCAGTGTCTCCACAATTGGTGGCAGCAGTGGGATACTACTCAGCCTGGTTTACCCAGGGGAGCTGCAGCGGACTGGTGTTCGTGGACACCGTCCAGGGCTCAACAACCAGGGAGGCACATAAGCATACCCAGCAGGCCATAAAGGAGGCATTCAGGTTTTGGACTCTGCCATGTCCAACCCCATCAGCTCAGCCATGGGACAAGGACCAGAGAGGAGTTACGACCGCAGCAGTAAATGGATGCTACAGGATCTGTGCCAGAGGTGAAAGATTAGCTACTGGAACGCTGAGACTCGGTCGGACTTGATCCAGAAATTAGTCTATTGGGATGCCCAGAATGATGCAGAGGACGATGAGGATCCCACCAATATTGACCCAGAGGATTTAAACTATGTGCCACATCATGGATCTAGTGACAATCGGGAATCAACTTTGTCCAAAATGGCCCAAGCCACAGCGTTGTTGGATGCATTGTGGTTCTTCTATACTCGACATTTGACGTTTTCTGGTAATTACATCTTGATGCACAGGGGCCGAACTATACACTGGGCCACAGCGTTGTTGGATGCATTGGGGCCTAGATCCTCAAGAGAAGAGAGGGCTTGGGTTCTGGAATATGTTTATGGGATTCCAGCTGCCGTACTGCTAGCACCAGCCACTCGAGAAGGATGGGGCCACTACCCAAGCAGAAGCTGCACCAAAACAAAGGACTACAAACAGGGCCGGTGACTTGCCAAATCTATGGCGCTGTTATACATGTGGGCACCATGGACATATAGATAAAGATTGTCTCCAAAACCGAGGCCGCATGCTTGGAGCCCATCTGCCAGTTCAGCCGGTCAAGAGCCAGGGACTACGAGACACTGGTTCCTCCATTACCCTGGTAAGCCCAGTTATTGTTTCCCCAGATACCCTTTACCAGATTCCCAATTATCCATCTCCCTGGCTGAGGGCCAGCGCTCAGACGTCCCTCTGGCATGTGTGCAGTTGAACCTAAGGACCGACCAGGGAGAGGTGGAGGTGGAGCTTGTGGATAGCCTCCCCACACCTGGTATTTTGGGAACTAACCAGGAAGCGATCGATGTGGGACTTGTGAACAGTCTCCCTATACCTGTCATTGTGGAGACTGATCAGAGAAAGGCTGATGTGGAGCTTTTGGACACCGTCCCCACACCAGTTACTTTGGGGTCTGACCAGGAAGAGGTCCATATGGAGTTTATGGACAGTCTCCCCACACCTGTTGTTTCGGGGACTAGCCAGGAGGAAGTTGAAGTGGGGTTCATAGATGCCCCTACCAAGCCTGTTGTTTCGGATACCACTCAGAGGGAAGTGAAAGTGGGGTTTGGGGATTACCTGCTCACACCAGTCATTATGGAGAATGACCTAGGACAAGGACTATCCAGTCAATTTGAAGCAGCCATCACCCACTTCCAAGCCAAGCAGGTGGAGCTTGTGGATAGCCTCCCCACACCTGGTATTTTGGGAACTAACCAGGAAGCGATCGATGTGGGACTTGTGAACAGTCTCCCTATACCTGTCATTGTGGAGACTGATCAGAGAAAGGCTGATGTGGAGCTTTTGGACACCGTCCCCACACCAGTTACTTTGGGGTCTGACCAGGAAGAGGTCCATATGGAGTTTATGGACAGTCTCCCCACACCTGTTGTTTCGGGGACTAGCCAGGAGGAAGTTGAAGTGGGGTTCATAGATGCCCCTACCAAGCCTGTTGTTTCGGATACCACTCAGAGGGAAGTGAAAGTGGGGTTTGGGGATTACCTGCTCACACCAGTCATTATGGAGAATGACCTAGGACAAGGACTATCCAGTCAATTTGAAGCAGCCATCACCCACTTCCAAGCCAAGCAGGACCCTGATGTGGATCTTTCTAACATCTTTTCCAAGGATAATTCACATTCCCAGTCTCCAGCATCCACTTCTGAGCCATGAACCGTGAGTAAGCCTAACCACACTGTGGCTTTTGACTGGGGGAAGATTGATAGTAAGAAATGTATGCAGGCCCAACTCATGGACCCCACCTTAGTGCTTGTCCGCAATATGGCAGCTCAACCTGGGGGAGGTAATCAGGGGGAGGTGTATAGATGCGAGCCTCTGTTGCTGACCTCACCATTAAAAAGGACAATGCCGTCAAGAGGAGAAGGATGATCGGAAGCCTATCATGTCTGGCTAATATTAAGAAGGGGGAGGAATGTGACGACATGGACACCCAATGCCTCTCATGGGTAAAGTTTCTTAACATTCAGCCAGACATATTGTTCTTTTGTGTGCTAATTCATGTTTGCTTAGCTATTGTTTCTCCAGACTCTTCCAGTAATCATTATATTGTAGTTGTGTATTGCTAATATAATTACCTTAGTAGTCATTGTCTAGTCTGTGCAGTCCAGACTACATGTATACCCTCAGTCTTTCTGTAGACATCATTTGGATGAACATTGTCCATGCAGCTTGAGATTCATCCAATGGGAGAGGCGATCTTGTCCAACCAATCGATGAGGACGCAGTGTATCCAAGTGGAAGGCTGTGGCTATAAAAGGGATTTCTTTAAGCCACCAGGTAGTTGTTGATGGATGCTGATGGATCCAGTCTAAGGTCTTAGGAGCGGACTAGAGGATCAGGTTACCCTGTGGCTTCAATCTAGGGACTCCGGTTCCGGTTGGAGACCATATCCACAGTCTAGGGATTTTGACTCCGGCTGCCAGGATTATATCATCGTACCAGGACTACCTAAGGAGGACACTCAGGTTGGGACAGTTCAGCCACCTGCTACAGACTTTGCAGACCTCAGACAGCTTCCTAAATCTGGCATTATTCCTTTCTTGGTGGGTGCCCGCCAAAAGCGGGGTGCTGCTGGATTGGAGTAAATAGCCCTGGGACCTCTAAGGCATGGACATTCTAAATCTGGTGAGCCAGTGGAAGGGTGAGACTGTTGCCTGTTACATTTGTGTTTTGCTGGTTATGTGTTATGCGCCGTTATTCGTTTGGGGATCCAATAAAGTCTAATTATTGTGATTCCCTCACCCTGTGTTGTCTGAGTAGTGTTACACCCACGGTTAAGGAGGCCGGAGTTCAATTGGGATGAGCCCTGAGCCACGCTGTCTTTCTAAAGGCGGCGGGTTTTAGCAGACGAGTGCACCCACTGAGCCCCGTGTCTCCACAGTTGGTGGCAGCAGTGGGATACTACTCAGCCTGGTTTACCCAGGGGAGCTGCAGCGGACTGGTGTTCGTGGACACTGTCCAGGGCTCAACAACCAGGGAGGCACATAAGCATACCCAGCAGGCCATAAAGGAGGCATTCAGGTTTTGGACTCTGCCATGTCCAACTCCATCAGCTCAGCCATGGGACAAGGACCAGAGAGGAGTTACGACCGCAGCAGTAAATGGATGCTATAGGATCTGTGCCAGAGGTGAAAGATTAGCTACTGGAACGCTGAGACTCGGTCGGACTTGATCCAGAAATTAGTCTATTGGGATGCCCAGAATGATGCAGAGGACGATGAGGATCCCACCAATATTGACCCAGAGGATTTAAACTATGTGCCACATCATGGATCTAGTGACAATCGGGAATCAACTTTGTCCAAAATGGCCCAAGCCACAGCGTTGTTGGATGCATTGTGGTTCTTCTATACTCGACATTTGACGTTTTCTGGTAATTACATCTTGATGCACAGGGGCCGAACTATACACTGGGTCTCTCCTCCCTGTCTGTGGGAAAATATTTAGATAACATTTTTTATTCATTGCAGTATTCTTGGGCACAATAGTGTGAGTGAGCCCACTACCTTCGGTAAAAAGTAACCCTACACAGGAATGGTCTCTGGATGCTTTAATGTTGGCAGACACAGGACTGATTGTAGTGCTCACCTTTTCTTCTCCATACAGTCTTTTTTTCAGATGTCCCAGACAGTGTAATGGGCGCTTTATCACAGAAAAGAACTTTACCCCAGTGTGCACTGAAGTCCTATCCCTGTAAGAATTGATATTTACAGTGTTGGCGCTTTTTTTTTTTTTAAAGGGAATCTGTCAGTAGGATCAACCCACCTAAATGTAGGTTATAGGAAGCTGAATAAAATGATACCTTTGTAACTGCAATGTGAATTTATTCCAGAAAAATCCACATTTTTCCTAATATACTGTATAAATGAACTGTTAGGCTATGTGCGCACGTTGCGTTTACATGGTTACACTGCGATCTGCACCGCAGCGTAACTGCATGCGTCCTGCGTCACCAGCATAATCTATGAAGATTATGCAGGAGACGTGCGCACGTGGCGTATTAGAGCGCAGCGCTTCGTGACATGTCACTTCTTTCGTGCACTCTGCATGCAGTCCCCGCTCTGTCTATGGGAGGGGCTGCACTCAGAGCACATGAAATCGGCTTTTTCTTTTCATTACGGACTTTTCTGCAGCCATTTGAAGTGCACATGTGCTGTTCAAATCGCTGCAGAAATTTCTGCAGGGACAGAACGCTACGTGCGCACATAGCCTTCAGATCTATGGGCCAGACACAGATCTCCCTGAGTATCTGCCTCCAGAGAGCTTATTTTAAATGAAAGGTGGCATTACCAGTGTGAGATGTAGATCAGGAGTCACTACATGTCTCACACTAGTATTGGCCCTCTTTAATTTTTTAGGTGGAATCTCAGGGATTTCTGTAAGGCCCATAGATCTTATTAACCAATTTACATATTAAGAAAAATGAAGATGTCGATTTCACTGGAATAAGACATCAGATTGTAGATGTCAAGATATCATTTTATTTTTCTGGCTGCTATGACTATTAATGAACAGTCCGGGCAACTGCTAAATGACCCTTACTGACAAATGGGTGTGGCTAGGGGTGTGGCTAGGGGTGTGGTAAAAAATTGCAGCGGTGTGCTGCGCGCTCCAAAGACTTTGTCCCGCTTTCCTTTCTTCAAAAGTTGGGAAGTATGCATACAGTTAGGTCCAGAAATATTTGGACAGTGACACAAGTTTTGTTATTTTAGCTGTTTACAAAAACATGTTCAGAAATACAATTATATATATATATATATAATATGGGCTGAAAGTGCACACTCCCAGCTGCAATATGAGAGTTTTCACATCCAAATCGGAGAAAGGGTTTAGGAATCATAGCTCTGTAATGCATAGCCTCCTCTTTTTCAAGGGACCAAAAGTAATTGGACAAGGGACTCTAAGGGCTGCAATTAACTCTGAAGGCGTCTCCCTCGTTAACCTGTAATCAATGAAGTAGTTAAAAGGTCTGGGGTTGATTACAGGTGTGTGGTTTTGCATTTGGAAGCTGTTGCTGTGACCAGACAACATGCGGTCTAAGGAACTCTCAATTGAGGTGAAGCAGAACATCCTGAGGCTGAAAAAAAAGAAAAAATCCATCAGAGAGATAGCAGACATGTTTGGAGTAGCAAAATCAACAGTCGGGTACATTCTGAGAAAAAAGGAATTGACTGGTGAGCTTGGGAACTCAAAAAGGCCTGGGCGTCCATGGATGACAACAGTGGTGGATGATCGCCGCATACTTTCTTTGGTGAAGAAGAACCCGTTCACAACATCAACTGAAGTCCAGAACACTCTCAGTGAAGTAGGTGTATCTGTCTCTAAGTCAACAGTAAAGAGAAGACTCCATGAAAGTAAATACAAAGGGTTCACATCTAGATGCAAACCATTCATCAATTCCAAAAATAAACAGGCCAGAGTTAAATTTGCTGAAAAACACCTCATGAAGCCAGCTCAGTTCTGGAAAAGTATTCTATGGACAGATGAGACCAAGATCAACCTGTACCAGAATGATGGGAAGAAAAAAGTTTGGAGAAGAAAGGGAACGGCACATGATCCAAGGCACACCACATCCTCTGTAAAACATGGTGGAGGCAACGTGATGGCATGGGCATGCATGGCTTTCAATGGCACTGGGTCACTTGTGTTTATTGATGACATAACAGCAGACAAGAGTAGCCGGATGAATTCTGAAGTGTACCGGGATATACTTTCAGCCCAGATTCAGCCAAATGCCACAAAGTTGATCGGACGGTGCTTCATAGTACAGATGGACAATGACCCCAAGCATACAGCCAAAGCTACCCAGGAGTTCATGAGTGCAAAAAAGTGGAACATTCTGCAATGGCCAAGTCAATCACCAGATCTTAACCCAATTGAGCATGCATTTCACTTGCTCAAATCCAGACTTAAGACGGAAAGACCCACAAACAAGCAAGACCTGAAGGCCTTTAAAGGCCTGGCAAAGCATTAAGAAGGAGGAAACCCAGCGTTTGGTGATGTCCATGGGTTCCAGACTTAAGGCAGTGATTGCCTCTAAAGGATTCGCAACAAAATATTGAAAATAAAATATTTTTTTTTGGGTTTGGTTTATTTGTCCAATTACTTTTGACCTTAAAATGTGGAGTGTTTGTAAAGAAATGTGTACAATTCCTACAATTTCTATCAGATATTTTTGTTCAAACCTTCAAATTAAACGTTACAATCTGCACTTGAATTCTGTTGTAGAGGTTTCATTTCAAATCCAATGTGGTGGCATGCAGAGCCCAACGCGCGAAAATTGTGTCACTGTCCAAATATTTCTGGACCTAACTGTATGTAGTGTTTATAGTTTTATCGTGATGCATTTTGGTGGCGCATCAATACACTTGGCTTCATCCCTCTTCATCACTCCCTGCCACTATTGCACTTTGAGCCTGACATTTAGATGGTTCTACACTTGATTTCTCATGAATAGCACATGAGAACCCTACAAGAAAAGGGATCATGTTTATTTAGGGCTATGCATACAGAAAGCCATATCAAAATATCCATGGGTAAAAACGTGTGGACAGGTTATGTTTCTTGTATAACGTTCCATCTTCAGAATCGCAGGGCTCCTATTCTTTCTACGTGTTGTGGAGTGATGCAGTCCTGAAGATTGACATTTCACACCAGACACGGTGTAGTTCTCAATATGGCTAGCAGAGGCAACTAAATGTTATGCATTTAAGAAGCTGAGACAATGCCTTTAAAACATATTAAAGTGTTATATATGTTCAGCAAGCAATAACAATAGGTAAAGTTGTCAGGAGCATGCTGTTTACTTGAGGCGTGTTCTATATGATGCACTGATGTATTCTCTAGGTAGAATGTATAGTAAAATATTTGTTGTATGGTGATCACTCACGTAGTGTGAATTACTTTGGTTTAGAATACTATGACTGATTCATCAAACAGTATTCTGGCTTTAAATGACTGGAAATCTTACATATTTTGCATGCAAATCGATGTTTTTAATTTTGTTTTTTGTCAAATTTAGGTGTCTTTACACCAGTCACGGCCAGCTCCGCCAACTTTCAAAAAACTTTTCATAAGCTTTCTTCCACACAAAAAAGGTTACATTTTGGTGTTCATTTCTTGCAGACAGTGGCGCAGAGGAACTGGGAGAGGCATCAAAGTCATTAGGAACCATGTGCGTGATCTTGGTGCACTTTACCAGAGTACTCTTTATGGAGACCATGTAAAGCATCAATCTTGATGAAATGAAGACTGTATAGTCTATAAAAGTAGTTCAGAAGCTAGCAACCTGCAGTAGCTTACTTATACCCAACATGCACCGACAGTTCTCAGGGTTTGTAGGGAATTATAGATTCACAAGAGCGGAGCAGTAGTCCACAAGTATTGCAAAAAGGTAGAGGGCATACAAAACTTTAAAGGCAACTGTTAAGTTTTCCTTAAGGGTGCTTTACACACTGCGATGTTGCGAGCGATAGCACCCACACTCGTCCGTGCAACATTTGGTGATCGCTGTCGTAGCGAACAATATCGCTACAGCAGCGTCACACGCACATACCTGTTCAGCGACGTTGCTGTGACCGCCGAACAATCCCTCCTTCAAGGGGGAGGTGCGTTCGGCGTCACAGCGACGTCACAAAACGGCCGCCCAATAGAAGAGGAGGGGAGATGAGCGGCCGGAACATGCCGCCCACCTCCTTCCTTCCTCATTGCCGGTGGACGCATTTTAGGAGATGTTCGTCGTTCCTGCGGTGTCACACACAGCGATGTGTGATGCCGCAGGAACGATGAACAACCAGCGGCATGCACCACCAATGATATTATGAAAAGGAGCGACGTGTCAATGATCGATTTTTGACGTTTTTGCGATCGTTGATCGTCGCTCCTAGCTGTCACACGCTGCGATGTCGCTAACGACGCCAGATGTGCGTCACAAACACCGGTGTAATCACACCACCTTTACACTAATTAGCCAGGCCTAGTCTAGCAGGGTCTTTGTTCCTCGGATGCTATAATCACACACTCTTTTGGCGCAATTAACATTTCCTTCAGTGTCCCCCCCCTTGAAGCGTCAATGAATGACATCTTGCCGAGTCGAACAAAGTCCAGTCCAGGACTGAAGCTATAATGGGGAACAGTGAAGGAGACATTCACCAGGTTTGCATCCTTGTGCTAGGCGTTTGTATGTTCTCCCTGGGTTGGTGTGCATTTCCTCCAGGTTTTCCGGTATCTTCCCACACTTCAAAGATGTACGGATAGGGAATATGGATTGTGAGCCACAATGGAGACACTGATGATGTCTGCAAAACGCTGTAGAATTAATGGCGCTATGTCAAGGAGTTAAATATTGTCAGATACATCTTCAGAGGGAGGGCATATTTAATGAATTTTCACAGTGGAGACTAACTAAAAATGCTTGGAACTCACACGGCTTGGTATATCAAGTTTTTTTTAAAACTTGATATACCAAGTGAGAAATACCAGAGCAGAAAAAAACTTGATAGAAATGCATGTAAAAAAATGCACTCAAACAATGGAAAATTATTATCTTCAATTTGGTTTTCAATGTTTTAAACTGAAAGAGCAGTTACATTTTTTTTTGTCTAGTAAAAAAGTAGTATGAGTTTAATATCTTTTCCTAAAAAATAAACCACTGAAACCTACTCCCCTCCAGTATGGTGATCTACTGTAATGTATCCAAAAATGCTGAAGTCCTTGTAGAAGTATTGCATTGAACCCATTCAAAAGAATGGCTAGCTATACAGCGTGTCACTGTCCACCTATATCCTGTCCACCGCTATTAACTTGAGAACGGCAGCAGCTATAGGCATAGAAGTGGTGTCTAGGTATAGTAAAGTAGCCATGCGTTACGCAATGAAACCACCTATTCCACCACCTAGTGGAAAACAACGGAGTTAGCATTTTTATCTCGAAAACGGAACGAGATAGAGAAAAACAGTGAATTAAAAATTGTAGGGCATCATCAATTCAATACGAATCGACACCTTGCATGCAGAAATGCTATGATATGAAACCCATGACCCCCCCCAAAAACATTGAATGCTGGTCGAGTAAATGGCGCTCATTTAACTTTGATTCTCAAAGTGGCCACTGTCAGCTGCAATGCACATCTGGACAACATACTGTATCTTGCTGCACGTTGTGCAATATGGTAGGTGACACGTTTGCACAAGCATCTGTGATACCTCGTCATTGGTCCTGCAATGTTGGTGGAGGAGTCGCATACACCTGCTGTTTGATGTGACCTCACAGAAGTCCAATGGGGTCAGGTCAGATGAGCGTGGAGGCCAATCCATGCAGCCAACTTTGTAATTCACTTTTTTTCTCTATCTCGTTCCGTTTTTGAGATAAAAATGCTAACCCCGTTGTTTTCCACCAGGTGGCGCAATAGGTGGTTTCATTGCGTAGCGCATGGCTACTTTACTATACCTAGACAACACTTCTATTCCTATAGCTGCCGCCGTTCTCAAGTTAATGGCGGTGGACAGGATATGGGTGGACACACTGTATAATACAGTCATGTCAAGCCTTCTGGCTAATAGAGGGAAAACCATGAAAGGCAAAGGAATAGGGTTTTGCCATGATGCAGTAGAATAGTAGAAAGAAGAAAATATGGCATTTATTTATATTTTAAATTTGATTTGTGAAATTACAGGATGTTTGTATCATATATAAAGCCATATTATAAGCAGAAAAAATACATCTAGTTAGAACTGACGAAATATATAGTTTACATATTTAGCTCTGACACAAAGTTCTATTACATCAGAGACATCAATATTTGAATAAAATTTCCCTGCAAAAGTATCTTCAGTATCGAAAATAAAGGCCATGTCCACCTAATATGACAGTGAAGGCAAGAAGATGGGCACTTTTGTGGAAACATTTTGACTATTTATAACACATCTAGATATTTGGACGACTGGTCTAAGCCGATGGTACACACATTCAATTTATATTTAAGAATTTGTTATTCTTATCATGGTAAAGAAAACAAAGTCATAAAGGTGAATGTTAAACGTACAAAAGGAAAAAAAAAAAAAAGCTTGCCAGGTCAGATGTATTAAAAAAAAAAAATTACCCATTTAAACTCAAACCAGCATTCAGCAGGGTTTTTTTTTTCTTCATTGCTGCCCTGGATCTTTAAACACAAGTGCGCTGCCCCGTATTATACACGATCCCCGGCATTTTCACCTTTTTAGGTGTCGCTACAGTCCCATGGAACCGTTTTTGTTACAAACTTCTGACTGGCCAAAAGTCAGAAGTCATGTCAAACGTAGAGGTGAGCAAACCCATACTGTAAAGTTTGGGGTTCGTACCGAACAGAGGGTGTCTGGGTCTTGGACATGGACTTTTAAAAAAGTCCATATCTGAGTTCAGATGCTGTTTGTATACTAATTACTTAATCCAGCATTGGGGTGATTGGGTACGTTCGGTACTCAGCCCAGTGAGAGCTGCTTGCAGTCTCTGAATGCCCAATCAGTGACTTGCATGGGGTTCAGGTCAAGTCCGGGTCCCGAGCTTTTAATTAAAGTGCCGCTGAACCCGGCAAACTCTAACTTCCCCGGGTCCACTAACCTTTAGTCACAAGCTCTCAATAAAAGTCTGAGAGCCAGAACGAGGCTCTGATAGACTTTCATTAAGGAGTGACCTCCACCTCACCCCATGAAACACTGGAGGTGGCAGTAGGTCAAAAAGTGCCAGAGACCGAAGGGAGCAATGCTGGAAACAGAAGACAACGGCAGGTGAATATAAGACAAGGGGCAGGAGACAAATTTAAAGCATCGCTCCAGAGCTGGAAAAAAAAACCCATGCTGACATGCTGGAGAGGTGCTTTTAGGCTTTTTTTATTTAGTATGGGAAAAATAGATTGATTCTTATGTCTATGTGTTCATTTTTACCATTAGTACGACCTCCATATTTCTCAATTGTAATTGACTTTCTCATACCAATTAAGACAGTAGGAAATGAACAGCACTCAGATGACACATAGATGTCACCCGAGTACTATCCATTTTTCTAATGGACCCAAAACTTGCATATGTTTTTGGCAGTCTGCCTCAAATTTATTAGGCCAAAGTTTCTCTGTACAGTTCATCGACCTTACAAATTTGGGTCACACCCAGTTAGTAATAACCACACTGCCTTTGTGACTTAAGGGTCAATGTATCCCAAAACTGCCATAAACTGATTAAGGGTGAGTGAGTCTGCATTGTTTTGACACAAGCAACTCATATGTCGCGGTCCCTCAGTCGAGCATTATCTTAGCTATAAGTAAATGTCATGCATACAGTATGTGTAGCAGGATATAGGTGATGTGTTAGATACTGTATATACAATGTGAATCCATACTATCATATGCATGAAGCGGTACACAATTTTAGATTGATAGTGGTATGATTGTATCTTTATGCACCCAGACTTTAGCTACTAACTTAAGAAGAAAAACCTAAAGCACACAATTGAGAAATACAGGAAAAAAACCCAACACATTTAAACTTAATGACTTGTAGCAAGAGGCGGCACAATCCTAATATAGGTACTGTAAATTATCAGAATACGCATTTCTGTATCTAACACTAAAATAATTTTCTTTCCTCAGACCACTTCCCTTGCAGAGAGATGAGCTGGTCTTTTCTACGAGACATACTCAGTGGTGTTAATAAATATTCTACTGGTATTGGAAGAATCTGGCTGTCCGTGGTCTTCATATTCCGGCTCCTAGTCTACGTTGTTGCAGCAGAAAATGTTTGGAAAGATGAACAGAAGGAGTTTGAGTGCAACATCAAACAACCAGGGTGTGAAAATGTCTGCTTCGACCATTTTTTCCCTATTTCTCAAGTTCGGCTTTGGGCTCTGCAGCTGATAATGGTGTCTACACCGTCTCTTCTTGTAGTACTTCATGTGGCCTATCGTGAAAGTCGAGAGAAGAGACACAACAAAAAGCTGTATGAAAACACTGGAAGCATGGATGGGGGTCTGTTTTGTACATATGTTATTAGCCTGGTATTCAAAACAGTTTTTGAGTTTGGTTTTCTTATCCTTTTTTATAAATTATATGGGGGGTTCAGTGTTCCACGACTAGTGAAATGCGACATTGATCCTTGCCCAAACCTTGTAGATTGCTACATCTCTAAGCCTACAGAGAAGAAGATTTTCCTGTACTTTGTAGTAATTACATCAGGACTTTGTATTGTACTCAACCTCTGTGAGCTTGTGTACCTTGTCTTCAAATATTTTTCTAAATGTTTTCTTAAAAGGTATGCAGAAAAACTGAGCTCAGCAGAGTGTGGCTGTAAAAATCAACACCAAAATATGGTTATGGATATGACACTGCAACAATCCACCAGCAATTCTACCGAATAAACAATAAAACTCTTAAGGGGTTCATCTCATCATTGTTTTTAATAACACTATAATAATTCTATGTTTTATTATTAATTATATAAAAGGCTTGCTAAAAATTGTGCACGTCTTATAATCCAGAAGCAGCTTCTTGTGATGGAGAACCTGAACAGAGGCTGCATACATCCTGAGTGGCTCAAGGACCTTTTTATCCGATTAACTCAAGGCCTCTTCAGATCATGTGATCAGTAACATGCCTGGAATGAACTGCAAGATGTGGTAATGTAGTGTGTGTGTAGCAGAGCTATTTATGTAAAATAGCATGTAGCAAAGTTGTGTATTTTATATGTGCGTGTAGCAAAGCTGTATATGTATAATACACACTGCAGAAAAATACCAATAGATTTATTACCTCTCTATTCTACCCTAGTGCAATAAAATTAGTGATAATTAACCCCTCCACTTTACACGAGGGAAGTTCTCATTAATGGGAAAAAGGTTTCCTTATTTACTGCTGACTAGATCTGGGGTGCGCCTTATGGTAAGGTGGTTCTTGTAGTCAAAAATATATGGTACATGGATTGTCTCTACACTCTCTTACGCTCAAAATGTTTCTAATGGAAGATAATTTGTGGCTGTAAACATTTGTGTTTGTAGTGGTCATATGGAATTAGAAGTTAGAAGGTTCAGATTATTAGAGTCATGATGCAATTATGTTACATACATTCTTAAAGCGGTTCTAAATTTTCTTGAATTTAAATCATGTGTAATATATAGCAGACGGCTATTTGACACTGAAGAAACATGTGTTGTGGGAATGTTTTATTTACATGCAAGAGACAAATAAATTAATCTGAAAGAAACATTTAAAGGGGTTGTCCCCTACTTGGGAAGCCTTGTTCGCCCCCCCAAAAATGAATAAGCACATACTCCCATTTCTGGTGCAGCTTCGGATCCAGCAATGTCTAAAGTCGCGTTCCTGGGGCGCACGTGACATTATGACATACGGGCCCCACAATCAGTGTTGGCTTGCTTCACCCCGCCTTTGGAAATGTGAGCAGGAAGTCAGCACAGCGCTCACACCCTGCTCAAATGTCCATAGGCTGGGAGACAGACGCCGGGCGCTAATTAGTCATCATGTCATGTGGGCCCCGAGAATGTGGCTTCGTTGCTGAAAGCTAAAAAGTGTCCACACTTTTTTGATTACGGTGAGAATCCCTTGAAGCATTTGAGACAAGTAATCACTTGAGAGAGAAAATAGGGGGACTCAACAACTTAAAGTATACCATTGTGTTGAAACAACCATCTAACTCAAACCCTGGGAGATAAATATTGAGACTTTTCACATGGAGACAAACATACGGGTGAGAGTCCCAAGCTACCATTTATGTAACCTTTGTGGGGTAAGGCTGGTACCAGATGAGAGGTTAGCTATTTCTATTAATGCTCCAAATCCATGTGTGCAATCCTTCGTACATAACCACAATGTAAATATTTATGGGTGTGCAACAAGCCTACAATATATAGTTTACTTACCTCATATTTTTGGTCCCTACTTTTTCAAGTTTTTCTAAATAAAATTTTATCATTGTCATAAACCAGAGTTTGTTTTATCCTTCAAATACTCCTCTGATTACAGAATGCACAAATAAAATAAGTACTCTTTAAATAGTGTAGTCAGAGACTATCAATCAGTGGCTTTTTTTTATCAAGAAAAAAAAGAAAACAATGGACACCCACAGATAGATGTTAATTAGTAAAACCATCAATAAAATGCTTAGAAGACCTTACTTTTTTGCAATAGTTGGGTTTTATTTCCAAGCTGTGGGATTCTGGCATGCAGAGCAGAATCCCAAAAGCCTACGCAACATCTCTCATAGTGAAGATCTTGCGCTTTAAACTAAACAAGCTTTGCTGCATCCTTTACTGACCAGTTACTGAATATTAACATCACCAGAGCGGTTTCAGTTTGGTAACTGTTCAGTAAAGGAAATGGCAAAGTTTGTTTAGTTCACAGAACAGAGGATCTGATCCGCAGAGGATTGTGAGATCCCATAACTTGGAAATTCGGACCTCATTTTTATAAATATTAAAAGGGGTTATCCGGCTTATTTTGAGTTTTTTTCATTATTACCCTATTGGGCTACATTGGGGCAGGTAAGTAGATAGAGACCACTTACATGCCCTGCTGTCAGCCCCTCTCCCCCGGCTCAGAGTGGTCATGTGACCGCTCCTGCCGCAATTTTGCGGTTTCCAGTCATTTCATGTCAACATGGGCAGGGCCATGTTGACATGCAAATCTGGAAACAGCATGTCGCCTCCCTGCTGGGCTGTACAGTGCGTGGAGTCCCCATCCCCTTCCCTGCACCCTCCCACACATTACCCCGCAACCCGTACTCTGCCCACAACGTCCCCCTGCACTTCTGTGGGGTCCGTGACCTGGGGGCGGCTGCCGTGGTGTCAGCGCCAGCACCAGGCCCCCTGCTCAGGATCACACATTCAAATATACCGGCATCACAGATCACAGATGCCGGTACATTTGAAAGCGCTGATGAGAAGGAGCGTTGCGCTTCTCATCACTGCCCGGCTGTCTGTGCTCTCTTCAGCACAGCGGTGACGTCACTACTGTGCTGATATGGCCAGAGCACAGACAGGGCGCGAACGTGCAGGAGCGGCGAGGACCGAGGACGGGTGAGTATGTACTCCCTACATGTGTTCCCTATGGGGGGGTTGGTGCAGAGCGCAGTGTGTGCGTGCAGAGCCTGATGTGTGTATGTGGTGCAGAGCCCGATGTGTGTATGCGGTGCAGAGCCCGATGTGTGTATGCGGTGCAGAGCCCGATGTGTGTATGCGGTGCAGAGCCTGATGTGTGTGTGGAGTGCAGAGCCCGATGTGTGTATGCGGTGCAGAGCCCGATGTGGGGCTGTTATTTGCAATGCTGTAGTGATAACAGGTCAGTGCTGGGGCAGAATATACTGACAGGGAATGTGCGGGCAGGGGGCGAGGCTGGACACTGGGGTGGGGCTGGACAGTGAGGCCGGGCGGTGCCAGCTCTGACTGCGTTTGACACAGGAAGTTGTCAGTTTGCTTGTGCTGAATGTAAACAAACAGCTGCAGAGAATAAAGGGATAATTAAAGAGGAACAAAATTTAGAAAACAAAAAATAACAATGTAGGGGTGTTTTATATGACAATACAGCACAGATTAGCTTAAACTCAAAAAGTTTTGTTATGTCGGACAACCCCTTTAAATCTATATCGATATCTCGTTATGTCGTATACAGGGTCATACAGTTACAGAGCAAATTCAGTTTTCTGCATGAATAGCAGAACTAATCAGGTCCTACTCCCTCCAGCAGATGTCCAGATGATGAACCACTGTCAGCACCTCCTATACCGCATGCAGAGCGGCTGTTCAGCCCCTTGTGTACCAAGCATTGTACAAAAAACCCCCCCAAAAATACTATTTACTGAACACAACAGTGACATGGAAAGAGTGTATTAATTCATCTTACAACAGCATGTGTAAAGGCACTGTGAGCTGCATGTACTGTATCTTCCTTCTATTCAATAAACTTCACCTGATACAGAAAATACACCATTTCTATCCTACAAACTCGGACCAGAGTGGCAGTCAAATTATGTAAACATACTTTGTATGTGTGGATTTGAACTTGCAGTTAGAAACAAACCTATTCCTTTTTACAGACTAAGAAAGGGGCAAAGGAGTTAGGATCTTTACAAAACAACAATCTTGATTATGTAACATTAAATTATCCAAGAAAAAAAAAAAAATTAAATTATAAAACTACTGAGGCAACACATGGGAACACATGGATATCATGGATATCTGTGCAACACATGGGAAATAAAGCTGCATCATATTTGTATATAAATGCACTCTCAAAACAGACCTAAAAGGCTTTAGAAAGATGAGGAGGCATGATAAAGAAGGACCTGCAACCACACAACATTTACAGTTGCTTTTAATACCAAGAATAAAAAAATATTGGAAATGATTTAAAGGGTTCCGGATATGGATGAGAAGGCAAAATTAAATCTTGGCCTGGATCCAGGATCTAGAATTATGAAACTCTTAAAAACAAAGCAGAATATAGTGCTAATAGAAAACAACAAACACCAAGAACAAGGTCCCCATTGTAGCATTACTTGCTGAAGGAACAGGTCCGTTTTCTTATGGTGTGCTGCCACCTAGTGCTTCCTAAACAAACTACAATGTTGGGAATATTGGTATAGAGAATTTAAAGCACATTGTGTTTTTATTTACATACCATGTATCTGAGTGGCATTTTTGAAGAAATGTTGTAAGCCCAAAGCTTTTACAATACACCTTTGTGGAAAGGTGAAATATCCCACCAGGGCATTTACATACGTTACACTTTTTAGCATGAAAAAATCTTGGGGAGGAGGAGGGGAGCAAAGCTCCACTGTGTGCAGAATTATTAGGCAAGTTGTATTTTAGAGGAATTTTTTTTATTATTATTGATCAACTATGTTTTCAATCAACCCAAAAGACTCAAATATCAAAGCTTAATATTTTTGGAAGTTGGGAGTGTTTTTTTTTTTTTAGATTTGGCTATCTTAGGAGGATATCTGTTTGGGCAGGTAACTATTACTGTGCAGAATTATTAGGCAACTTAATAAAAACCAAATATATTCCCATCTCACTTGTTTATTTTCACCAAGTAAACCAATATAACTGCACAAGATTTAGAAATAAACATTTCTGACATGCAAAAACAAAACCCCAAAAAATGAGTGACCAATATAGCCACCTTTCTTTATGATGACACTCAACAGCCTACCATCCATAGATTCTGTCAGTTGCATGATCTGTTTACGATCAACATTGCGTGCAGCAGCCACCACAGCCTCCCAGACACTGTTCCAAGAGGTGTACTGTTTTCCCTCCCTGAAAATCTTACATTTTATGGGGTTCAGATCAGGTGAACAAGGGGGCCATGTCATTATTTTTTCATCCTTTAGACCTTTACTGGTCAAACACGCTGTGGAGTAGTTGGATGCATGTGATGGAGCATTGTCCTGCATGAAAATCATGTTTTTCTTGAATGATACCGACTTCTTCCTGTACTACTGCTTGAAGAAGTTGTCTTCCAGCAACTGGCAGTAGGTCTGGCAGTTGAACTTCACTCCATCCTCAACCCGAAAAGGACCCACAAGTTCATCTTTGATGATACCAGCCCATACCAGTAACCCACCTCCACCTTGCTGGTGTCTTAGTCGGAGTGGAGCTCTCTGCCCTTTACTGATCCAGCCTCTGGCCCATCCATCTGGCCCACTCATTTCATCAGTCCATAAAAACCGTTGAAAAATAACTCTGCTTTTTATCAGCACAAAAAAAGGTGCTTTTTGTGCTTTTCATGCTTCTTTTCATGCTTTTTTTCAAGCTTTTTTTCAAGCTTCTTTTCATGCTTCTTTTGTTACTATTGACTGCTTGTTTCAGCTCATTAAAGTTGCATGTGAAAAAAAACCTGGCTGTACACAAAAATTGGGCGAAGCCCACGTAATTTTTTTAAAAATTCTTTTTGGCAAAAAAAAAAAAACAAACCCTCAAGAAAAAAGGGTTTCCCTGGATTTTCCATTGCCAGTGAATGTAACACCAAGCAGTAGGGGTTAGCAGCCAGTAGCTGTTTGGGTTATCCTTAGCTAGCAATAGAAAATGCAGCGGAAGCCTACACTTTTTTTTTTTTACCCCTAAACCTTTTGGGGTTGTGTTTTTTTTTATGAAGAAAAAAAAAACACGACATGGGCTTCGCCATATTTTTGTATGCCAGCCAGGTACAGCAGGCAGGTGCGGGCTGACCCCAACCCCCAGCTGCCTATTTGTACCCAGCTGGGAACCCAAATATAGGGAAGCATTTTTTTTTTTTTTTAATTATTTCAAGAATTTCATAAAATTTAAAAAAAAACAAACAAAAAAAACAAAAACACCGTGGGCTTCGCCCAATTTGTGTCCAGCCAGATACAACTAGGCAGCTGGGGACTGGAATCCGCAGTACAGGGTGGCCCAAGCTTTCTGCCCCCCACCGCTGCGAATTGCAGTCTGCAGCCGCCCTAGAAAATGGCGCATTCATAGGAAGCGTCATCTTTTGGCGCTGTATCCAACTCTTTCAGCAGCCCTGGTATCAGGTGGCTCGCTGGGTAATAATGGGGTTAGGGCCAGCTTTGTATTATCAGCTGGACCTAAGCCTGAAATTCATGGTATGACACCAATATTAGACATAGCCAGCATAAATTTCTAGTAAAGATAAAATATATTTTTTTTTTTTTATTAGAAATCAAACAAATACAATTAGTGACTCCATCTTTATTGAACTAAAGAACCCCCCTGCGCCGTAGTCCTGGGTCGAGGGTCCCGCAATATCCAATCCTGATCCAGTATCATCTGATCGGAAGGAAAACCGATCAGATGATGACACATCATCTGATCGGTTTGCCTTCCGATCAGATATTAGATACAGGTCTTTGAACCTGACACAGGTTCAAGGACCTGAATCAGATTACACATCAGCTGATTGTTTAAAAGCCTTTGCAGACTCCTGGGCCACGTCCCATGGGCTCCAGGACCCGCCGGTAAGCAGCTGATGCGGTCACCTGATAGCATCATCTGATCGTTTACGTCCAGCGACGATCAGCTGATTCATCATCTGATTGTTAAAAAGCCGTCAGGCTTTTCACCGCTGGACGTAAACAACCATCTGCTTACCGGCGGGTCCTGGAGCCCATCGGACGTGACCCGGGAGTCTGCAGAGAGGTAAGGTGAAAAGTTCATCCCAGCGTTCATCCCAGCGAATGTATGAGCTGTATTCACCTTGTGACAACCCCATACTTCCCTGCAGAAAGGTGTCGCGGTAAAACGCCGCAAGAATACTGAATGCCTGGTGCACAGCACAAAGTGAACACAGTTCATGCAGGAGGATCACCGCGTTTTTTTGGGGGGGTTCACCCTCATGTCAGCGGGGGTTCTCTACATTTATGTGGCATGGGCTGTGCACCAGGCATTCAGTATTCTTGAGGTATTTTACCGCGACACCTCTCTGAAGGGAAGTCCGGGGATGTCAGGAGGTGAATACAATTCAAGCAGGAGGAATACCGGGAAGGGGGAGGGGTTTGAGTGTGTTTCCTGGAGATCCCCTGCTGGGATGAACTATTCACCTTCTGACATCAGCGGGTGTCCCAGCGGAGAGGTGTCACGGTAAACAATGGGAGATAAGGAAACCTCTGCCGACGCTGGTTATGTGGCTTTGTTCTATGAAGGAATCTACATAGCCATAGCTTTCTTTTCTCCCTAAAAACGCCTAAACGCATTAAAATACAAAGCAACGTGGGCATTACACATGCGTTTTTTCTTGCTTTTTTCCCTGACTCCTTTGAAGTCAATTGGGGAAAAAAAAAAGCAGGAAAAAATGCTAAAACAATTGACACGTTGCTTCTTTTTAAAGCAAGAAAAAAACCAACTGAAAAAGAAGCAACGTGGGCACATCAAGTCCCAATTCTCAGACTTTGCTGGGATGCTTTTTCCTTGCTTTCATTAACAAAGCAATGAAAAACGCTAGGAAATCTGCTGTAAAATCACCCTGTGGGCACAAGGCCTTTGAGATATTTCTTGGCCCAGTCTTGACGTTTTAGCTTATGTTTCTTGTTCAAAGGTGGTCGTTTTTCAGCATTGCTTACCTTTTCCATGTCCCGGAGTATGGCACACCTTGTGCTTTTTGATATTCCACTTAAGTTGCAGCTCTGAAATATGGCCAAACTGGTGGCAAATGGCATCTTGGCAGCTTCACGCTTGTTTTTTCTCAATTCATGGGCAGTTATTTTGCACCTTTTTTGGCCAACACGTTCCTTGCGACCCTGTTGGCTATTTGAAATGTTTCATTGTTCGGTGATCACGCTTCAAAAGTTTGGCAATTTCAAGACTGCTGCATCTCTCTGCAAGACCTCTTACAATTTTGGACTTTTCAGAGCTCGTCAAATCTCTCTTCTGACCCATTTTTCCAAAAGAAAGGAAGTTGCCTATTAAGCACACCTTATATACGGTGTTGAGGTCATTACACCACACCCCTCCTCATTACAGAGATGCACATCACCTGATTTACTTAATTGGTAGTTGGCCCTCAAGCCTATACAGCTTGGAGTAGGACAACATATATAAAAAGTATGTGATCAAAATACTGATTTGCCTAATAATTCTGCACACAGTGAAGACTAAATGTCTGAGTCTGGTCTGTCTCCTCTTGGCATCACAATGAACTCTTCTCACCCTTCTGCAGATTCCTAGAGCATGGCTGTACAGAGCATTTCAGACATACTATGTGGTAGAGTGCATACTGAGTAATAAAAGCACACGTCGGGCTGGAAGACACATTGCCATGATCCTCTGGTAACCTTTCTTAACTGAAAAGTGATTTACTGTCCAACAAGATTTTTGGGAGGAGATATCTGGCGAGTGTGCTTCAGTTTGTACTTCATACACTGACCGCACGATATCAGCAGCAGGATATCAGGATTTCCCACAAGTCATTAATACACAATGACCAGAACTATCTATGCCATACTTCACTCCGGGGTTTTGCTAATACATTGGTATCACCCATTTTAGCTTCTGTTTTGCTTCCATGTAAAAAGAATACCAAAATCATGTTGCTTGCTCATACTGATGCCCAATACGAACATCACACCAGCTGGAAGAGCACCTAGGAGCTTTCCTAGTAAAGATATATTTGAACACAGACTTCCACTAATGTCAAAATCTGTGTGAATAGAGAGGCAGAGTGCATGTTTGACCACCACTCTATTTGCGATTTATAGTAATAGATGTCTAAGCAGTGGAGCAAGAAGCATAAGTGCAGATTTAAAAGGATTATATCACAATCTTGCTATTGTTGTCTTGCAGTATAAAATAAATATCAAATATTAACACCCCTCTCTTACCCTAGACCACTGAAGGGAACCTTTAAAAAGCATTAAATCTTTTTTTCCTATCCACTGCTTGCTAAATCTAGCGTGCATCCTATATAGTCAGGTACTTCCTATAGTTCAAAAAAATACAGTGATACAAGTTTACAGCATACTACACATTATCTAAACGTTACCACTTAAAACCCCACTCAGAAACCTGGCATATAGCCAAAATCAGATGCTTTGAACTGACAAGGGGCAACACCCCGAAACATGTCTCTGCAAATTGAGATTCTGGTTTTGATTTTATCCTACATTATATAGCTGATAAAAAGGGTCAATATTGTCATTAAGGATTGCTACTTTTAGTAGGTGGCACTATAGTTCAAGGCCTTTTCATCTCTGAGAAGGCAATTTTCATATCTAATACACCACCTTAACAGCGGTCTGGGAGTTAAGCAGGTTTCGACTTGGGAAAAAGAGTCATTGCATTTTATCTAGTAAGGAATATAGTCTTATTTTAAAAAAAATAAAAAATTATGGTGGCCATTTGTGGCAGAATGCAACTTGATAACATTCAGGTTTTGAGCCACAATAAAATTGTTACCTGTGAACAAAGACATGGCCATGAATAATTGAAAAAGACAAAAACTACCAAAACTTATGCAATAAACCTTCAAGTGTCATTTAGATAAGATTTATCGGTTTTGCACTATCCTGGCCATCAAGCTTTGAGAAAAAATAATAAATTCAAAACTGAATGAACAAATAAGTCTATAAAAATGTAACTTTTATTTAAGGCAACACTGGGCTACTTCACAAATCACCTGAAATATATACATTGCTTTACACAACTATAAATGTTCCAGGACATTCACATAAGGTTCCCTTAACACAGTGACACACAAGGTTGTACTGCATACTTTCAATTCATCATAAATGGAGCATGGCTGTTCTTTGGTCCCTGGCTTTACATAAGATTACCACTGCTGGGACTTGTGACTTCAGAATTCATTAACAGGTAACTGCTCAAGGACAACCCTGTAACCGTAAGAATTACACTCAGGATTAAAGATGTGATCAGGTTTGCTGCATACTTCCTTCAAAACAAGTCAGGTAAAGTGCATCGCTATTGATAAAACGGATATCTAGTTACGGTGCACTAGTCAACAACTGTAGAGGTTTAGTTACAAGTACAATTGCATTTTCAATTTCAAAGCCTTTAAATGGAACCAACCAGCAAGATTTTCATATATAAAGTAAAGCCAGTGTTCTAAATTGATGCTAGGATACTGAATGTAAGCATAGCTTTTGTTCTGAGATTGGAGGTTTTATTTCGGAAATATGTGCAAGTAAAGTTTCAGTTACAAGTGAAAAGGTTTTGGTACCGTGTTAGCCAGTTGAAAAATTATTGAATGTTCTCAGTGAGCGGAACAAAATTATAATCTTGTGATACCTTTTAATGGCTCTGTTTGTGCATGTATTTGTGTTTCTTCAGATATTTTGTCATACCATGCCTGATGAAGGAACCTGAGATGTCTCGAAAGCTTGATTTGTAACATTGTAACATCACTATTTTATTTTAGTTAGCCATTAAAAGGTATCACAAGATTATAATTTTGTTCCTCTCAATGAGAACATTCAGTAAAGTTCCAGTAATGCACTGCTATTTGATTGACAGGTGCAACAGGAAGGGAATATGTGGGTCGGGTCTTGCTATCTATTCCCACCCGTGTCTGACTGCCTGGCCTTCCTCCCAGTCGCTGTAATAGATATTAATTCTGGTGCTGGCACAGGGGCGGGAATAGATAGCAAGACCCGACCCACATATTAAATTCCTGTTGCACCTGTCAATCAAATAGTGCATTGCTGGAACTTTAATTGCACATATTTCTGAAATAAATCATCCAATCTCTGAACAAAAAGTATGCTTACATTCAGCATCCTAGCGCCAGTATAGCACTGGCAGTACTTTATACATGAAAATCCTGTTGGTTGGTTCCCTTTAAGGCCATGTTCACATATTGAGGACCCAATGCAGATTCTGTGCATAATCCATATCAATTAGATGTTTTGTTACCCTGTATTTCTATTTAATCTGTTACATAATCGAAGAGCAGCATGAAGTGTGGACCTACACCCAGATTCCAGCAATGTGACACTTAACTGGGCTGCATGCTGTTATTTTGATAAAATCACTAATCTGCAGCAGATCTACTAGTTTTGTAAATGCTCAGCAACCACACCACCGATTGACAGCTTTGTGTACATTATGCATAAGCAAAAAGTTGCCAATATGTGATGGGGCGTGGTTACGCAGAGCAAGAGGACTACATGGCACGAGACAACTACTCTCATAATGATAATCTCCTGTTCATAAAATACTGATTTTATTTAAGCTACCAACAATGAGCCCAGTAAGTGAAATCGCTGCAAACAGGGTATCAGCCCCTACATGATGCTGCTCAGATTACCTATCAAAAACCTGCTGACAGATTCCCTTAAATGAACATGGTATAGGTTTTAGAACCTGAAACCTGCTCATTTCAGTGTGGATTAAACATAGAAATTGCACAGATTATCACAAAAAATGTAGTCTGAATGTATCAGTGGAAAAAGTCTTGCGCTTCAGAAAGTGATTTCACTGAAAACCCAAGGAGGAATTTACTTTTGTAAACTGTCGTCATGTGAGCATGGCCTTATTTATAGAGTGTAACATTGTAAAAAGGACAATTATGAAGCCTAGCCAGATAGCCAGCAATGAAATGCTGAAAGCTTCACACGTGAACAATTCCTAAAAGTAGGCTCATTAGATGTGTAAACGAAAAGAAAAAATAACTGTGTTGGGACATAAACCACATGATATGCCTTATAGAAAATAGTTAGGATAAATATATTAGACATGTTAAAATTCTTCCCCGACAAGAGACATTTCAGTTGCTGTAAATCTATCTTATTAGTTTATCACATGGTGGCCAGAATGATAGGAACTCTGAAGAACTATATTATAGTGTAATTTAAAATGGAATTTCACCAAGCCTCAGCTTATACGTGACATACTGATACATGATGAGGTGGAAGCAAGGAAAACGGATGCAATTTTATTTAGCCCAACAAGGGAATGCTGTTGACTGGTATTCTGCATGGCAGCTTGTCAACTGTAAAAACATCATCCATTAAGTCCATTTCTAGTTGAAGGATAAAAACCATAATTTCTTATGTATTGATTGTACAGGTGTCAACCATATGGTCAGACTGGTTTGCAGCAGTAAGCATTGTACACACGTGTAATGCAACCAAGATTTCAAGTATTTACATATTAAAAACTTTCAATAGATGCTCTGTTTAAGTACTTACAGAAAATGTGCAACCCAAAATAATTCCAATACAAATTTTCTTTAAAAAATGTGATCGCTAGATTAACAAATTAAAATCCGAATATAAATGTGTAATTTAATAGTTTAGACTTAGGCAGCAATGTGTTACACTTATATTTACAAAAAAAAATTAAAAATTACAACCTCCCCCAAAAAAATTATGTACAAATATCCTGTAAAACATGAGAAGTGAACCTGGTAAATAAATCAAATTTCACACATAATACACAAACTGTTTGTGGAAATGACAATTTATCAATAGAAATAAAGAGAGTTCAGAGCATTATTTACAGAACTGAATAAACTGTCTTTCCGTTAGTCCCATAGGGATAAAATGGAATAAAAACCATTGCATGACTTTAGCCATGGCATATTTTTTTTCTTTTTTTTTTGGCCAATTTAAGTCACTTTCACAAAAAACCCTAATAAAAATACATTTATTGGCATGCCGGATAATTTCTAGTTCACAATAAATGTACAGGCTTTGAATATACTAGGACCATTCTACAACGTGGCTTTATCAGCTTAGTCCAGATTTTGATCTTTTGAAACATTAGGAAGTTCTTTGCAGTAAAAGTCACACCTTTTTAAAATCACAACAGGTTTCAGTTCATTTAGCTGCTTAAGAACCAGCTCAATGTAATCATTGAATGCCTCGTTTAAAACTATTTTTACATTATCCATATTGGGTAATCGTGATGGGTTACAAAAAAGTAACTTAATATCAGTGTCAAAGTCTTCATCAACAGAAAGCCTTGGGCTCTGTTCACTTAGCTGTGGTGCTGCCGGTGTTGCCGCTGTTTCAGTCATGCAATTATCCTGTTCTTCAGGTTTCTTTTCCATGACAACAGATTTTTCGAGAAACTTGAGGAATGACACTTCGAATCCCATAGGTTTGAAGGAACTTAAGTCAAATGCTGGTGTCTCATCACAACTATCAGAAACCAATGTGTCCTCACAGCTAAGTGTGCTACTAGTCTCACCAGACAATATTTCATCCTGAGCGTCTAGTTTCCTTTTTCGATTAGGAGTCCCATGCTTTTGCTTATTGGTTCTATTTACAACATTTACAGGCCTCTGTGGCTCTGACTGACAAGAACTTGATTCCACTAAATCACTGCCTACAATAGATGAGGTCCTTGCTTGGCTCTCTGAGCTAGTGCTCTCCTCATTGCTTAGTTTGGAAATAAATAGTTCTGTTAGTTCATCCATTTCATCCTTCTCAGTCTCACTCTGTTGGGAAGTTGAAATTGTGGACTCATCACTACTTTCAAGTAAATTTGCAGTTACTTGTTTTTTGGGGGGTGATGGATCACTGGGGCCCTCGATAACCTCTGGCTTTTCAATTACTTCTGCTGGCTCTACTTTAGGAGGTGCTTCAGACACTTTAGCTTTAGGGCGTATACTCCTTTTGCATACAACAAGTGTTTTTTTGTGCTTTTTAACGAATGGTCTAGATAGTTTGTGCGACTTGTAGTGTCTTATCATATTGTTTTCAGAGGCAACAACAGACGTACAACCATGCACCATGCAAGGATACTGTTTTGTGTGAACATTACTGCATTCTGCCAGTGCAGCTTCTCTATCCTTCAAGGAGTATGTATGTCTTCCATATTTAAGTATTGATGGTCCAATGTCATTTGGGCTAGCTTTGCAACTTTTAAGAATTTTTCCTCTTTTGCCGATTTTTCGTTTTTTTGCTTTAGGGACTATGCTATCATTTTCAGCCTTTTGTTTGGGAACTTTATGTTTTTCTTTAGTAGGTTTGTCATCAATAATTTCCTGATCATTTGCACTAATCTTCCTGGGCCTGATTAAATGTTCCTTATGTTTGTCTTTGTGCTTAAGAAAGATATGCCGAAGCAAATTAGACCTAGTGGCATAAACACGATCGCAGCCCTCACAATCACACTTGTACATTTCGTCCCCTTCCATTTTTATAGGCTTCATTTTTAGGCCATGGACTTCCTCGAGGTGTTCAATGTAATTTGAGCAAGTGGTAAATGTAGCCTCACACTGGCTTTGATCACAATTAAACTGTCCTACATTACAAGTGGAAATTACATTTTCAATTTCCTCGGCAATCATCTCATGAAGTTTCACATAATGTTGGATTAAACTTGCAAAACTGGAAAATATTCGCGAGCAGTCAGTCTCTGTACACCTGAATTCGTTGAGGATAGGTCCATTACTATCTTCTTTCAGGTCTTCTTCTAGAGAGAACTTTGAGGCATCCGACTTGTGGAAAATTTGATAATGAAGTATTAGGTTCTGCTGAATGGTAAAAGCTGCTGTGCAGCCCTCATGAACACACTTGTAAGGTTTATATGTGTTGGAAGTCGGTGTAGTCTTGCCATCTCTTTCCATTGACTTTTTAGACTTTAGTTCTTTTTCTTTTGGTTTCCTCCGCCTTTTTTTGCTTTTCTGATCAACTGCAATTGAAGGTAACTCTACAGGAGGCAAATCATGTGGCTCTCTAATTTCTTCAACCTTGGGGACTTCTTTCACAACTGGCAATTCTTGGTACATCTCTGGATTCTGATCTAAAGGTTCTGGCTTTGTCATTCCTTGAGCATCTTCAAAAGGTTCAACGCCTTTTTTTACTTCAGGACTTCCACTCGGCATATCGGGGGACATATCAACGCCTTCACTAGCAGATTTTCTACCGTAAGGCCTTTTTATTTTTAACTGTATCATTTGTTCCGAAGTAAAACGATGCATTGACTGGCAGTGAGCACGGAGATTTGAGTTTCTAGTGAATGTCTTTGTACATGAAGGTACAACGCATTTGAAGGGAGCAAACTTAAGCTGATGCTTCTTTATCTCTCCTAGTTTGTCTTCTGTGTAATAATGTACCTTAGTATAATGCTTGAACAAAGCATCTTTAGTCATTGCACAATAGTTACAGCCCTCCTCTCGACAAATAAATGGCTTGTCATTACATTTCTCACTTAACTGTGAAGCCAATTCAGGTGTTATTTCAGACAATAAATTTACACTTGGATTTGGAACGATTACACTAGACATTATGGGTGATGATTCAAAATGTGGACATTTCTCTTCTACTCCTAATCCTAGACACATCACATTATCTACAAGCTGAAGTTTCTGTACCAAGTCCATGATCTCCAACACCTGTTCATCATACCCAACACTAGTTTCCTGAGTAGGAGACACTGAACAGATTGGTATATTCATTTTGTTAGGACTGGAAGCAGTGTTTGTAGACATCATGCTATGCATGACACCAGTTATATCATCATCTATGCAGCTAGAAACACTAGACTGACTCTGTGGCAGAGTAGAGCAAATATTCTGAATGTTGCTATTACCAGAGTAAACTTCAGTGGGCTCGCAGGGCAATGCTTGAAATGTCTTCTCCTTATAGTCAGTGTGGACATTTAGTTTTTCAGTTCTGTTATGGTCAGAAGAGAATTCAGAAAGTTTCAATGACTCACTTTTATCTTGCTTTTCAGAAAGCTGGCATATTTCCTGCGTATCAGAGCTGGTTTTAAGTCCTCCATTGATGCAAGACATGAGCAACTCTCTGTCGGCACTACTTAAATGTTTTGCAAGGTTTTCCAATAAATCAGAACCATAGGTCATAAAGTTTGGTTGGATGTCCGCACACATTGGTAGGCTTCCAACAGCTGCCAAAATATTTTTTGCCAGTTCATGTGATGCCTCTACCACAGGAGTGTCAGTTTTTTTCTTCTTCTTAGAACTGTTGCTTCTTTTTCTGGTGGTGGTTGAAGAGCTCTGAGGTCCACTAATAACAGACACTCGAGTGCTACTTACTGGTTTGGGTATGCAGTGGTTTCCTTCAATAGTATTGGCTATTAAATTAGGACATGCAACATTACTGTTTACTTGGTCTACAAGTTGTTCACATCTGTCCCTACAGTTATTCATATTTAGGTTTTCCAGACTGTGTCCACTCTCAATGCTGCAGTTATTCTGAAAGACGTGTGTGGTGACTGCAGTTGGTTGTTCAGCTGGGTTTATCAGCTGACTAGTGGGAATGCAATCATTTGAACTCATTGTGGGAGGCAGTGATTTGGTGCTCATATCTACGCAGGTTTCAAAATTTTGCTTTACCGGACTCCTCATGTTGTTTTCAGATGGCGAATAGCTAGATATGCTGGGATGTATAAAACCACTGTGCAAATATTGAGTGTTCTCATTGTCAGAGTGACAAGGTGTCAAATATGGCTCATCTTTAATAGTAATTTCGGGACTAAAACTCTGTGCAGGCAGCTGTGCGTTTTGCTGTGGACTAGATGAAAGAATCATACTTGCCAAAACAGAGGGCTGACCATCTTTTTGGGAAATTATTGGAGGAAGGTCATAATCATTATGGGGCTTGCACACAGCTCTTTTAGATAAATGGCCACCCAAAGAACGTGGATTATCAAACACTCTAAAACATCTGCTACAGATAAACTTGCCATCTCTGATAATTGCCGGGCATTTAGCACGAGCACTTTGTTTTGATCTTCGGTCTCTCATTTTGTTTGCAATATTTTTATCTGCAGAATTTGACAGCATGGTGGAAGATTTATCCAAATTAAAATTGGCTTCCATTTCAGTTCCATCAATTTGTTTGGAATATTGGGTCTCAGAATCCGGATCTTCTTTTAAAAGAGCCTCATTGGCAGCAAGAACATGATCTGAACTGCCTCCAAGCTGAGAGAACATTGTACTTCCACTCAAAGATGACATGATTGGTAGAGGATCGTTTTCTGTTGGGATGGGAAGAAATGGGTCAGAACCGTTTTCAAATTTCATGGGCAAAACTTTTGCCAAATCATCTATTTGTGATGACAATGTCGAATTACTCAAATTTCCAACTTCAGGGCCCAAGAGTGTTTCAGCCACATTTTTAGACAAACCTTGGGACATAACAGTTTCTACAGGACTCAATAAAGGATTAACTATGTTTCCAAGATGTGTAGGGAAGACTGGATTTGGTAGATGTTGCAACTGGCTACAGAAACTAGGGTTCACAGCATTCTGTAGAGGAGACTGAAAACTAGAATTATTTTGAGCTCCGGGCCCCGCAAGTATAATGTAGGTAGGTTTTTCATTAGTTATTGTAGGCTTTTGTCTCTTCCTGTTCTTGCGCTCTGTCTTAAACCCATTATAATGTTCAGGGTGGGTACTCTTCATGTGTTTGCCGATGCTCTGAACTGAATTATATATCCGTGTGCAGCCCTCTACATTGCATTTGAACCTTTCAATTGGGGCTGGTGGTGCTGGGGTCAAAGGGACATCACTGACAGGAGGCAACACATTTGAGAGTGCATTACTTGTTTCAAGGGACAGTGGCAAAAGATGTTGTGTCTTTGAGCTGTCATACCCAGACATACCTAGATTATTTTCACACATCTGGGATGTTTGATTAGCAACATTATATGGCATTATGTTACTTATCGGATGGTTTGCTTTCAACTTCCGTTGAGTAGAATCAGATTGAGATGCACATGGCTCATCATGGTTTTCATTTTTTACATTTTGAAACAATGATAGGCACTGTTCAACCATACCTGCATTCACTATTGTTTGTGCCTCAGTTGTAGGATCGGCACTGGAAAGCAGTTTATTTTCGCTTAAAAGGTCATGAAACCCTTCAACAAGGGATGGTAATTTAATATTTCTAGATTCGGCTGGATAAGTAGAATGGACCAATATATTTGCTTTAGGTAAAGTATTGGGAGCTACTGAAGCAGTTGGTAAAACTGGACCTAATAATTCTGAATTAGGGAGAGTCTCGCTGGAAGAGGGAAGTAACTGGTTAATCATATGCATAGAATTTTCTAGTCCACTGGAACACACTGGATCGGGTTTCTGGTCCAGAAGTGACGCATCAGACATGCTAGAGTCTTTAGCCATGGTAGAACTGGGAACACCTGGTGAATGTAGGGACAGTACTTGAAAACGTTTATTCGCTTTGGACTTCTTTAGTGATTTTCCTTTGACACTTACACATTTAAGGTCAGCAACCATTGTTGCCACCTGAGGCTTGTCAGTCTCTGGCACTGATAAATCTGCTGGATGCTCAGATGAGTGCTGTTGTAATTGAAGTTCAGAATGGTATATCTTTCCACAGCCAGGGATTTTGCAGGTGAATGTGTTGTAGTGTTGTGCTTCATGGTCAAAGAGCATATAAGCTGCAGAAAATATTCTCCCACAATTTGGAAACATACACTTTGCTTTGAAATCCTGATGCGCCTTTCTATGACTTAGTAAATCTGCGTATGTGTCAAAGCTAGCCTTGCACTTCATTTGTATACAAATATACGGTTGGATTCCACAGTGCATTTGTAAATGATCATTTAGATGAGTTAGATTGACAAACTGCCTTCGGCAATACTGGCACACTACCTTCTTGCTCTGTATCTCGAGAAAACGTGTAGCTTCTTCACTGTCTCTATGACCCTTCACATGTGCAATTAAATTTTTGAAATATTTGAATCCTTTGTTGCAAAATTGTACGGGGCAAGGAAACTCATTAACTAGTGTTATCTTGTCGGTTTGTAAATTTTCAGACTGATTACCCTTGTCATCATTTATGTCAGAGTTGTCATTATCATTAAAAACTATAAAGTCATCTGAGTAAAGGGTGTTTTTCTTCACTTGTCGCTCTTGTTTCGTGACAGTCACAGTTTTCTTAGTCTTACAAGAATGTGGCTTTTTAGGCAAATCCAGTAATTGTGTGTGAGGCTGCATCGTTTCCAATCTTTCTTTGCAGGACTGTTTGACATGTAATGTTACATGAGGGATAAAAGTTTCTTTAGTGGTATATTGTTTTGCACAGATTGGACAACTATAGATGCCATCTATGCAGTGTTTTTGAGCATGTCGAATTATGCGGTGACCCAGAAACTCTTTGTCACACAAGACACAATACTGCATGTAAGCTTGCCAGCTTCTGAATTTTGCAGATATGAGACTTTGGTCTTGTATTTTCTTAATACGTTTCCTTTTCTTCTTTTCTTTAGTTACCCCTGGGACTGGAGAAGGGTCAGTAAAGAAATCAATTCCATTTTCAGTAGTGTCCTTAGTCAATTCTTGGAAATTATCCACTTGATCATATGCCTCGTCATTTAACTCATCGATTGAAGAAACAATAGAGGCCTCTTCTCCCATCAATGCCAGACATTGACGCTTCAAAGTTTTCCAGTCCCAAAACTCGGGATCAAACGGCCAACGAGTTTTTAATACCAGCAACATCTCACATCGTAAGGAATTTGGTACAGGAAGACTTTCCTCATCGTATTTTTGGTCTGGTTGGTTATAGAGCATCTCAACCGCATAGTAAGCATCCACAGTAGGCTCCAATAGGAATTCAGTAAGTTGGCAAGCTCTCTTGACCTCCAAGTCATCGGGCAATAAGCAAGAGATTGTTTTGCAGATGGAGATTTTCACCTTGGCATTGTCACTTGACTCTAAGCGAAGGGCTCGTACACACAGCTCAATACAAGTTGGTAGCCCAGCTGCCTCAGTCTGAAACAAAAGTAAGAGATTACAATTATTATATGGCTGAAATAAATACTTTTCCTGCAGTAATATTCTGTAGGCTGCAAAGGTTACCAATCCAAACATGCATGTATATTCTAAAATATTTTAAAATGCTAAAAATGGACTGTAGATCAACATGTAGCAATACATAGTGAGCTCATCCCACACAGAATAAAATGCAACAAAATATCAACGTTACAAACATTAAACCAAAAAAACTAAACTTTTGCCAAAAATACACTCAAAATGATCATGCTGTATCACTGGGTTCTATTCTATTATCTGAATTAAACTTCTTAAAAAGTTATTGTATAAGACATGAGCATCTAAATTTTTTTTTAGTAATGGTAGAAACACGTATTCAGAGTTAATAGGGTTGTCCTCAATTTGTCTCTTTAACAGCTTACAATACTGCAGTCTCCTTACTTTCTGATTTCCAGTAAGGCGGTCAGGCCTCTTCTAGTGACAGTTCTGGTAAGTAGCAGAACCATAGTATTAGCAGACAGACAGCAGTTGGGTCAGAAGAACAGAGGGAAGGTTGAGGAGATGAGCAGATAGATGCTGTATAGAAATCAATGGGCTGGAGAAAGGTGGCTGGGATGCTAGGAGTTAACTCCTCCGGAAGTGTAACTCCTGAACATACTTGGCCATGTTCTGGTGGTCGATTTCCTTTGACACAAACCGTACACTATATAAGATAAAACCTCTCATATCAGGAGCATGACAAAAAAAAAATCAATTGCAAACCTACCTATTTTAACTGTCTAATTAAAGCAACTTAACTTGAAACCCCTTTAAAGCCGCTTACCTCTGACTGGATAACCTTGATGAGAAAGAAGATGTGATACACTGTTTTCGTTAGCTGAGACAGCTGGCGACATATTTCCAAATAAACTTGTATAGATGGTTCAACTCTTCTCTGCAGCTTACTCCAGAACAGTGTCAATTCCCTGAGAACACATATATGCAGACATATTAGAACCCAAGAGCTAACAGGAGGGGAGGGACAGAAAGAGATGATAAGGAAGGATTTTTTTGTGTTACCTTACTTTTACTGCAATTTGGTTGGTTTGACCACCAAAACACAAATTTTTCTTCCCAAACACATCAGAGAAAAAAACATCACAAATAATGTCTGACTAATGGGCTGTGTCCTGATTACTTCAATCTTGGGGGGCTACAGTAATTATTTTTGCAGATAATGCTTACTACCAAAAACAGGTTAAGACTTTTCGTACTCCTTCTACACACTTACCAGGCACAATACATTTCCCCAAATTGGAGCTGGCGTGAAAGGAAAGCTGCACAAAGGATAAGTGATGTTTTTTCATCCCCTTCAGACTCCAGATTGCATATCATTTCCAAGGCATCCTTGCAATCTACTTTGGCAATCTAAAAAAATAAATAAATAAAAAAATATTACAGTATATTATAGTAGTACACAGTGACAGTCCCACAACATGACAATGGCAATTAAAATTCCATCTAAAACATAAAACCTGGGTGTATTTGGTTGGTTCACCTGTTTATATAGCTGGTTATGTTTCTTACATTTAGCAGCTAAGTTCTGAAATGTCATTTTACTTCCTAAAAAAAAATAATGCAGGAGCTTCCGCTGTCAGAGCTTCTCAAAAGGCAGCGTGCTGACCAATCAGAGGCAAGCGGCTCCTGCGTATGACGTCTGCTGTTGAAGCGCTGAAAGCAGAGATGGTACACTGGCGGAAAGAGGCCAGCTCGAACCCAAAGGGTATCAGTCTGCCTCATTAAAGTGAATGATTCTGTTTGGGCTTTTGTTAAAATACTATTTTTTGGAAGTTTTGACGGAAACCCCAATTTAAGCGCTCATTGTAGAGCACAGGATACGAAGTGAGCCTTATTGTGATTTATTATTTGTTTTATTTTTTAGGTGAAACAAAAACAGATTAGGAATCGTATATATTTTTCACATCGTTCACCATGTGCTGCATTCGATCTTCAGATCAGTACATTTATAGCAATACTACGTTTAAATAAGATTTTTTTGTTTGTTTTCCTACTTTTTCACAAAAATATTTTTGCATTGCATTGCTATAAACTTTTCTGTTTACCGCTGTATGAGGGCTTGTTTTTTAAACGGAACTTGCCACCAGATTTGTCCCCTATAAGCTGCGGCCAGCACCAGTAAGCTCTTATATACAACATTCTAGAATACTATATATGTCAAGGCCATTTTGTATAAAATAAAAAACAGCTTTTATTATACTCACCTGGGGGGCGGTCAGATCGAATGGGCATTGCTAGTCTTGGACTGGCGCATCCTATCTTCTTGCGATCGCCGTCCTTCTTCCCTGTTCCATGTGGATGATGTGTTCTACGTCATCCACACAAAGTCCTCCATTGCGTTCATGTTCACATCTCTCTGCCTTGCTGAGGGCAGATCAAAGTAATGTAATGCGCCGGAGCCGGGAAAGGTCAAAGAGCTACCGCGCATACGCACCACAATAGTGTAATAAAAATGCGCATGCGCTGGAGCGCAATGGAGGCCTTTGTGTGCATGATGTAGGACGCATCATCCACAGAGATCTGGGAAGGATGACAGCAATAAAAGAAAAAGAGAGGAGGAGTCGGATAGAGCCCATCGGTCCCAACCGCCCCGCACACGAAGAGGCAACCTTCTCTTGCAGATCTGGAGGTCATTCTTTGACTTTTGGCTGCCATGACAAGCATCGGTGATCACATCGCAGAAGGCCAATGGTGTGCTGCCGCCTCACTCACAACCGTCTAAATGCTGCATTAGCTATGGACCATGGCTTTTAAAGGGATGAATAACTAGGGACTTGGCTGGCACAAGCCCTGGCTGTTGTTGCAGAAGCTTGGCTGTCAATTACGTAAAGGTTTTGTGGCGATAGCCCTGCAAACAGTGTCTGTGCATGCATGATTACCTAGACATTAATGTATATCCATTTGTGGCAACATCAAGGATGTACTACTGCATGCATTGTCAAAGGGGGTTCAAGTGTAACCATCTTTTAAATGTTTATATCAACGCCTTCCAAGGAAAACTGTCATTAAATTGTTTAGCCATTACTAACCTCCTCAATAAGCTTTATATTTGGTGAGGCTGCGCAAAGACATTTCAGGTAGAGCTGTTTAAAGTGTCCTTTCCTGCTCATTTCTGGATGGTCTGAACATATGCTTGCCAAGCATGTAGCTGCCGCCACCCTGCCGAGTTTCAGAAGACGCTTAATTCTCATTTCCAGTAGCAATGGGCCCTCAGAGTAAAGAAACCGTTCGGCTGTGGAAAAGGGAGGCAAAAAATAGGTAGGATATCCTCATTTAAATTAGCAACATGCATTATGTAAAAGGATGTAATAGTAAACATAACTTTTACTATCCAGTATGGAATATGAAAAAAATGTTAAAAGGAAGCACTCAAAAAAGGTTTTATTTAAAAGGGGAAAGACGAGAAGAAAATTAAAATAGTTCCCAAACAGTGAACATTGCATACTTGATCAGGTTATAAAATTAATCAGGTCTGAGTCCAACTTATAATTCTACAGTGTTGATACTAAGAAAGGCAAAAAAAATATATATATCTGACACAGATGGCAACTGTACCATATTAAAGTGGTTGTCCATTACTAGGACAATCCCTTCTCATTCCTTATGCTAGAACCTTAACAGTGCCAAACAGGGAATGAGAACGGTTGGACTAGCCCTTTAAAGGGGCTAAACATTATTATATAAGCTATTCCATATTGATAAGATAGGGCATAACTTATTCCAAAATTCAGGGGTGAATGACACCCAGACCCAGCAATTTGACAACTGTGATGCTTTTACAGTATTTTTTGCTGGTTTAATCCAGTGACATGTAATAGACAAATTACTTTATCCTTAACCCCTTCACGACCATGGACGGATATATCCGTCATGAAGTGTGTCCCATAAGCCCCGCCCCCTGCCACGGGCAGGCGGCGGGGGTCGGCACACATAGCTGTTTTAAACAGCTGACATGTGTGCCTGCATGTTGCGAGTGGAATCGCTTCCACTCGCAACATGTAACCCCTTAAATCTCGCTGCCAAAGTCTGGCAGCGAGATCTATATGCGCACGGCCATGATTTTTACTTACTGCCGCCCCCACTGGAAGTCACGTGCGTGATCACGTGACTTTCGGTGGTTGCCATCGTAGCACAGGGTCATGTGATGATGCCTGCAGCTATGAAGTTTCACTTTCGTTTTCCTTCGGCCGAGAGCAGAGAGAAACAGGAAGTGACTGAATCTGCTGTTTACACCTGTATAGCTGTGATCAGCAGATAGATAAGAGCGATCAGATTGCTGATCGCTATAGCCCCCTAGGGGGACTAGTAAAATAATAAAAAAAAAAACACACCTAAAAAAGTTCCAATCACCCCCCCCTTCCCCCCATTGAAAATTAAAGGATTAAAAAATAAATATACATACACATATTTGGTATCGCCGCGTTCAGAAATGCCCGATCAAAGAAGGGAATTTTGTTTACTTACCGTAAATTCCTTTTTTTCTAGCTCCTATTGGGAGACCCAGACAATTGGGTGTATAGCTTCTGCCTCCGGAGGCCACACAAAGTATTACACTTTAAAAAGTGTAACCCCTCCCCTCTGCCTATACACCCTCCCGTGCATCACGGGCCCATCAGTTTTGGTGCCAAAGCAGGAAGGAGGAAACTTATAAATTGGTCTAAGGTAAATTCAATCCGAAGGATGTTCGGAGAACTGAAACCATGAACCCAAAGAACAATTCAACATGAACAACATGTGTACACAAAAGAACAACCAGCCCGAAGGGAACAGGGGCGGGTGCTGGGTCTCCCAATAGGAGCTAGAAGAAAAGGAATTTACGGTAAGTAAACAAAATTCCCTTCTTCTTTGTCGCTCCATTGGGAGACCCAGACAATTGGGACGTCCAAAAGCAGTCCCTGGGTGGGTAAAAGAATACCTCGATAAAAAGAGCCGAAAAAACGGCCCCCTCTTACAGGTGGGCAACCGCCGCCTGAAGGACTCGCCTACCTAGGCTGGCATCTGCCGAAGCATAGGCATGCACCTGATAGTGTTTCGTGAAAGTGTGCAGACTCGACCAGGTAGCCGCCTGACACACCTGCTGAGCCGTAGCCTGGTGCCGCAATGCCCAGGATGCACCCACGGCTCTGGTAGAATGGGCTTTCAGCCCTGAAGGAATCGGAAGCCCAGAAGAACGGTAGGCTTCAAGAATCGGTTCCTTGATCCACCGAGCCAAGGTTGACTTGGAAGCCTGCGACCCCTTACGCTGGCCAGCGACAAGGACAAAGAGCGCATCAGAACGGCGCAGGGGCGCCGTGCGAGAAATGTAGAGCCGGAGTGCTCTCACTAGATCTAACAAGTGCAAATCCTTTTCACATTGGTGAACTGGATGAGGGCAAAAAGAAGGTAAGGAGATATCCTGATTGAGATGAAAAGGGGATACCACCTTAGGGAGAAATTCCGGGACCGGACGCAGAACCACCTTATCCTGGTGAAAAACCAGGAAGGGGGCTTTGCATGACAGCGCTGCCAACTCCGACACTCTACGGAGCGATGTAACTGCCACTAGAAAAACCACCTTCTGCGAAAGACGTGATAGAGAGACATCCCGCAGTGGCTCGAAGGGTGGTTTCTGAAGAGCCTTTAGCACTCTGTTAAGATCCCATGGTTCCAGCGGCCTCTTGTAGGGTGGTATTATGTGGCAAACTCCCTGCAGGAACGTGCGGACCTGCGGAAGCCTGGCTAGACGCTTTTGAAAAAACACGGAAAGCGCCGATACTTGTCCCTTGAGAGAGCCGAGAGACAAACCCTTGTCCATTCCGGATTGAAGGAAAGAAAGAAAAGTGGGCAAGGCAAACGGCCAGGGGGTAAAATCCTGATCAGAGCACCAGGATAAGAAGATCCTCCAAGTCCTGTGATAGATCTTGGCGGACGTTGGTTTCCTGGCCTGTCTCATAGTGGCAATGACATCTTGAGATAACCCTGATGACGCTAGGAGCCAGGACTCAATGGCCACACAGTCAGGTTGAGGGCCGCAGAATTCAGATGGAAAAATGGCCCTTGAGACAGCAAGTCTGGTCGGTCTGGGAGTGCCCACGGTTGACCCACCGTGAGGTGCCACAGATCCGGGTACCACGACTTCCTCGGCCAGTCTGGAGCGACGAGGATGGCGCGGCGGCAGTCGGACCTGATCTTGCGTAACACTTTGGGCAGCAGTGCCAGAGGAGGAAATACATAAGGCAGTCGAAACTGCGACCAATCCTGAACTAATGCGTCCGCCGCCAGAGCTCTGTGATCTTGAGACCGTGCCATGAATGCTGGGACTTTGTTGTTGTGCTGAGACGCCATGAGGTCGACGTCTGGTGTTCCCCAGCGGCAACAGATCTCTTGAAACACGTCCGGGTGAAGAGACCATTCCCCTGCGTCCATGCCCTGGCGACTGAGAAAGTCTGCTTCCCAGTTTTCTACGCCCGGGATGTGAACTGCGGAGATGGTGGAGGCTGTGGCCTCTGCCCACAGCAGAATCCGCCGGACTTCCTGGAAGGCTTGACGGCTGCGCGTGCCGCCCTGGTGGTTGATGTACGCGACTGCCGTGGCGTTGTCCGACTGTATGCGGATCTGCCTGCCCTCCAGCCATCGGTGGAACGCCTTTAGGGCTAGATACACTGCCCTTATCTCCAGAACATTGATCTGAAGGGAGGACTCCGTCGGAGTCCAGGTTCCCTGAGCCCTGTGGTGGAGAAAGACCGCTCCCCACCCTGACAGACTCGCGTCCGTCGTGACCACAGCCCAGGATGGGGGCAGGAATGATTTTCCCTTCGACAAAGAAGTGGGAAGGAGCCACCACTGAAGAGAGGTTTTGGCTGCCAGTGAAAGAGAGACGTTCCTGTCTAGGGACGTCGACCTCCTGTCCCATTTGCGGAGAATGTCCCATTGAAGTGGACGCAGATGAAACTGCGCAAAGGGGACTGCCTCCATTGCTGCCACCATCTTCCCTAGGAAGTGCATGAGGCGCCTCAAGGGGTGTGACTGGGCCCGAAGGAGAGAGTGCACCCCTGTCTGTAGCGAACGCTGTTTGTCCAGCGGAAGCTTCACTATCGCTGAGAGAGTATGAAACTCCATCCCGAGGTAAGTCAGTGATTGGGTCGGTGTCAATTTTGACTTTGGGAAATTGATGATCCACCCGAACCTCTGGAGAGTCTCCAGAGCAATGGTCAGGCCGTGTTGACATGCCACCCGAGAGGGTGCCTTGACTAGAAGATCGTCTAAGTAAGGGATCACCGAGTGGCCCTGAGAGTGTAGGACCGCCACCACTGCTGCCATGACCTTGGTGAAGACCCGTGGGGCTGTCGCCAGGCCGAACGGCAGTGCCACGAACTGAAGGTGTTCGTCCCCGATGGCGAAACGCAGGAAGCGTTGATGCTCTGGTGCAATCGGCACATGGAGAAAAGCATCCCTGATGTCGATTGATGCTAGGAAGTCTCCTTGGGACATCGAGGCGATGACAGAGCGGAGAGATTCCATCCGGAACCGTCTGGTTCTCACGTGTCTGTTGAGCAGTTTGAGGTCCAGAACGGGACGGAATGATCCGTCCTTTTTTGGCACCACGAACAAGTTGGAGTAAAAACCGCGACCCCGTTCTTGAAGGGGAACGGGGATCACAACTCCTTCTGCCTTCAGAGTGTTCACCGCCTGAAAAAGTGCATCGGCTCGCTCGGGGGGCGGAGATGTTCTGAAGAAACGAGTCGGAGGACGAGAACGGAGCTCTATCCTGTAACCGTGAGACAGAATTTCTCTCACCCATCGGTCTTGGACATGTGGCCACCAGGCGTCGCAAAAGCGGGAGAGCCTGCCACCGACCGAGGATGCGGTTTGGGGAGGCCGAAAGTCATGAGGAGGCCGCCTTGGAGGCGGTTCCTCCGGCGGTCTTTTTAGGACGTGACTTAGACCGCCATGCAGAAGGGTTCCTCTGGCCCTTCTCGGACCTGCTGGACGTGGAGGAATGAGACCTAGATGAGGGCCGAAAGGACCGAAACCTCGGTTGTATCTTTCGTTGCTGAGGTCTGTTTGGTTTAGACTGGGGTAAGGACGAGTCCTTTCCCTTGGATTGTTTAATAATTTCGTCCAATTGCTCGCCAAACAAACGGTCGCCAGAAAATGGCAATCCGGTTAAGAACTTCTTGGAAGCAGTCTGCCTTCCATTCGCGTAGCCACATGGCCCTGCGGACTGCCACCGAATTGGCGGATGCTACCGCTGTATGGCTCGCAGAGTCCAGGACGGCATTCATGGCGTAGGACGAAAAGGCCGACGCCTGAGAAGTCAAAGACACAACCTGCGGAGCAGAGGTACGTGTGACCGCATTAATCTCAGACAGACAAGCTGAGATAGCTTGGAGTGCCCACACGGCTGCGAATGCCGGAGCAAAAGACGCGCCTATGGCTTCATAGATGGATTTCATCATGAGCTCTATTTGCCTGTCAGTGGCATCCTTGAGCGATGAACCATCTGCCACTGATACTACTGATCTAGCCGCCAGTCTGGAGACTGGGGGATCCACCTTGGGACACTGAGCCCAACCCTTAACTACGTCAGGGGGGAAGGGGTAACGTGTGTCATTAAGGCGCTTAGTAAAGCGCTTGTCCGGAAATGCTCTGTGCTTCTGGACAGCATCTCTGAAGTTAGAGTGATCGAAAAACGCACTCCGTGTACGTTTGGGAAACCTAAACTGGTGTTTCTCCTGCTGTGAAGCCGACTCCTCTATAGGTGGAGTTGGGGGGAGAAAGATCTAGCACCTGGTTGATGGACGCTATAAGGTCATTTACTATGGCGTCCCCTTCAGGTGTATCAAGATTGAGAGCAACGTCAGGATCAGAGCCCTGAGGTGCGACCTCCGCTTCGTCCTCCAGAGAGTCCTCATGCTGAGACCCCGAACAGCGTGATGAAGTCGGGGAAGGTTCCCAGCGAGCCCGCTTAGCCGGTCTGGGACTGCGGTCCGTGTCGGCGTCCTCACCGTGGGACCTAGGTGTCACCCCAGGAGCACTTTGCTGCGCCGACCGAGAGGGGCCTGGGGGCGATGAACTCACAGTGCCCTGGGCCTGTGCTACCGGTCTGGACTGCAAGGCTTCTAGTATCTTAGCAGACCATCTGTCCATAGACTGAGCCATGGATTGTGAAAGCGACTCAGAGAGTTTCTCAGCCAGAACTGCAAACTCTGTCCCTGCCACCTGGACAGTGGAAGCCGGCGGTTCTACCTGAGCCGAGGGTCCCACCTGTGCCCGAGGCTCCGGCTGTGCCACAGGTGCCGAGCATTGCACACAATGAGGGTAGGTGGAACCTGCAGGTAACATAGCCGCACAAGAGGTACAGGTTGCAAAATAAGCCTGTGCCTTGGCACCCTTGCTCTTTGCGGACGACATGCTGTTGTCTCCTCTTAGAGTGATCAGTCAGGGTATATAGCCAAAAGCAAATAATGCGGCCGAACAGAGAAAATGTGTACAATATGTACAATATATATATATATATATATATATATATATATATATATATATATATATATATATATATATATATATATATATATATATATATATATATATATATATATATACACTTCGGCACCCCAGGGGAACCAGCACCTGTAACCGGTGTGGCTTACCGACCGCCCAAAGCGGTTGTGTGTCCACCAGATTCCCTGCCTGGGCCTCCCAGAGCTGCAGAGCTCGTTCTGAAATCCTCCACCGGCAGAAGTGATTATAACAATGGCTGCCAGCGTTCTCAGGGGAGGAGGGAGCCGTGGGCGTGACTAATAAAGTGCGGGAATCTGGTGCCCCACAGTGCTCAGTGAGGGGGGAGGAGGACACCAAAGTATGCTCCAGCCCTCACTGCCGACGTCCAGTCGGCCGTCCCGCCCTTACCCCTGACTGGCAGGCCCGGGGGCGGGAGTTATGGTACTAGGCCGCAGAAGCCGGGGACTAAAGTTAATAACGCGGCCGACAAACAGGCGCGGTAGTCCCGGTCTCACAAAAAACACACAGCAGCCGCTGCAGCGTCTGTAACACAGGCGCTCCATGCAGCGTCCCCAAGGGGACACAGAGTACCTTAAAGATGCAGGGCCCTGTCCCTGATGATATCCAGTCTCCTGTCCGTCAGATTCCCCCAGGGGCTGCGGAGGGAGCCCGGTCCCAGTGAATGGTGACCGGTTAGGATCCCACTTCTCCCAGAGCCTCTAAGGGATGGGGAAGGAAAACGGCATGTGGACTCCAGCCTTTGTACCCGCAATGGGTACCTCAACCTTAACAGCACCGCCGACTTAGTGGGGTGAGAAGGGAGCATGCCGGGGGCCCTGTGGGGGGCCCTCTTTTCTTCCATCCGATATAATCAGCAGCTGCTGCTGACTAAAATGTGGAGCTTGCGTGAATGTGTGCCTCCTTCAACACAAAGCATAAAACTGATGGGCCCGTGATGCACGGGAGGGTGTATAGGCAGAGGGGAGGGGTTACACTTTTTAAAGTGTAATACTTTGTGTGGCCTCCGGAGGCAGAAGCTATACACCCAATTGTCTGGGTCTCCCAATGGAGCGACAAAGAAATATAAAATCAATTAATCTGATTGGTAAACGGCGTAGTGGCAAAAAAATTCCAAACGCCAAAATTACGTTTTTTGGTCGCCGCACGTTTTACGCAAAATGCAATAACAAGCGATCAAAACGTAGCATCTGCACAAAAATGGTACCATTAGAAACAACAGCTCGAGACGCAAAAAAAAAAAAAAAAAGCCGTCACTGAGCCATAGATCCAGAAAAATGAGAACGCTACGTTTCGGAAAATGGCGCAAAACGTGTGCCACTTTTATTGGACAAGTTTGTGAATTTTTTTAACCCCTTAGATACAAGTAAACCTATACATGTTTGGTGTCTACAAACTCGCACCGACCTCAGGCATCATATTCACACATCAGTTTTACCATATAGTGAACACCGTGAATAAAACATCCAAAAAACTATTGTGCCATCACACTTTTTTTTGCAGTTTTTCCACACTTGGAATTTTTTTGCTGTTTTCCAGTACACCATATGGTAAAACGTATGGTTTCATTTAAAAGTACAACTTGTCCCGCAAAAAACAAGCCCTCATATGGCAAGATTGACGGAAAAATAAAAAAGTTACGGCTCTCTGAAGGGGAGCAAAAAACAAAAATGCAAAAACGGAAAGTGCCCCGGGGCTGAAGGGGTTAAAGGGAAGGTGTCTTTAAAAAAAAAAAAATAATAATTTTCAGTATCTGAAAAAAAAAAAATGTAAAGTTTTAATATTGTGTTTAAATATTATTTGTTTTTAATTGAGCAAAATATTTTAAAGTTTGATATTCTCCATTCTTAAACACTAGGGTGACCAGCTGCTGAAACCTAGTATACAATTTGGATTACAACTGCAGTAAAGTGGGTGGAATCTGCTCCAGTGTGTGAGGTCACACCTTCCGCTCCCCTCCTGGGTGTTTCCAAAAGGATAAGGGAGGATGAAGTTTAGGATCACAGTGAGGAGGCATTTTGTTGGGGACTGTAAAGTGATCATAATATATCTAAAGTATTACCAAGGACAGCTGGCATAGTGCTCCACTGTATACTGTGCCCCATATACTCTGCCACCATATTACTGTGCCCCCATGTACTGTGCTCTGAGCACTGAGAGGAGGTACTGCCGAGACACCAGGCTGAAAAGAGAAGCTGCCGGCCGGGATCAGAGGTCCGAGGTGACATGAGGCGAGTAGGGGTGATCTGCAGCCTTAGCCTGGCATTCCACTACAGATGTCATGCCGCGATCACCTTTCCCAGGGGCACGCACTCACCTCAGATCTTCGCCCCTGGCAGCCTCTCTTGTCAACCTATCATCAGCTTGAGGTCTGTTCGTCCTGTCAGCAATCACAACACAGAGCAGTGAGCAGGAGTTGCCAGGAGCGGAGGCCCGAGATAAGCACATGCGGGGGAGCAACGGTGTGTGGAGGGAGCCTGTTAATACCTTAGATAGCGCTGTAAAAATGTGACAGCGTGAGTTAAATGCCGGCTGCGGTAAGCGCTGACTCACCCACCGCCATAGGAAGTCACGTGATGTGATCACATGGAGCTGATGGTTGCCATGGTAGCACAGGGTCATGTCATGACTCCTGTAGCTATCATGAGTCCCTCTTACTGCCAGCATAGCACCTTGTGTGAGAGGAGAGCAGCAATTCAGCAGATCAGAGCTCTGCAGCTGTGATCTACAGAAAAGCACAAGCGATCAGACTGCTGATCCTTATAGCCCCCTACGGGGACTAGTGAAATAAAAAAAAAATAAATAAAAAAAAAAATTAAAGTTCAAATCACCCCCCATTCGCCCCATTGAAAATGAAAAGTTTTAAAAAATAAAAAAAATGTACACATTTGGTATCGTGAAGTTCAGAAATGCCAGATCTATCAAAATATAAAATCAATTAATCTGATTGGTAAAAGGCGTAGAGGCCAAAAAATTCCAAAAGCCCAAAAATGTTTTGGCCATCGCAAATTCTGGGCAAAACGCAATAACAGGTGATCAAAACGTAACAACTGTGCAAAAATTGTACTTTAAAAATGTCAGCTTGAGATGCAAAAATTAAGCAGTCACTGAGCCATATATCCCGAAAAATGAGGGTTTCAGGAAATGGGGCAAAAAGTGTGCCACTTTTTTTGGACAAACTTGTGAAATTGTTTTTAACCCCTTAGATAAAAGTAAACCTATACATGTTTGGGGTCTACAAACTCGCACCGACCTGTGGCATCACACCGACACATCAGTTTTGCCATATATTGAATACGGTGAAAAAAATATCCCCAAAACTATCGTGCAATTGCACTTTTCCTGCAATTTTTCCACACTTGGAATTTATTTGCCGTGTTTCAGTACCGTGTTTCAGTACTATATGGTAAAATTCATGGTTTCATTTAAAAGTACAACTCGTCCTGCAAAAAATAAGCCCTTTTAAGACAAGATTGAAGGTAAAGTAAAAAGATTATGGCCCTAAGAAGAAGGGGTGCTAAAAACAACAAAAAAAAAAACAAAACCGAAAAAACAAAAAACAAATCGCCCGGGGGTTAAGGGGTTAATTATTTCATATGATTGGATTTCCAGTGTAAATATACTGAAGACCTCTAATAGGAAAACCTCCTCCTGCACAGATAATTTCTCATACGTCCAACACTTTGCTCACGATTCATCATTGTTGATTCTCCTGTTTTGTGGAGTAATTTGCTCTCTATAAGATTTGAGCCACTTTTCAGTGGTCGGTTTGTTTTTCAGTGTCAGCTTTCTTTTGGTATAAACTTTGCAGTACAAAAGAGAATAATAAATTTAAGCAGGTAATTTGAACCTTTGTAACTATGGTATGTGCCCACCACTATAGGACTGGTTCTACACCACGAGAATAGCAGATCAGAAAAGAAAATGTGCATCTGAAGCACTAATAGGGTTTATGCAAAATGCTGATGTTCAAGAATCTGATGACATGATTAAATCTGAATAAACTGTTTTTTTTTTGTTCAAGAATAAATGTGTATTGTTGTTCACGGGAAAATATAAGACAATAAGCCCTAACACAGTGTTTCTCAACTCCAGTCCTCAGGACCCACCAACAGATCATGTTTTCAGGTTTTCCTCAATGTTAGACAGGGAATAATTCCATCACCTGTGCCACATTAAGGAAATCCTGAAAACCTGCTTGAGGAAATCCTGAAAACATGATCTGTTGGTGGGTCTTGAGGACTGGAGTTGAGAAACACTGCCCTAACACATCTTTCTGAGCAAAATATAATATAAGACCCTGTCTTATTTACAGGGAAACGCGGGTAATCTTACAACTTCCCAATGGCCAGTGAACCTTTTTTAGGCCGGGGCAACACGAGGACTACTGCGATCCTCGCATGACACTCAGCTCAAGCTGGCAGCACAGCGGGAGCCGAGGGTCATTGCGACTGAGGTCCGATCATACCACAGCTGTGGGGGTTGCGCCGGCCCTGAGGAGGGGCGGGCCGGCGCTGAGGAGGGGCGGGCCGGCGGACGAGAGGGAGGAATTTATCTCCCTCTCTCCTCCGTTGCCGGCTATTGCCATTCTCACTCTGCACTCACATTACACCGGTGTACCGCGAGTGCAGTGCGATTTTTCTCTCGCCCCATAGACTTGAATGGGTGCAAGAGAAACAAGGATCGCATTACACCCATAGCATGCTGCGATTGTTTTCTTGGTCCGATTAGGGCTGAGAAAATAATCGCTCATGGGTGCTGACACATAAGGTAATATTGGTCCGAGTGGAATGCGATGTTTTATCGCATTCCACTCGCTCCGATTTTCATGCCATGTGTCTTAGGCCTTAGAGTTGCACTTCCTGAATTTTCAGGAAGACATAACATTTATAACACAGGATCCACCAATCACAATAGGTGATGTCACAGCTGCCCATCTCCCCCTCCTTTCACAATGACTTTTGCACAAAGTTTATAAGACACTTCAATACAAAAAATAGGGTCAGGATTCAACCACTGTGGCTAGGTGCGTGTTATTTCTTGAACAATAGACAGGAGGCTAAAAAAGCTCCAGCAGCCAATATGAAACTTGCAAGATTTCTATTCCGAATTTGCCCAAATTTAAGAAAATGTTATCTGATGATCCTGGTGTTTTGACGACAGCGGTGACGTTATGACAACAGTGTGCGTCACTGCTCAAACAAGTGCACGGAGGTTAACCGCATGAGCCACTAAGCTCAGTGACTGGCTGGCTAGACATCTCAATAGCACACGGAACTGATCTACCCAGTCACTATACAAGATAAAGTTCAGGAGTGCTCGCACCGCAGCAGTCCCGTGGCACAATGTCACGTGAACCTCCAAGAATAGCAGCGCCAACATTGCGGAACAGCACTGCTGTAGGAGGCGAGTAGACCTTGTTTTTTTCTGGGGCCCTGATGTGATTAAGATGAGGCCTGTTGAGTATTGAACATCCCCTTTAAGTGCAGAGCTGTTATTTAAACAGTATCATGAAAGATTTATCTTGCGTCCAGCACACTAAGTAATCTCCTCCATATTTATCGTACATATGGTACTTCGTTACCTGTAACCTTACATGTCTGTGAATATGCACTGTACAACATCAACTTAAAGCAAATGTATGAAACAGAATACTGGAAGATAACATCAGCGGAAAGCCAGGATATTTTATGCTTGGGAGTGCAATCAATTTAATTGAAATGATGTGAGACTGCCTAATATTTACGACCTTGGTACCCACGCAGCCAGACCTAACTGAGTCAGATCAAGGATATTACCTTCCACAGCGCAACACTCTTATATCCACCATGGCAAAATAGCAAAAAGCTGAGGCAAAACACAATATATATTACTGTCTGAAAGAACATATCCCCTCCTTACACATGACTAAGGTATAGAAAAGTCTTGTAGATCCAATAAATAGCATTGTAATTGAAAAGTTTTGCAGTGATTATTTACCCAGATAAGGATCCTGGATTTCATCATTAAGAATTTTATCCAAAATTTCATCCCTCCAAACACCATCTTCTTGAGACATATTGTACAAGAGCACAAGCTCATGACTGCCATTTTGAGTCAATCTTGTATGTGCGGCCTGAGAAAGGAGATACAGTTAGCAGATGTACTAAAGGAGAAATGCAAAAGACTAGTGAAACATACATTTTCTTAAATACATTCTATCAAGAGTCCAGCATATTAGGCGCTTCTTAAGGTATGTGCACACGTTGAGTATTTGGATGCAACTGCATTTCTTGGCAGGATAAATGCAGCTGCAAAACGCTCGTTTCGCTGCGTTTTCAATGCACTTTTTCACCAGTTTTTTGACAACACGCCTCCAGAGGAAACTAGAGTGAAATGTGCATCGAGGTGCTGGGTTTCAACTCCCAGCCACTCTTCATTTCAGCAATATATTTATGTGCCTGTTTTTATTATTATATACACATATATTGGTTATTTTTTTAGTAACAATTTTTTTGATTGCAGTCAATTTGTACAGTGGAACCTTGGTTAACGAGAACAATCCGTTCTGGGAGTGTGCTTGTAAACCAAGTTACTCGTCTAGCAAAGCAAAATTTCCCATAGGAAATAATGCAAGCTCAGACAATTCGTTCCACAATTTGTTCAATGTCCCATCCTGGTTCACTATTGTGCCATTCCACACATGCACAAACACGCACTCACATATTATGCTTACCTTACGTTCCATCGTTGGCCTCATGGCTCTTGTAGTTCCCTGGTATAGGATGTGTATCGGGTAACCAACGCGACCGATGCCCCACAGCTTCCGCTGCCAGAGCGCTGACGTCAAAGGCAGGAGACGCTTACCTCTGATTGGCCAGCAGGCTGCCTTTGAGTAGTGACTGACAGCGGAAGTTCCTCCATCGTAGTGATGGTTACCCGATACACATCCCATACCGGCGAACTACAATAACCATGAGACCAGTGATGGAACGGTAGGTAAGGTGAGCATAATATGTGTGTGCTTGTGCGTGTTTTTGCATGTTTGTGCGGAGTGCAAAAGCGGGTCAGAGCGCGATTAAAGTACGGAACCGGAAGATGTTCACGGTGAAGTATTTGCTCGTACGGCAAAGATTGCTCGTAAATAGAGTTACAAATTTACAGCAAGCTTTGCTCGTATAGCGAAATGCTCGCACACCAAGTTATTCGTAAATCAAGGTTTCACTGTATATATAATTTTCAATTATCTACATTTCAGCATATGGTTAGTAGATAGTATACATGTTCCCAATACATTTAATATGGTCCTAAAATTCAACATCGTCATTGTGGGAATATGCATACTTATCTTTATTATTAAGTTACTGAGCTGACTTTATATGTGGTTTGTGATTTCATGAGACAGAAATATGTATGTTTTGTTATTAACTACTTGATTGACTACTTGTAGTATTACATTTATACATAATACTACTATATAATTAATGAAATGACAGACTTTTATTGTTAGAGTGGGTGAAAGGTGGATCTCCTGTAAAATTCCTGCTGATTATTGTTAAAAAAAAGTTATATTTAATAAAAAATAAAATGTATTTTACTTTTGAGAATTTTCATGCATCTTCTCTGGTTTTTATCAGATATGTATATTCATCTGCCTGTAACTGCAGTTGCAAGATCGTAATAAACTCATCGCAATTTAATTATTCAGATGAAGCTGTCAATCCCCGACATTGGTATTTAAAGAAATGGCAAAACACAATTCTAGTGCGGTGAAAAGATGATAAAATACGTCATTCTGCCACTATTTTGATGGCGTTTATTTGACAGTAGAAATTACTAGAAGCCCGATTCTCCATAGCAGTACGATTGTGGAGATACCCAAACAGGTTTTGTTTTTACTATTTTATTGGCTTAAAACCCCCCAGAATTTCGTAAAATTGTTTTGCGTCGCCATTTTAATATTAAGTTCAAAGTAGCTGTGCAGGAGCTTGGTTTTTTGAGTAATAAACTGATGTTTTTTACAATCTGAGTAAATACTATTCTTTTATTATTTATTTATGCATTTTTTAATAGTTACTGCGGCAACCAAAAAACACGATTGTGGCCTTTTGATTTTTTTTCTCATCATGGCATATATTGATCAGCATTACAGTGGATCCTCGCTTAACGAGAAACAAACTTAACGAGAATTTCGCTTAACAAGCAAAGCTTTCTGTAAATTTGTAACCTGGTTTACGAGAAAGCTTTGCTGTACGAGCAAAATACTCACCGCACACACTTCCGGTTCCGTACATCCACCGCGCTCTGACCCACTCTTGCAGTCCACACAAACACACACAAGCACCCACAAACACACACACAGTATTATGCTCACCTTACCTTCTGTTCCACCGCCTGCCTCATGGTTCTTGTAGTCCACCGGCTAATTGGGACGTCCTCGCGGCGAACTACAAGACCCAGGAGGCCGGCGATGGAATGGAAGGAAAGGTGAGCATAATATCTGTACCTTCAGTTCCATCGCCGGCCTCCTGGGTCCTGTAGTTCGCTGCTCCACTCCAGGCTGTGCATCTGCAACCATAGCGACGAAGCAGGACGTTCGCCTGTCACCGCTACTCAAAGGCAGCGCGCGCTGGCCAATCAGAGGCAAGCGGCTCCTGCCTTTGACGTCAGCGTTCTGGCAAAGGAAGTTCCTCCCTCGACGTTATGGTAACCCGATACACAGCCTGTACCGGAGAACAGCAAGTCTCAGGAGACCGGCAATGGAACAGAAGGTAAGGTGAGCATAATATGTGCGTGCGTGCGTGCTTGTGTGTGTTTGTGCATGTGTGGAATGACACAATAGGGGACCTGAATGGGACATTTAACAAGTTGTGGAATGAATTGTCTGCATTGCAATGATTTCCTATGGGAAATCTTGCTTTGCTGAACTAGTAACTTGGTTAACAAGCACACTCCGAGAACGGATTGTCCTCGTTAACCAAGATTCCACTGTATTAATTTCATATTTTGATAGATTATGTTTCTGGATGCTGCGATATAAATATTTAGTATTTTTTACAATTCTTTATTATCAACTGGGAAAAGAGATCACATGACAAGAGTTTTTTTCTGCCTTTAGCTGACATTTTATAGATACAATTTTGTGCTACGTATAACATTTTGATCACTTTTATTAGAGAAAGGCGACTGCCAAAAAATTTGAATTCTAGTATTTCGAGTTTCATTTTTTTTCCCGGCACTTAATGTGTGGTTTGAATAATTTTATACTTTGGTAGATTGGACTTTTTGGGGGGGACACAGTGATGCCAAATATTTTTTTCCCATACAGCCTTTAAGGGGCTTGAATTGAATCTTTGATTATATGATTGCCTAAGGCTGCTTTCACACCTCCGGTTTTAGCAGAGCCGGCCAACCCAGCTTTAAAACCTATGCAACGGATGCGGCGACAAAACCGCATCCTTTGCATACATTTTTTAAATGCGGCCCATCCGGTTTTTGACGCTTGTGGCAGGCTACTGAGCATGCGTAGTGGAAAAAAACGCATGTGGCGGCCGGATGCGGTGTTTGCCGCAGGACGCCGCATGCGGCGTTCATAGGCATGCATTGCAACTCGCGCCGCATCGGCCGGATGCGGCGCGATGCACGTTTTTTTGCCGGACAAAAAACGTGCCGGGCAACGTTCCATCCGGCCGCTGCATCGGCCAAATCTGCCGCATGCGGCAAAAACCGGACGGAACGCAAGCCCATGCGGCACAATACGGCACTAATGTAAGTCTATGCAAAAAAAACGCAACCGGCGGCAAAAAATAACTGTTGCATTTTTTTCTGCAACGCGCCGGATTGTGCCGCACAGGAAAAACCGGATGTGTGACAGCAGCCTAAATCTATAAACTACAACTACCGTTGTCTTGCAGTATATTGAGAAATTTCAGTTCTCACGTGAATCTCAGCCTGAACTTTACAGGAGGACTGACGTGGTGGTCATGGAGGCCTTCAGGAGGTCCCCAGCTGTCGTGGCAATCTGCACTCATGTAAGGGGGCGGGTATGGGTAAGGCGGGGAAAGGTGTAATTTAAATGCTGCTGTCAGAGATTGAAATGTCAGCAATTAAACTACAGTGATTGGTTGAAATTGATGCACATGTTTTTTTAAACCAATTTAACTATGTAACTTGAGTCGCAGATGCTGGCTATGTAACACAGCTGGCATCTGCCCAATATAAAGCAACTTTAACTCCTTAACCAGTTTCATATATTCCTTAGCGACAAATGATGACATTTTTTCTCTCAAGCCACAAAGTTTGAAACCAGAGGCCTGCATAGCCCACAGAAATGGTGAGTAAATTCAAAGCTTAAAAAGTGACCATAATATCAGCATTATCCAATCTATATAGTAGTGGATCGGGAATACAGACTTTCTGAAACAGTGGATTGTAGGCATACTATTTTAAAAGGAATCTATAACCAGACTACACCCATAACCTTCCCACTAATCTGTGGTTACTCCATATAATAACAGCATGACGTAGGGACAAAGCCTGATTCCAGCGATGTGTCGCTTGCTGCAGTTTTGATAAAATCAGTTTAATCTGCTGCAGATTTAGCAGTTCTCTGGATATTAAAGTAGTAATAATAATAGCAAATACCTCCAATTAGAAATGTAGTATAGTTCTCCTGATATAGCTATGTCTCTTACCTTATGTGCAGTGCATTGCAGTAGCTTAGGTATCCATGGGTTATGTACACTAGAAACTGCACTATATGCGAGGTCATAATCACGGATACCTAAGCTGCAATGCCCTAAACTTGAGGTAAGAGACATGGCTATATCAGTAGATCTATACTACATTTCTAATATGAGGTATTTGCTATTATTATTACATCTACTACATACTGGGATAGGAGAATACCCCTTTAAGCTCTGTATAATCCAACCAGCACCAATCATTGACATCTTTCTGTGGACAATGTGCATAGGCAGAAAGCTGCCAATCAGAGGTAGGGTGAGGTTATATTATTCATGAACTCTATGAGGATTACATGGCAGCAGTTTTACTTGTCCTCTAGTCCTAATCTCCTACTAATAATAGTTTTTTTAAAAAAAAATTACAACAAGCAGTCAAGCAAGTGATACATTGCTGGAATCAGCATCTCTGTCTTCACATTATGCTGATCTCAGATGTCAAAAACCTGGAGAAAGATTCCCTTTAGGCTATGTGCGCACTAGAAAATGGACTTTTCTTAAGAAAAATCCACACCCTCTGGCAGAATACCACATCCGCGTTTTTGCCACGGTTTTTCCGCGCGTTGGTCCCTGCGTTTTTTTACCATTATCTATGGCAAAAACCGCAGGTACCTGCAGAAAAGAAGTGACATGCTCATTATTTTTGCTGCAGAAATTTTGCAACAAAACCTGTAGAGGGAAAAAACGCAGTGTGCGCACATCCTTTTTTTTTTACCACAGGTTTTGCTGGAGAAGGACTGCAGGAAGGTTATGAACATTTTCTGCAGCAATTCATGCGGCAAAAACTGCAGTGTGCGCAGAGGGCCTTAGACGATTTTACATATAATAATTTACCTTTATTGTGCCTTGAAATCTTTCCCAGTGATCAATGGGTAACTCTTGAGGCAAACACAACAGGAGTTCAACACAGCTTCTACAAAACAAATGAGAAAGTGTGTTGTGTGCTTGTAGAAATTGTAAGAAAAAGTTAGATAATACATAACGCAAATCTTGTAAAGCCCATTTAATTGCTTTTCCCTGAGTGGCTAGATATAGTTTACCCACGAAAGCTAAAAGTCTTCTATTGGTTGTAACTGTACAAATGTCCTGTAATGTTCACACAGATGAAGGGGACAAGTAGAATAGAGGCATCTGGTTACAACTGTTTGCCTACATGCACATTTAACTCACTGTATTGCAAGATTTTCACAAAAGAATGAGCATACTGTCAATCTGAATGTTGTCCCCAATCTCTGTTCTGTTTTTCCTATTCCTTGTCCACACGCATGGTGCCGTAAATTGTCACTAGACTTCAATGCAATCTGTCCAAGCGTGGCTTAAAAGGATTTCCTTTTTAAGTAAAGATATGTTGGTATAAATAATATATTTTGGCCCTCATGCTGTAGTACAAGATGTGTTAGAAAGAAAAAAAAAAAAAAGATAAAATGAAGATTTTTTTTATTTTGTTAACAATACTTACAAAGCTAGCCGCTCCAGTACCAAGCTGACATTTTCACACTGCGAGGTGAGGTATGGCCTGGCATTGGAGTAACTTTGGATGGCCACCGTGTACACTTCCAGTAGGGGCAGAGAGTCTTCAGAAGCTTTCCATTTCTCGGCATACTCAAGGAGAGTCTGTTTGAAAAGAAGGAACATTTACAGCAATGAAGTGATGGATTATACAAATCCAACCAATCACAAGTTATTCACATATGTTTTAATGAATAAAAACTGTTGTTTCAAAATATAAAACAAATAAAATTAATAAGTGCTCTCTGATATGTATCTTTATCAAACCCACTCGTGATACAAAAGTGAATACAAGGTTGACTGCTTTGATCAATACTGAATTTATTTTGTTACTGTAACTTATGCCTGTAATTTAGGTATTCAACTCTATCACCACAGTGTGAGTCGTGTCACTACACGGATAAGTCGTGCGGCATGGTAGTGAAACGTTCCGGGGTCAGGCACCAGGAGATCACGTCAAGATTAAGTGGATAGGCAAAGGCATAGTCAGGTCACGCTCAGCAGTAACAATATCTGGAGGGTAGCAGAGCAGAGGGAAAAGGGAAAAGGAAGGTCAAACAAAGTCAAAAGGTCATGCAGCAAAAGATCAATTCTCAGAGAACCGATACCAGAGGCCAACTAGCACAAATAAGCAGAAGACGAAGACTGGCAGTGTTCTAAGGCTACTTTCACACCTCCGGTTTTAGCAGTGCGGCTCAATCCGGCTGTGAAACCCATGCAACAGATGCGGCGAAAACACCGCATCCTTTGCATAAGTTTTTACATGCGGCCCGTCCGTTTTTTTCCGGTTGCAGCACGCTACTGAGCATGCGCAGTGGAAGAAACCGCATGCGGCGGCCGGATGCGTTTTTTGCCCATAGGCATGCATTGAAAAATGTGCCGGATGCGGCGCGATGCGTTTTTTTTTTGCCGGAGCAAAAAACGTGCCAGGGAACGTTCCATCCGGCCGCCGCATCGGCTAAATCTTCCGCATGCGGCAAAAAACGGACGGAACGCAAGCCCATGCGGCACAATGCGGCGCCAATGCAAGTCAATGCTGGAAAAAATGAAACCTGCGGCAAAAAAAAAAAAAAAACGGTTTCGTTTTTTTCAGCAGAGCGCCGGATTGTGCCGCACTGCTACAGCCGGATGTGTGAAAGTAGCCTTACTGCGAAGCTAAATAGCTGGCCAATAGCTGGGTTTTCTAGGCCACCCCTGGAAAACCTAGAACATCACAGTCTCAAATTGGACGGTTGAGCTTTCACCGAATAGATCAATGCTCCTGCAATAGATTGGACAACTGAGCTTTAAGTCAGCATACCGTCTGCTCAACACATCTGGATTCTATAAAACAGCAGTCACCTATTGAATCCAATAATTACAGGAGGAATCGGGACAGAATATGTATTAACAAATGTATGATAGCGGGAATCCAAACCAAGAGAATGGTGGTCCTAACATCACCTCCCTATACGAATGGAGAGGTACTGCACACGAGTAACCAGTACCCCATTCTCTGTCCATGGGACTGATGAAGCAAGATACTGTACTCAGCAATTGTATAGACACTGATATGAGTGGGGATCACAAAAGTGGACTGCCACTTAATTCACAGGCGATTTGGGGACTCACATTCTGGTGATTTATTTTGAAAATCCATGTTAAAGAAATTTCCTATCAAACATAGGATTACGTATCCACCAAGATTCATGTATGATTGCTTGCGGTCTACCTGCTAGGATCCCAACTATTCCCCAAATGGAGTCCTGAAATCTCCTGTGAATTAAGTGCTAGTAAAGTAAGCACAGCTGCCTTAGGCTAGGTTCACATTTCCGTTCTTTTGCATCAGTCACATGAGTTGCTTGACGCTTGTGACTGATGCGCTGTACAACGGGTGACAAGAATTGAAATTCATTGTCACAAGAAAGCGGATTCCGTTGTAAAACGAGTGCTAGTTTACAATAGCCGGCCGCCGGCTTTTGAGAGCGATCAGCTGATCTCCCAGTGGCCGGCTTCTGTGAACGATCAGCTGATCAGCCAGCTATTGTGAACGATCAGCTGATCGCTCTCAAGAGCCGGTGGCCAGGAGATCAGCTGATCGCTCACAGAAGGCGACTGCCAGGCGATCAGCTGATCGTTCGGTTGCCGAGAGAGAGCATGCACAGCAAAATCAAAAGGATTCAGCTGCTCAAAAAACATTGCAAGCTGCGTTCCTGCCGCCCGACGGGCAGTCGTTCCACTGATCAGTCGAGCGGCGGATGCAACGCAAGGGCATTAGTCACAATCCGCCGCTCATACAAGTCTATGGGAAACAACGGAATCCGCCAAATGGATTGCGTTGTTTATCAGAGCGGCGGATTGTGACTGATAATAAACAACGGAAATGTGAACCTAGCCTTATCATACCAAGAGATCTGTGTACTAATCAGGGCTGTGGAGTCATTAAGCCAAACCTCTGACTCCTCAATTTCCCTGATTCCGACTCCACCTTTTTCATACATAACTCATGTTTGTGATAAATTTACTGTAGTAAAATGGTAACATCAGGCTTTTAATCATTATTATCATGCAATAATAAAGCTTTAGATAAAACAGAAATGATATTTATTGGAATACAAGTTTAGAACACAAAAAAACTTTAATAAATTGTAAATATGCAATACACTATGCAGTAAGAGGGAAAAAACAGTTTTCAACAAAACTGTACGGAATAACATTTGTCCAGTCTATGAATTTGTTCTGAGAAATGGTATCTCCTCCATCACATCCTCCTTCATAGATGACCTCAAATCTGACCAAATTATTTTGAGGCTAGAGAACAACCTCTACACTAACTTGGGTTGGTGGCAAAGTGGTGACCACATGAGCAACATCTCTAACAGTTTCAGGGTATAAAGGAATTTCCTCATGCACAGTCAGTATTGATGAACAGTTGAACTCTTCTACTTCTTTGAGAGCAAGTAAAAAATTTTGCTGAAATATGTATGGTCAGTTTGCTTTGCCTGTTCCATGTCGTCCAAATACTTATCAAAATTAAACTCCTTATCTGATGAGGCTGAAGATATGTCAGCCGTAGCACTGACGGGATCCAAGTCCTCTTCCGCTTGGCAGTTCTGTAGCCCACTCATCCTAACTGCTACCTCTGTCAGAGCTTCTTTTCCTTTAGGAAGCTGGTGATCATCCAGAAATATATGACTTGGGCCCACATACACAGCTGCCAGAAGAAATTTATTTTCTAATAGCAATGTCTCTCAGTTTCATTGAAGCAGCAATGCCATCTGCGATTATACCTCCTCTTTGAGGCAGACAAAAAGCAAGTTCTTCCACTCCTGTATGAAATAGCCAGGAGTTAAATATTGAGCTAGTGATTTTTCAGTCACTGTAAATTGATAAAATAATTCCTTCAATTTAGTCACTTGTGTCCTTTGACCTTCATTTAGGGTTACCTGCGGGTTGTCTACAAAAAAAGGGTTTCAGCTTAATCATTAAATAAGTGCTGCCCCTCCGAATGGCTTGATTGACAATTGCCCCTTTCCCAGCACGTCTCTTCCATATGGAATCAATTTTAGGGGTTCTGGCAGCAATAACTAATTTCCTTACTTTGTCAGTCAGAGTTCCAGCATGTCCCTCTTGCAGCCTCTCTCGTTGTCAGCTCCAGTGTGTGCACAACACAGCGCATGTGATGAATAGGAGAGCGATGTGAAGCAGCTTCAACAAGATCATCTAATTCTAAAGGATCATTTGCCATTTATTGAAACTTTGGACTTTGTTTAAGAAGCAAGGAAGGAGGAAAATGAGAGGTGAGTCTTAAAATCCGAATGTAGCTTACCGTGGGGTCGTGGAAATGTGTCACAGAAGGCAGAGCAATGTAGTGCCGCTCTCTGCGGCAAGCGACCCTGCTCTGTGTGGTGGGAAGCGAGGCATGGGCCATTCTGAAGAGGTTGTCAGTAAGGGCTTTAACCTCATAACGACGGCCGTACGACTTAAAGCGGCGGCAAAACAGGGTACTTATTCTGTTCCGCCGCTTTAAAGCGGCGGCCCGAAAAAACCCTGTAGCGCCCCCCAGCGACCGAAAATCTCGGGGGTTTCAGCTACCGGGGGTAGCTGAGACCCCCCAGATTATGAATCGGGGTGTTTTTTTTGGACCCCGTTAATGTGATCGCCGGTATACACCGTATACCGACGAACACATGAAAAAAAAAGAAATGGCCGGTAAAACTGATTTCTTTTTCATCTGACATGATCAAACATGTCAGATGAGAAAGAAATCTAACCCCCTAGTGCCCCCAAAGCCCCCGGTACCGGAGAGTCCCCCCACCCCCACCCCTACCCCCACCGGACATCCAAAATGGCGCCGAAGCGCACAGAAAACTGCCGCCGGCGCCGGCTCTGCAGTCATTTCCCTCCGATCTGAAATGATCAAACATTTCAGATCGGAGGGAAATGTCCTCCCCCTGACCCCTCCTCCGGTCCACCGGAGCCCCCTCCGGTTCTCCAGAGCCACCACCCCCCTCCCCCCTCCGGAGCGTGGAAGATGGCGGCGCACAGCGCGCGGCCGCCTTCATTCTGCTCTTTCTGCCGCATGTGACACGTCACATGCGGCAGAAAGGTGTCCCCAGGTCCCACTAGGTCACCCCCCCCACCCCCAAGCCCCCGGTTATACGTTACCTGTCTGCCGCTCCGGACCCGCGATCGCCGCCTCCTTCTTCAATGCTGGCGGCGCATGCGCAGACAGCGGCTGTCAGCTGGATCCCTGGAAGCAGGGATCCTGCTGACGTCGCTGCTGCACAGGCTGCTCCACTGTGGACCGGGGGAGGGTGAGTGCAGTGATCTGCAGCCACACTCCTCACATGGAGAGGCTGCTGTTCCAGAAAATGGGGGGTACGTTCTGTGAGCGTGCCCCTCATATTCTGGAATGAGGTTACTGCAGGTCACTCTGCCCTAGGTTGGACCGGGGCAGTGTGAGTGCAGTATTCTCAGATTACTGCACCCACACTGCTCATGGAGAGCTTGCTCTTCCAGAAAATGGGGGATACGTTCCCTGAACGTGCCCCCCATATTCTAGAAGATCCAGAGTCGCCGAGGGACCTCCAAAATGGATTACAGCGACCGGAATTTCTTTATTTTCAATAAATTGGTAAAAGAGGAATGTTTCGGGGAGTGTTTTTTCAAATAAATTTTTTTTTTGTCTTTTTTTTTTCTATTACTGACTGGGTTAGTGATGTCGGGTATCTGTTCAGATGCCGTGACATCACTAACCCCAGGGCTTGATGCCAGGTGACATTACAGCTGGTATCAACCCCATATATTACCCCGTCTGCCACCGCACCAGGGCGCGGGATGAGCTGGGGCGAAGCGCCAGGATTGGCGCATCTAATGGATGCGCCACTTCTGGGGCGGCTGCAGCCTGCTATTTTTAGGCTGGGAAGAGTCCAATAACCATGGCTCTTCCCACCCTGAGAATACCAGACCCCAGCTGTCCGCTTCACCTTGGCTGGTGATCTAATTTGGGGGGGACCCCACGTTTTTTTTTTTTTTTTTAAAAAACGCCTGGGGAGCCCTCCAAATTGATCACCAGCCAAGGTGAAGCTGTCAGCTGTGGTTTGCAGGCTACAGCTGTCTGCTTTACCCTAGCTGGCTATCAAAAATAGGGGGGACCCCACGTCGTTTATTTTAATTATTAATTTTTTGGGGGGCTAAATACAAGGCTAGGCACCCTTTAGTGCCACATGAAAGGCACTAAAGGGCGCCAGCTTAGAATATGCAGGGGAATGGGACGTTATCTTTGTTTGACATCTATCCATTCATCCATTGTAGCATTTTACGCTGTGTGCCCACAATCAGGGTTTGCAGCGTTTTGGGCGCAGAGTGTTTTCCCTGCGTCCATAGCGCTGCGTTGTGCAGTAGAAGCACAGTGGAAGGATTTTTAGAAATCCCATGCCCAATGTGCTTCTTTTCTCCGCAGCATAAACCGACCTGTGGCGCAGCTTCCCGAGCCTCAGCATGTCAATTTATGCTGCGGAGATGAGTGTTCTCTGCAGGTAGCATAGAGCTCCACAGCGGCCTGAACCCAAATCGTGGGCTTGGGCAGCTGCGTTCTCCCGTGGACAACACTCACATCTCTGCAGGAGGCTGACACTGTGTACTAGATGCCGTGTCGCTGGATCATGGCCACATAGCCTAACAGTGAGACATTTGTTGCTACAGCAACATTTTTGTGAAGTACCTGTGGATTCAAAATGCTTACTATACTCCTGAATAAAATCCAGTTTCCAAAATGGGGTCACTTGTGGGGGTTTCTGCTGTATAGGTACCCAAGGGGCCCTGCTAATGTGACATGATGCGCGCAATTTATTTCAACTTTTCCAGAATTCAAATGGTGCTCCCTCCATTCCAAGCCCTCCCATTTATCCAAACAGAGGTTTTTGGCCACATGTGGGGTATCCCTGTGCTCATAAGACATTGGATAACAACCTGTGGGGTCCACGGTTTGTTGTTGTCTCTTGAAAAAGTGAGAAATTTGATGCTAAAGCAACAGTTTTGTGAAAAAAATGAAAATTTTCAATATGGCAACCTAAGCTTATCAAATTCTGTGAAGTACTCGTGGATTCAAACTGCTCACTATACACCTTGATAAAAGCCTTGAGGTGTCTTGTTTCCAGAATGGAGTCACTTTTGGGGGACAGCCACTGTTTAGGCACCTCAGGGGCTCTCCAAATGCAACCTGGCGTCCGCTATTGATTCCAGCCAATTTTGCAGTCAAATGGCACTCCTTCCCTTCCGAGCCCTGCCATGCGCCCAAACAGTTGATTTCCACCACATATAAGGTATCACCAAACTCAGGAGAAATTGCACAATAAATGTTATGCTGAATTTTTTCCTTTTACTCTTGTAAAAAAAAAAGCTACCTGGTTGAAATAACAATTTTGTGGTAAAATTTTATTTTTTTTTTTTCATGGCTCAACGTTATAAAATTCTGTGAAGCACCTGAGGGTTCAGGGTACTCACCAAACATCTAGATAAATTCCTTGAGGGGCCTAGTTTCCAAAATGGGGCCACTTGTGCGGGGTTTCTGCTGTTTAGGTACCTTAGGGGACCTCCAAATGCGACATGGTGCCCGCAATCTTTTTCAGCCAAATTTCCTTTCTAAAATTCAAATATTGCTCCTTTCGTTCCAAGCCCTCCCATTTGTCCAAACAAAGGTTTCAGACCACATGTGAGGTATCACCGCGCTCATAAAAAAGTGGGTAACAAACCTTGAGGTCAAATTTTTGGAATTACCTCTTGAAAAAGTGAGAAAATTGATGCTAAAGCAACATTTTTGAGAAAATTATTAAAATTTTCAATATGACAACGTAACGTTAACAAAATCTGTGAAGTACCTGTGGATCTAAAATGCTCACTATACCCCTAGATAGAAGCCTTGAGGGGTCTAGTTTCCAAAATGGTGTCACTTGTGAGGGATTTCTTCTGTTTAGGTACCTTAGCGGACCTGTAAATGCAACATGGTGCCCGCAATCTATTTCAGCCAAATTTGCTTTCCAAAATTCAAATATTGCTCCTTCTGTTCCGAGCCCTCCCATTTGTCCAAACAGAGGTTTCTGACCACATGTGGGGTATCAGCGCGCTCATAAGAAAGTGGGTAACAAGTTTTGAGGTCCATTTTGTTGTGTTATTTCTTCTAAAAGTGAATAAATTTGGGTTAGAGCAGCATTTTTAGGTAAAATTTAATTTTTGCTTTTTTTCATTCCACATTGCTTTTGTTCATGTGAAGCACCTGAAGGGTTAATAAACTTCTTGAATGTGGTTTTGAGTACTTTGGGGGGTGCAGTTTTTAGAATGGTGTCACTTTTGGGTATTTTCTGTCATCTAGGCCTATTGAAGTCACTTCAAATGTGATGTGGTCCCTAAAAAACTGGTTTTGTAAATTTTGATGTAAAAATGAGAAATTGCTGATAAACTTTGAACCCCTCTAACTTCCTAACAAAAAAAAATTTTGTTTCCAAAATTGTGCTGATGTAAAGTAGACAAGTGGGAAATGTTATTTATTAACTATTTTGTGTCACAGAAATCTCTGGTTTAACGGTATAAAAATTCAAAAGTTGAAAATTGCTAAATTTTCAAAATTTTTGCCAATATTCAATTTTTTTCATAAATAAACACAAAAAATATTGTCCTAAATTTGGTACTAACATGAAGTCCAATATGTGACGAAAAAACAATCTCAGAATCACCGGGATCCGTTGAAGCGTTCCAGAGTTATAACCTCATGAAGTGACACTGGTCAGAATTGCAAAATTTGGTCTGGTCATTAAGGTGAAAATTAGCTCCGTCACTAAAGGGTTAAAAAATGATGCCCAGAGTCGGCGCACGCGCAGATGGAGCTCTCGGCTCAAGCTCTCATCTGCGCATGCGCCGACTCCGGCTGCCATTTCTTTGAAACCTGCACTGCAGACATTTTCAGAATGGCCAGTGCCTCAGCGCCTGCAGCGAGCACCAGCACAGAGCAGTGCCGGCTACCCCAGGACAGAGGCCCACAGTGAGTATCTGGGCCCGCCTCTGCACCGTCCATAGCAATGCTGTACTCTTATGCAGTCCCTGCTTCCTGTGACCCTCGCTCCACCACCACTGCTGCCCCATCTCCCTGGTAAGGCACCACCGGATTATAAAATGGACCCCATATTTTTTTTTTTTAAGGTTTTTTATCTCTAAATGTGGGGTGCGTCTTATAATCTGGTGCGTCTTATAAAACGAAAAATACAGTACCTTAATCCTACTACTTGTTCACTAGAGTATCTAGCACTTAGGAGATGATTGCAGGCCTTCTTTGTGTCTATGTTTTAACCCTTAGCTTTGGAGGCGGAGCTTCACTACTTAAATCATGTAGTGCAGTACAGATTCATCTCAAAAAGCCTAGCTCCTTTGATCAAGAAGAGAACAGACATTTCAAAATGTTCCCAAATTCTTATGAAAAAATATTCATCACATAATGCATTGAACCGCTGCACCCATTTATTATATATATTAGGAGTCGGTCCATTTTACACCGACTCCACCAAATGGATACCGACTGATTTCATGACTCCGATTCCACAGCCCTGGCTAATGCACTTTGTATTGTGAAATATGGAGACAGATCTCCTTATATGCATTTTAGAGAAAATAGATTATAAACAATAAGGAAATGAGAGGAGTCATAAGGGCGGGTCCCCGCCGACTAAGCTTGATTGACAGCTCTCTATTAGTGGGAGAGACCTGTCCACCAGCCAAAGTTAGGCAGAGAAAAGTCAACAGGAAGTCTCCTACAACTCTTAAATAATAACAAAATAATGCAGATTTCCCTGCGGAAAACTCTGCAGCATGTGAATTATTCCTGCGGATTTCTCCGCAGGATCCCATACTTACCTGCCTTGATTGAAGACACTGGAGTCACTTCGGCTGCTTTCACACTACATTTTTTTTAACATGCGTCATGAACTTTTTAACGCAAAATCGGATCCAGTGCAAATGCGTTTTCATTTCAATGCATTTGCAATAGACTAGCGTCAACATGCGTTCACCTGCGTTTGCGTGCGTTATAGTGAGCATCCAGCGACTTGCAGTTTTTTAACTTTTTTTCAAAAACGCTACTTCTAGCGTTTTTGAGCTGCGTCCAAATACTGCAAATCGCTGGATCCTGACTAAACAGCACGCAAACGCATGTGAACGCTGGCATGCTGATAGGCAGGATCCTGCTTTCTCTACTGAGCATGCCCAGACACCAGCCTGGCGTGATCAGTCCCTCTTCTCCCTCTCTCTCCCTCCCTCTTTCTCTCCCCCGCCTGAGAGCTGCGGACGCTCGTAACCAAGGTAAATATCGGGTTACCAAGCAAAGCGCTTCTTAGTTACCCGATGTTTACCTTGGTTACGTGTGCAGGGAGCCCTCTCCTAGCAGATGCTTTCCCCGTGGGCACATAGCCTAACACCTACTGTACAGTAACCAGGTCGGCTGCTTTCACCATGCCAGGAAAAACACAAAAGGGGAAGCAGTCCCGAGTTCCCTTGCTTCTTATGACTGGTATTATTGCCAGACATTGGACCACAATAAAGGGAAAAAAAACAAACAAAAGGGAAACCTATTAGGTTTTTCCCCATATAAAGTGCAGCCAGCATCTGTAAGCTCTCATATACGGCATTTTATATCTATATATATAATTGCCTTATTCTGTCTGTCTTGCTCCAAAATTGTGTCCTTACGGTGACACAAAGCTGATTGGCCGCTGGGCTCGCCATGGCCCCGCCCCCCGCACGGATTGGCCGCTCGCCTCGCCTCGGCTCCGCCCCCCCACGGATTGGTCGCTCGCCTTGGCCTGGCCCCGCCCTCCGCATGGATTGGCCGCTCGCCCCGGCCCTCCGCACGCATCGCCAGACATAACCTTGCGATGCTGGGATCTTGACGGAGCCCGTGAACGCTGGTAACCATTATACACATCGGGTAAATAAGGTCCCTTAGTTATCCGATGTGTATCACAGTTACCAGTGTACACCGGCTCAGTCACGATCCCAGCAGCGCCAGACATAACCTTGCGATGCTGGGATCGTGACGGAGCCGGTGAACGCTGGTAACCATTATACACATCGGGTAACTAAGGTCCCTTAGTTACCCGATGTGTATCATAGTTACCAGCATACACCGGCTCCCGGTACACATGTGCAGGGAGCCGGCATTATACTCCTCTCCCCCCAGGACTACTCCTCCTATTATAGTCCTCCTATTATACTCCTCTCTGAGTATAATAGGAGAACTATTATAGCATGGGGGATGGAGCACGATAGGGAATGCGCAGCATAGGGGATGGAGCACGATGGGGGGTGCGCAGCATGGGGGATGGAGCACAATGGGGGGTGCGCAGCATGGGGGATGGGGCACGATGGGAGGTGCACACCTCCCCCCAACACACACACACACACACAACACACCACACACACACACACACTGGGAACCACAAACACCGCCCTACACAGACACCCACACACACAGACAATGCCGCACACACACAACACCGCGGCATACATAAATATACGCACATACCGCACAACACACACATTGAACAAAACATACCTCCCCCCAAAACACACCACACCCACACAACGCTACAGACACACAGCGCTCCACAAACAACGCCACACACGCAACACACATACAACACCTCTCTCACTCCCCGCCACACCCAGAACATGTACAGCGCCCTACACAAACACTTGGTAACTACACACAACAACATTATATTATATATATATATAACAAAAATCATACATGAACTATACAATACGTAAATTCTAGAATACCCGATGCGTAGGATCGGGCCACCTTCTAGTATTATATATATATATATAATCCCCAAGCAGCTGTGCATATCATAAAAAAGGCCTTTTATTTTACTCAAATAAGGGCCTGTCCAGTGGGTGTCTCTGGTTCTGATCCTTTGCCCCCTTCTCTTCTTACAATCACCATCCATCTTTTTTCATCGTACGTCATCAAGAGTCTCACCATAGCGCTCCTGTGCAGCCACACTTCTTTCTGCCCTGCCAAGCAAAGTACTGTAGAGTGCATTCGCAGAGGAAAAAAGTGCCGGCACATGAAAGACACTGTGTGTATGACGTAGGAAGCGTCATCCACACAAAGCAAGAAGGATGGTGACCGTAAGAAGAGAGGAGGAGCAGCATCAAAACCAGAGATGACCATCGGGCCGGACCACCCCATAAGCGAGTATAATGTTATGCACAGTGGCTTGGGGACATATATGCAGCATTCTAGAAAGTTGTATATAATAGCTTACAGGTGGTGTCCCTACTTTATATGGGAAAAACCTGTAGACAGGTTCGCTTTAAGGCTATGTGCGCACGTTGCGAAGATAAGGGAAAAAGGAGGGGGGGGAAGAGACGGGAGAAAGGAGGGGGGGGGAAGAGACGGGAGAAAGGAGGGGGGGGAAGAGACGGGAGAAAGGAGGGGGGGGGAAGAGACGGGAGAAAGGAGGGGGGGGAAGAGACGGGAGAAAGGAGGGGGGGGAAGAGACGGGAGAAAGGAGGGGGGGAAGAGACGGGAGAAAGGAGGGGGGGGAAGAGACGGGAGAAAGGAGGGGGGGGAAGAGACGGGAGAAAGGAGGGGGGGGAAGAGACGGGAGAAAGGAGGGGGGGGAAGAGACGGGAGAAAGGAGGGGGGGGAAGAGACGGGAGAAAGGAGGGGGGGGAAGAGACGGGAGAAAGGAGGGGGGGGAAGAGACGGGAGAAAGGAGGGGGGGGGGGTAGAGACGGGAGAAAGGAGGGGGGGGGTAGAGACGGGAGAAAGGAGGGGGGGAAGAGAAGGGAGAAAGGAGGGGGGGAAGAGAAGGGAGAAAGGAGGGGGGGAAGAGAAGGGAGAAAGGAGGGGGGGAAGAGAAGGGAGAAAGGAGGGGGGGAAGAGAAGGGAGAAAGGAGGGGGGGAAGAGAAGGGAGAAAGGAGGGGGGAAGAGAAGGGAGAAAGGAGGGGGGGAAGAGAAGGGAGAAAGGAGGGGGGGAAGAGAAGGGAGAAAGGAGGGGGGAAGAGAAGGGAGAAAGGAGGGGGGAAGAGAAGGGAGAAAGGAGGGGGGAAGAGAAGGGAGAAAGGAGGGGGGGAAGAGAAGGGAGAAAGGAGGGGGGAAGAGAAGGGAGAAAGGAGGGGGGAGAGAAGGGAGAAAGGAGGGGGGATAGAAGGGAGAAAGGAGGGGGGAGTGAAGGGAGAAAGGAGGGGGGATAGAAGGGAGAAAGGAGGGGGGATGGAAGGGAGAAAGGAGGAGGGAGGGAAGGGAGAAAGGAGGGGGGAGGGAAGGGAGAAAGGAGGGGGGAGAGAAGGGAGAAAGGAGGGGGGAGAGAAGGGAGAAAGGAGGGGGGAGGGAAGGGAGAAAGGAGGGGGGAGGGAAGGGAGAAAGGAGGGAGGAGAGAAGGGAGAAAGGAGGGGGGATAGAAGGGAGAAAGGAGGAGGGAGGGAAGGGAGAAAGGAGGAGGGAGGGAAGGGAGAAAGGAGGGGGGAAGAGAAGGGAGAAAGGAGGGGGGAGGGAAGGGAGAAAGGAGGGGGGATAGATGGGAGAAAGGAGGAGGGAGGGAAGGGAGAAAGAAGGGGGGAGAGAAGGGAGAAAGGAGGGGGGAGAGAAGGGAGAAAGGAGGGGGGAGAGAAGGGAGAAAGGAGGGGGGAGAGAAGGGAGAAAGGAGGGGGGAGAGAAGGAAGAAAGGAGGGGGGAGGGAAGGGAGAAAGGAGGGGGGAGGGAAGGGAGAAAGGAGGGAGGAGAGAAGGGAGAAAGGAGGGAGGAGAGAAGGGAGAAAGGAGGGGGGATAGAAGGGAGAAAGGAGGAGGGAGGGAAGGGAGAAAGGAGGGGGGAAGAGAAGGGAGAAAGGAGGGGGGAGGGAAGGGAGAAAGGAGGGGGGAGGGAAGGGAGAAAGGAGGGGGGAGGGAAGGGAGAAAGGAGGGGGGAGGGAAGGGAGAAAGGAGGGGGTAGAGAAGGGAGAAAGGAGGGGGGAGAGAAGGGAGAAAGGAGGGGGGAGAGAAGGGAGAAAGGAGGGGGGAGAGAAGGGAGAAAGGAGGGGGGAGAGAAGGGAGAAAGGAGGGGGGAGAGACCGAGAGAGAGATACTCTCTGATCACTCCAGGTGGTTTCTGGGCATGCTCAGTAGAGCAAACAGGATTCTTTCTATCAGCATACCACAGTTAACATGCGGTTGCATGCGGTACAGTCAGGATCCGGTGACATGCAGTATTTGGATGCAGGTCAAAAATGCTACAAGTAGCGTTTTTGAAAAAAGTTAAAACACTGCAAGTCACTAGCTTCTGACTGTACCGCATGCAACCACATGTGAACGCATGTTGACGCGAGACTAATGCAAATGCATTGAAATGAAAATGCATTTGTAATGGATCCGTTTTTGCTTTAAAAAAAAAGTTCAGGGCACATATTAAAAAAAACGTAGTATGAAAGTACCCTTAGGCTATGTGTGCACACTGCATTTTTTTGAAGCTGTGTTTGTGCGTTTTTGGCCGATAAAAACGCTCAAAAACGCGCCAGTAAAAACGCATGCATTTTTACAGCGTTTTGGTTTGTTTTTGGCTGCGTTTTTGATCTCTGCGTTTTTCCAATGCATTGCATGGGGGGAAAACGCAGAAAAACGCAGGAAAGAATTCACATGTCCATTTTTTTTTAAGCTCAAAAACGCAGCTTTAAAAAAAAAAAAAAAAAGCGGTGTGCGGACAGCAAAAATGAAAACTCAGACTTTGCTGGGGAAGCAAAATCATGAAGCTTTGAACCCAAAAACGCACTCAAAAAACGTGCAAAAAATTCGCGAAAAACGCACTGTGCGCACATAGCCTTAGGCCTCTGGCGTCCATATTTAGCATTGAGCCTACAAGATCATGTTGACTTCAACATCTAAAGGATCACAGTTTTTTTCTGCTTCATAAAGCTATAAATTCATTGCAGTGGCGCTCACCAGCAGATTTCCACCATCATAAAAGCATAATACATAACTCCGTTAAGACCAGACTGCAGCAAAAGAAAAGAAAACTTCCCTAAGAAATATTACCGTCAACCTGTGAACTAATTCATGCTACCTAAATCACAGGCAACACAGGTGGGGGTACTTTTTCAATTTTTTTTTTTTGCACACTACCGTGTTTCCCCGAAAGTAAGGCCCTGTCTTACATTAATTTTACCCCCAAAAGTCCCACCCTGCCTTACTTTCGGGGGAGGCCTTACATTGGAAAAAAAATGACAATCCTCCCCCCTGCAGCCTCCCCATTGTTTGAGATCCGGCATCCACCCCTTCCTCCCCCCTGCAGCCTCCCCATTGTTTGAGATCCGGCATCCACCCCTTCCTCCCCCCTGCAGCCTCCCCATTGTTTGAGATCCGGCATCCACCCCTTCCTCCCCCCTGCAGCCTCCCCATTGTTTGAGATCCGGCATCCACCCCATCCTCCCCCCTGCAGCCTCCCCATACAGTGGTTCTGCCCCCCACTCTGCCACCACACGGCACCCACACACATATCGTACCGGTACCGTACACACACACTGACACATACAGCCCCATACGGCACCCGTACACACACACAGAGTTTCGGAACTTACCGAAATCGGAGCGAGCCTGCAGGCGGTGACGTCGCGGCTGATTTCGGCCAATCAGCTGCGAGCCGGCTGACTGGCCAATCGCAGCTCGAGCTGAGGGCCAATCAGCTGCGAGCCGGCTGACTGGCCAATCGCAGCTCGAGCTGAGGGCCAATCAGCTGCGAGCCGGCTGACTGGCCAATCGCAGCTCGAGCTGAGGGCCAATCAGCTGCGAGCCGGCTGACTGGCCAATCACAGCTCGAGCTGATGGCCAGCAGGGAACCTTGCGGGGGCCATTCACCGGAGGCGGACCACGGGTGGCACGAGACTGGAGAAGGCCTGGATGGAGCGAGGGAACAGCGGTAAGTTCCTGTACTTTCCCCAGGGACCCCCACCCATATGCGGCCTTACATTACGCCGCGACCACCACCCATAGGCGGCCTTACATTCCCCGGCCCCCCCGCTACCCTGCCTTACAATCGGGGGGTGCCCTACATTGGCGGACCCCCCCGAAACCCCCACCCTGCCTTACTTTCGGGGGGGTCCTACTTTCGGGGAAACACGGTACATGTGATTATGCTGTTGTTACCCCCGTACACCGTTACAACACTGCAAGAGGCTCGCACTGGGCTGAGAACCAAGTGTACCCAGGTACAACGATGTTCGCACATAAAGCATTCAAACTTATGTTTATGTAGGTATTCAGTTCAGCAACAGCTCTCTAGGGGATTGGATGACATTTATTAAAAGGGGTTTTCCCATGAATAAAGTTAATTTCAAAGTTGAGTTTTTAATCAATAGATCTTAGAATAATAATAAGTTCCGAAATTGGATGAGTTTTAAAAAAATGTTCCCGAGCGGAGGTAATCTTATAAATGTGCCCCTGCTATGTACTGTGTAGTGGCCGTGTGATTGTACGGGGAGATGGTCTTATTATACCACATCTCCTGGGAAGGGGAAGATGCAAAAAGAGTATACAGATAGCACAGCATGGAATCACAGCCGATTCTTTTTGTGAGGTAAAACATTTCCCCTCCACTTTTGTAAAAAATGTTTTAATTCCTTCTTTGAAGTATTTGCGATCAAGTGTAGTAATGTCTTTTTACTCTTTTGCGTACTCCCCTGCCCAGAAGATGTAGTATGATCAGACATCCATTACGCAGTACATATCAGGGGCACATATATAGGATTTTCTCAGCACAAGAACTTTTTTTTTTTTAAAACACATCCAAATGTTCAAATTATTATTATTTCAAGATCTATTGATTAAAATGAACTTTGTCCATGCTACAACCCCTTTAGGTCACAGATACTTGAGGCCAATCAGTGTCCTTCAAATAAATCAGACATCCGGAAAAAGTAACAGAGAAGCCACAGCTAGAACTTCGTTCAACAGTCAAATACATCCAAAGGCAGGTACAGCAAAGTGAATGCAGGCATTCTGTGACAATGTCAGAAGATCCAGGGCGGACAACACCAGAACGGCACCGGAGGAGAGTATAGATATTTTATTTGGTTGAACATACTAATTGAGAAGGGATTGCCCAACTAGTTGTCAACTCCTTTAAGAGCTGCAGCCACAATAGCATCTAAAAAGGACAGAAACAAAGCGGGGAAGCTCCCTTCCTGATTTCTTATTCTTTTGCATGTTTGTCACACTTAAATGTTTCAGCTCACAAACATTTAAGTAGTAGAAAATGTTGTTTAGAAACAAGGTTTTTATTATTAAGTGAAATAGAAATTCAAACCTACAGCTGGTTGGGCCACCCTTAGAAGCAACAACTGCAATCAAGTGTTTGTGATAACTGGCAATAAGTCTTTTACAACGCTCTTGCGTAATTTTGGCCTACTCATCTTCGCAGATTTGTAGTAATTCAGCCCCATTGAAAAGCTTCCAAAAATGAACCACCTTTTTAAGGCCACAGAATTTTAATTGGATTAAGGGCAGGACTTTCACTAGGGCATTCCAAAGTCTATTTTTTTTTTAAAGGGGTTATCTGGCTTATTTTGCCTTTTCTTTTTGTAATTTCACTATTGGGCTACATTGGGGCAGGTAAGTAGATAGTAACTTCCTACCTGCCTTGCTGTCAGCCTCTCTCCCCCGACTCAGAGCGGTCGAGATTTTTCGGCTTTCTGAGATGTCACGTCTACAGGCGCAGGACACTGTTGACAGGCTTCACAGCCACTTCATGATGCTGCCCTGCTGGCGGGTACCGTGTGTGGAGTCCCCACCCACCTTCCCCCCGCACCCTCCCACACATTCTGTAGTGCAGTGGTCTAAGACGCTGACGGTATGCTGCATGCGGCCCCTGATCCTTCTTGCAGCACGCAGGCAGTGGGCCCCCTTGCTGATCACTGCCTGTGCTGGGGGCCCATGCAGTCACCGCTTTATATGAAAGGACGGATTTCCCCGGCGCTGCTTAGATGGGAACTCTGTATACAGCTAGTGCAATGATCAGCCGCCGGCCAATCAGAGGCCAGCAGCGGATCACTGGAGAAGCTGTATAAAGAGCTCCCATCTGCACATCCGCCGGGAATCTATCCTCTGATATAAAGTGCTGTCAGAAGCAGGGCACCAAGGGAATCAGGACAGGTCAGAAGGATTTGTGTTTGGTTTTTTTAACGTGTGTGAAGTATGGCACACTAGGGGGCACTACTACATGATGGGAGAGGACCAGAAAAGGGGCCATTACTATAGGATGAACAGGATGGGCACAATACTATAGGATGGGCACAAGGATGGGTTTGGTTGAGCTGCATAAAAATAAAGTGTGTACAGAGAATAAAAAGATAATTCAAGAGAAACAAAAGTTAGAAAACAAAAAAAAAATAATGTTTAAGCTTAAAACATTTTTTGGAATTTATGTCGGACAACTCCTTTAAGCCATTCAGATGTGGACTCGCTGGTGTGTTTTGGATAATTGTCCGGCTGCATAACTCAATTGTGCTTCAAAGCTTGAGGTCAAGAACAGATGGATTACCATTCTCTATCAGGATTTTTTTGGTAGACCGCAGAATTCATGGTTCCATTTAGCACAGCAAGTCTTCCGGGTTCTAAAGCAGCAAAACAGCCACAAACCATCACACTACAACCACCATATTTTACTGTGTTACGTTCCTTTAATGAAATGCTGCGTTACGTCTACGCAAGACGTAATGGGACAGACACTTTCAAAAAAGGTCAACTTTTGTCAGTCCACATAGTCTCCCAAAACTCTTTGGCATCAAGTTGTCTTTTGGCAAAACTGAAATAAGCCTTTATGTTTTTTGCTCAGCAGTGGTTTTTCGTGTTGGAACTCTACCATGCAGGCCATTTTTACCCAGTCCCTTTCTTATGGTGGAGTCATGAATAGAGATGAGAGGATCCGTGGAAGCTCGGTTCAACGCGTGCAGCAGGACTTTTGGAAAAGTTCGGTTTGGGACCCGGACTTAACCTGAACCCCAATGGAAGTCACTCATTAGGTAGTCTGGGTCTCCGCCCACATGCAGCCAGCCGTAAACTGATCACTTCCGGAAGCGGATATGCAGGATTTTTCCATTTTTATTTTTTTTGGTTCACACTACATCTGATTATGCTGTTATCACCAGTGTGAGTCGATCAAGCAAGCGACTCTCACTGGCCTGAGCACCGAGCGGACTTTAGCACAGCGATGCTGTGTTTGGTACAAATGCCAAGCACCAAACCTACAGTTTGCTCATCTCTTAATCATGAACCCTGACCTTAACTGAGGCCTGCAGTTCTTTGGATGTTTTCTTGTTTTTTTGTGTGATTTCTTTGATGAGTTATCATTCTTGGGGTAATTTTGGTCAGCTGGCCACTTCTGGGAAGGCTCAACACTATTTTTCGCCATTTGTGGATAATAGCTTCCACTGTGATTCGCTGGAGTCCCAAAGCTTTAGAAATAGCTTTAGAGCCTTTTGCAGACTGATGGATCTCAATTACTTTGTTTCTCATTTGTTCCTGAATTTCTTTGGATCGTGGCTTGATGTCTTGCTTTTGAGGATCTTTTAGTCTACCTCATTTTATCAGGCAGGTCTTATTTAAGTGATTTCCTGTTTGAGAACAGGTGTGGCAGTAATCAGGCCTGGGTGTGGCTAGGGAAATAGAACTCCATTCCCAAAGATGTGATAGACCACAGTTAAAAGATAAATTAAGGTGGGGGGGGGATAAATCACTTTTTCACACAGGGCCCTTTAATTTTTTTTTTTTCCCCCTCAATAATAAAGACTAATTTATTAATTGCATTTTGTGTTTTCCTTACCCAATACTTAAATTTGTTTGGTGATCTGAAATACTTAAGCAAGACAAACATGCAAAAGAATAAGAAATCGGGAGAGGGCAAACACTTTCACACCACTCTTTATACAAGTAGGCACAAAAGGCAGCACTGTGGCTCAGTGGTCAGCTGTGGTCCTGGGTTCAAACCCACCAAGAACATCATCTACAAAGAGTTTGTATGATTTCCTTGTGTGTGTTTCCTCCCACATTTCAAATACATACTGATAGGGAATTTAGATTCTAAGCCCAAAAAGGGGCAATGATGACCATATCTGCAAAGGCTAGTGGAATTAAAAACACAATATACCGTATTTTTCAGATTATAAAACGCACTTTTCCTCCCAAAAATTTGGGAGGAAAGTGAGGGATGAGTCTTATAATATGAATGTAGCTTACCGGGGTGGTGGAGAGGGGTCGCAAGAGGCCGGGGGAATGCTGAGACAGCTGTGCAGGAGCTGTGGCGGCTGTGCAGGAGCTGCAGCCGCAGTGCGAGGTATCCGGTGGCTGCTGCTGGAGCGACTGTGCGGTGTCTGCGCGGGGTCTCTGGCGCTGTGGGTCTAGCGGTGACTTCAGATAATGCCGCCCAGAGTCGCCATGTGTGCAGATGGAGCTCTTGGCTCAAGCTCTCATCTGCACAGGCGCCGCCTCCGGCCCATTAATCTCCCTCCAGTGGACTTCCGAAAAATGGCGCCCGGAGGTGGCGCTTGCGCAGATGAGACCTCTGATTGCATTGACTCTAGAGCTCAATCTGCTCTGACTCCGGGCGCTATTTCTTTGAAGCCCTCACCGCACATAGCTGTCGCTGCAGAAGCTGCCCAAGCACAGCCTACAGTTTCTGGGACACCCACCGCCCCTGCCTCCTGTGACTCCACCTACGCTACTACCCTCTCCGTAAGACACCACCAGATTACAAGACAGAGCCCATTTTTTTGCTCTGAATTTGGCGTGTGTGTTATAAGCTGGTTCGTCTTATAAAACAAAAAATACGGTGAGTAAAATAAATAAAAATATTTAATAACATTGCCTAAAGTGTCAAATTGTGCAGTAAATGTATGGCAGAAGTGTGCTATACAGGAAAGTATATATCACTAAATGGCCATATCACCTCTCAAAAAAAAAAAAAAGCCAAAAACAATGGAATAAAAATGAGCTGAAAAGTTACATGAACACAAAAAATATCAATAAAAACAACAGAGCATACAGGTGCAGTAAAGTCTTCTTTGCTTCGGGAGTGGCGGACTATCAATCTGTGCATATTCTGCCTTAGGCAATGATGGTGCTGGAGAAAAGAGATCAACGAAAGTAGAGTGACCTGTCCATCAGAGACAGGCAGTGGAAGAGGTTGTCCCTCTGGCAACTCATTTGAATAAGATTTCAATGATGAATTTTTGTAAAACAGCAAAAACAATTTCTACAAGCAAGGTACGGACTTATTAAACATTATAAAGCCATTTACGCCATTAGTAAACTGTAACTGCATAGTGGCAGCTGTGGTCTACAGCAGATCCACTCCTATGCATCTGTATAGAGGCCAAAATACAATTGATGGAGCTATGTTGATCCACACTGCACCTGATCACTTCCGGCAGGTACAGAGAACAGCTGATTGGACAGGTGTGACAGCCCCACTGATCTGAATTTGTTGAACTAATGACCTACCCTAAAGCTGGTGTCACACATAACGACGACGACGTCGCTGCTACGTCACCATTTTCTGTGACGTTGCAGCGACGTCCCGTCGCTGTCGCTGTGTGTGACATCCAGCAACGACCTGGCCCCTGCTGTGAGGTCGCCGGTCGTTGCTGAATGTCCAGCTTCATTTTTTGGTCGTCACTCTCCCGCTGTGACACACACATCGCTGTGTGTGACAGCGAGAGAGCGACGAAATGAAGCGAGCAGGGAGCAGGAGCCGGCACTGGCAGCTGCGGTAAGCTGTAACCAGCGTAAACATCGGGTAACCAAGGGAAGACCTTTCCCTGGTTACGCGATGTTTACGCTGGTTACCAGCCTCCGCTCTTGCTGCCAGCGCCGGCTCCTGCACTGTGACATGTGGCTGCAGTACGCATCGGGTAATTAACCCGATGCATACTGTAGCAAGGAGAGCAAGGAGCCAGCGCTAAGCAGTGCGCGCGGCTCCCTGCTCTCTGCACTGTGACATGTAGCTGCAGCACACATCGGGTTAATTAACCCGATGCGTGCTGCAGGAGAGCAAGGAGCCAGCGCTAAGCGCGGCTCCCTGCTCTCTGAACATGTAGCACAGCGACCTTATGATCGCTGCTTCTGCTGTGTTTGACAGCTAAGCAGCGATCATAACAGCGACTTACAAGGTCGCTGTTACGTCACCGAAAATGGTGACGTAACAGCGACGTCGTTGTCGCTGTCGCTTAGTGTGACACCAGCATAAGTGTAAATTCTCTCATCAGTGATGATTGGTTGATTATGCAAATGACACGCTGATCAGGGTTTGATCATAGTGTGCTCTCATTCTGTTGCATGAGAAGAATTTGGACTGCACTTGGATGTCATGTAAGTTGAGTTCGATGGTTTCCACGGACTCTCTGACTAGTGACTAGCATGGCCGAATGAGATCCAAATATCGGATCAAACTGGGGCAGTAATTTTTTTCTTTGGACAGAATGTGAGTAAAAAATAAATATAAATAAATAAAACCGGACATATGAACGGCCCCATAGACCAATATTGTTCAGAGTGCAAGTTGATGTTTTGTCGCATTGTACCTGGACCAAAAATACACTCATCTGCACATGCCGTAAGACTAGGCAAACAAAGTACTCTTAATTCCTACATCTCATCTTGCACCTTATTTCTCTATGCTCCATAAACTCTGCTATCAATCCCATGAAGCATCAGTACTGCATCACATGACCAGCAAGTGTCAGTACCATCTGTGCCTGCTATGGCAACATATATACCTACCCTCTAAATATTCCCAAATAATATAACTAGATAGGAAAGATTAGCTTTCATGTTCTACATTATATCTCAAAGAAACACATATCCCGATTTGGCTGGGTTATGGAAAATGTGAACAAAAAGGCTGTGGAAAGTTTATTTGCATAAGCAGTAAGGAGGCATTGCATCTTTCTAGGTTATTCTCATACTGCAGCCTGATCCTGAAGATGTCACGCAGAGTTCCTCGGGCATGCTGCATGGCCGTACTGGGAAGTAGTAAGCGCAGTGTAAAAATGACCAGGAGTGACCCCAGTCATTCATTACGGCTCACCAATCACAGAGCCGATCTTACACCATGTGACTGGCTGGTGAAGAGCCTCTCTCTCAGCACAAGTTATTCCACAGACAATTTATCTGGTGCCTGCGGATTCTTTCACAAGCAAAAAGAAAATTGACAACTCTGCTGCGAACAAGGTATTGAAGACAGAACAAGACTGAGAAATATTCGATTATTTAAGTTGATGTGATTACAAGCTGGTTTTATTCAATCATTTTATATAAGTATCACTTTTTTTTTTTTCAGCGGTTCTTTTAATCAATCTAAGCTCTTGTCTTATACTTACCCTCCGGTGTTTTCATCCTTTTCGGTAGAGCTCCGGTCCCACGGTGCCATATTGTGCCCCTATCTTCTGACTGGCCACCAATATAGCTCTATGAGAGCCAGAACGAAGCTCTCATAGTTGTATTGAGTTGTGACCTCCGATGCGCTCCATGAAACACTGAAGCTGCTGGCAGGTCACAAATTACTGGAAACTGACTGGAGCGGGCAGCATTGGAAATAGATGAAAATAGCAGAGGGTGCGTAAATGACAGGGGGTAGGGGAGTTATATTTAAAAAGGTCTACTACTTTTACATTAATGGCATATTCTTACGATGGGTCATTAACATCTGATCGGCCGGGGTCCGACACCCCCGCCAATTAGCCGCAGCAGGAGGTTGGAAATGCTCAATTCTGGAGCTGCCCATCAACTAATAGCGGCCGGGTACTGCACATCCACTTCCTATTGATTTCAATAGGAGGCAGATGTGCAGTACATGGCCACTATTAGTTGACGGAGCAGCGCCAAAATGAAGCATTTCTGTCCACCTGGACCAAGAACAGCTGATCCGTTGGGTGTTGGACCCTGGCTGATCAGACATTGATGACCTATCCTAAGGATAGGCGCTCAATGTAAAAGTAGTGGATAACCTCTTTAACCCCTTCACGACCATGGACGGAAAGATCCGTCCTTGTGCCCTGGGCCTTAACGACCAAGGACGGATCTTTCCGTCATGGCGGAATCGCGGCACCGGAGCCTCCGGTGACTGCGATCGGTTAACATAAACCGCAGATTCGGGGAGGAGGGGACCTGTTCCTGACCTTAGGAGGGGTGGTGCCTCCTCCCCGGACCTACGGAGGCTGTGATTGGCTGACGAACGCCGCTCAACCAATCACAGCCACTGTAATGTTCCAGCCATTTAAAATGACTGAAACATTGAATTCCAGCCCTGGCCAGTGCAGCTGTAGCACTGGCCATTGGCTGGAGCTGGGTGACCTCACTGGATCACCCTCCCCCAGCTCCACTGCTCTGATTGGAGAGATCGGCCTTGTGACCGATTTCTCCAATCACAGTGTACCTGTTGCCGGTGACCGCCCCCGTCATCGTCCCTGCAGCACGCTGAGCACAGTGAGTGTACACAGTGCAATGGCAGGGCGACAAGCTCCGGTCCCATGCTGTTATGAGACCGGAGCATGGGACCCGGAAGTTGCCGCGCTGCCATTGCACTGTACGAAAAGCGTCCCGATCCGCCGCCGCCGCTGCCCTCCGCGATCTGCCACCTGTCTCCCCGATCTCCTGCCCGCACCCTCACCCCCACACCTCCCGATCCGCTGCGGCCCTCCATCTGTCACAGTGCCACCGCTCCCCCCAATCTGCTGCCCGGCCCCTCACCTCCGTGCAGCAGATCGGAGGGAGCGGTGGCACTATGACAGATGGAGGAGGACTGGGATCGTGCACCCTGTCCTCCTCCATCTGTCATAGTGCCACCGCTCCCTCCGATCTGCTGCCCGGCCCCTCCCCCTCGTGATCGGTGCTCGCCCCCTCCCCTCCGTGATGTGCTGCTCGCCCCCTCCCCTCCTTTCCCCTCCCCTCCGTGATGTGCTGCTCGCCCCCTCCCCTCCGTGATGTGCTGCTCGCCCCCTCCCCTCCCCTCCGTGATGTGCTGCTCGCCCCCTCCCCTCCGTGATGTGCTGCTCGCCCCCTCCCCTCCGTGATGTGCTGCTCGCCCCCTCCCCTCCGTGATGTGCTGCTCGCCCCCTCCCCTCCGTGATGTGCTGCTCGCCCCCTCCCCTCCGTGATGTGCTGCTCGCCCCCTCCCCTCCGTGATGTGCTGCTCGCCCCCTCCGTGATGTGCTGCTCGCCCCCTCCCCTCCGTGATGTGCTGCTCGCCCCCTCCGTGATGTGCTGCTCGCCCCCTCCCCTCCGTGATGTGCTGCTCGCCCCCTCCCCTCCGTGATGTGCTGCTCGCCCCCTCCCCTCCGTGATGTGCTGCTCGCCCCCTCCCCTCCGTGATGTGCTGCTCGCCCCCTCCCCTCCGTGATGTGCTGCTCGCCCCCTCCCCTCCGTGATGTGCTGCTCGCCCCCTCCCCTCCGTGATGTGCTGCTCGCCCCCTCCCCTCCGTGATGTGCTGCACGCTCCCCCCACCTCTCACCCCCGTGGTCAGCTACCCGCCCCCTCCCCTGTCACCGCCGTGATGTGCGCTCCCTCCCATGTCACCGCCGTGATGTGCGCTCCCTCCCCTGTCACCGCCGTGATGTGCGCTCCCTCCCCTGTCACCGCCGTGATGTGCGCTCCCTCCCATGTCACCGCCGTGATGTGCGCTCCCTCCCCTGTCACCGCCGTGATGTGCGCTCCCTCCCCTGTCACCGCCGTGATGTGCGCTCCCTCCCCTGTCACCGCCGTGATGTGCGCTCCCTCCCCTGTCACCGCCGTGATGTGCGCTCCCTCCCCTGTCACCGCCGTGATGTGCGCTCCCTCCCCTGTCACCGCCGTGATGTGCGCTCCCTCCCCTGTCACCGCCGTGATGTGCGCTCCCTCCCCTGTCACCGCCGTGATGTGCGCTCCCTCCCCTGTCACCGCCGTGATGTGCGCTCCCTCCCCTGTCACCGCCGTGATGTGCGCTCCCTCCCCTGTCACCGCCGTGATGTGCGCTCCCTCCCCTGTCACCGCCGTGATGTGCGCTCCCTCCCCTGCCACCGCCGTGATGTGCGCTCCCTCCGCTGTCACCGCCGTGATGTGCGCTCCCTCCCCTGTCACCGCCGTGATGTGCGCTCCCTCCCCTGTCACCGCCGTGATGTGCGCTCCCTCCCCTGTCACCGCCGTGATGTGCGCTCCCTCCCCTGTCACCGCCGTGATGTGCGCCCCTCCCCTGTCACCGCCGTGATGTGCGCTCCCTCCCATGTCACCGCCGTGATGTGCGCTCCCTCCCCTGTCACCGCCGTGATGTGCGCTCCCTCCCCTGTCACCGCCGTGATGTGCGCTCCCTCCCATGTCACCGCCGTGATGTGCGCTCCCTCCCCTGTCACCGCCGTGATGTGCGCTCCCTCCCCTGTCACCGCCGTGATGTGCGCTCCCTCCCCTGTCACCGCCGTGATGTGCGCTCCCTCCCCTGTCACCGCCGTGATGTGCGCTCCCTCCCGTCACCGCCGTGATGTGCGCTCCCTCCCCTGTCACCGCCGTGATGTGCGCTCCCTCCCCTGTCACCGCCGTGATGTGCGCTCCCTCCCCTGTCACCGCCGTGATGTGCGCTCCCTCCCCTGTCACCGCCGTGATGTGCGCTCCCTCCCCTGTCACCGCCGTGATTTGTGCTCCCTCCCCTGTCACCCCCGTGATCTGCTGTCCACTCTCCCTCCACCTCTCACCCCCGTGATCTGCGCTCTGCTCACCTGTCTCCCCCATGATCTGCGCTCTCTCACCTGTCACCCCCGTGATCTGCGCTCTCTCACCTGTCTCCCCCGTGATCTGTGCTCCCTCACCTGTCACCCCGTGATCTGTGCTCCCTCACCTGTCACCCCCGTGATCTGTGCTCCCTCACCTGTCACCCCCGTGATCTGCGCTCTGCTCACCTGTCTCCCCCGTGATCTGCGCTCTCTCACCTCTCACCCCCGTGATCTGTGCTCCCTCACCTGTCACCCCGTGATCTGTGCTCCCTCACCTGTCACCCCGTGATCTGTGCTCCCTCACCTGTCACCCCCGTGATCTGCTGTCCGCTCTCCCTCACCTCTCACCCCCGTGATCTGTGCTCTGCTCACCTGTCTCCTCCGTGATCTGTGCTCTGCTCACCTGTCTCCTCCGTGATCTGCGCTGCGCTCCCTCCCCCACCTCTCACCCTCCCCGATCTGCTGCCTCCTTCATCTCCTGTGATCCAGCTGCCTAGATCCATCCTGTAGGGTAACTATCCCCAATCTCACCTCCCACTCCCCTTCCCACCCATCCCCCCCACCCGCCCCCTCCCCCCATCCTCTGCCGCTCCTGCATCCACTGCGCCCTCTCCCATCCGCCCCCACCCTATCCCAGCCGCCGTCTCACAATCACAGATGCTCCCTTTATATGCCGCTGCCCCCCCATCTGCTGCCGCCCCCCCCCCCCCCCCATCTTCCGCTGTTTTTTTTTTTCTATGCCATGGGGGTCTAGTTTCCAAAATGGGGTCACATGTGGGGGAGCTCCACTGTTTCGGCACCTCAGGGGGTCTCCAAACAGCATGGAATACGCTAATTGTCCCAGACAATTTTGCGTTTGAAACGTCAAATGACGCTCCTTGCCTTCCGAGCCCTGCTGTGCGCCCAAACATTTGAGTTCCACCACATATGAGGTATCTGCGTACTCAGGAGAAATTGCACAATACATTTTATGGTGCAATTTTTCCTGATACCCTTGTGAAAAAAACAGCTACTTGGTTGAAGTAACAATTTTGTGGTAAAAAAGGTTTTTTTTATTTTCACGGCTCAACTCTATTAACTTTTGTGAAGCCCCCAGAGGCTCAAAGTGCTCAATAAACATCTAGATAAATTCCATGAGGGGTCTAGTTTCCAAAATGGGGTCACATGTGGGGGAGCTCCACTGTTTCGGCACCTCAGGGGGTCTCCAAACGCAACATGGAATACGCTAATTATCCCAGACAATTTTGCGTTTGAAACGTCAAATGACGCTCCTTGCCTTCCGAGCCCTGCTGTGCGCCCAAACATTTTATTTCTACCACATATGAGGTGTCTGTGTACTCAGGAGAAATTGCACAATACATTTTATGGTGCAATTTTTCCTGATACCCTTGTGAAAAAAAAAGCTACCTGGTTGAAGTAACAATTTTGTGGTAAAAAAAATTTTTTTTATTTTCACAGCTCAACTCTATTAACTTTTGTGAAGCCCCCAGAGGCTCAAAGTGCTCAATAAACATCTAGATAAATTCCATGAGGGGTCTAGTTTCCAAAATGGGGTCACATGTGGGGGAGCTCCACTGTTTCGGCACCTCAGGGGCTCTCCAAACGCAACATGGTGAGGCTAACGATTCCAGCTAATTTTCTGTTCAAAAAAGTCAAATGGCGCTCCTTCCCTTCGGAGTCCTGCCGTGCGCCAAAACAGTGGTTTTTCGCCACAAATGAGGTATCTGCGTGTTCAGTAGAAATTGCCCAACAAATTTTGGGGGTTCATTTAATCCTGCTACCCTTGTGCATATGCAATATTTGAGGCTAAATTAACATTTTTGTTGCAAAAAGTAAAATGTTCATTTTTTCGTTCCACATTGCTTTAGTTACTGTGAAGCACCTGAAGGGTTAATAACCTTCTTGAATGTGGTTTTGAGTAGCCTGAGGGGTGCCGTTTTTGGAATGGTGTCACTTTTGGGTGTTCTGTGTCATGTAGACCTTTCAAAATCGCTTCAAATGTGATGTGGTCCCTAAAAAAAGTGGCTTTGTAAATTTTGTTGTAAAAATGAGAAATTGCTCATAAACTTTGAACCCCTATAACTTCCTTAAATTTTTTTTTTTTTTCCCAAAATTGTTCTGATGTAAAATAGACATGTGGGAAATGTTATTTATTAATTATTTTGTGTCATATGTCTCGTTGGTTTTAGAGCATAAAAATTCAAAGTTTGAAAATTACAAAATTTTCAAAATTTTCGCGAAATTTCCGTTTTTTTCACAAAGAAATGCAAAAAATATCGGCCTAAATTTACCACTAACATGAAGCCCAATATGTCACGAAAAAACAATCTCAGAATCACCGGGATCCGCTGAAGCGTTCCAGAGTTATAACCTCATAAAGTGACACTGCTCAGAATTGCAAAAAATGGCCTGGTCTTTAGGGTCAAAATAGGCTTGGGGCTGAAGGGGTTAAAGCACCACTCCAGTGCTGAAATTAAAAAAAAAATGCTGGAGTGGTGCTTTAAAAAGCAGTCATGTAAGTGCGACATCCTTCTCACAGTTTACATCATCCTGCAAGCTGGTTTGTACTCACTTGTGCATTTTTTTTTTTTTTTTTTTTAACGGTCAAGTAAGATATTGCAGCGTCGCCCCCTTCAATTTAATGAATAAACCCTGCAAGAACTTGAATGAGTGCTTACAAAATGAAGCGAACAATGAAAAGCCATCGGCACTTGCACGAGTGCTGCAGGCTCCTCATATAACTGACTTGAAGGAGGATAGTTGGACCCACAACAATCTAATACTGATGGTTTATTCTAAGGTTAAATCACCAAATCTAAAAGGCTGAATGACTCCTTTAACAGGAGGACCCCCACAATTAGTGCATTAGAAAACGCTATAGATCCATCTTCTAATAATGTGTGCTAGCTCACAAGTCACACTGCCTTATCAGTACACGTCAATAAACCTACATTACATTCTTTGGACTTCAAGGTCAGCGACACTGTTGTATTGCTTTCATCACACACGTGCGGCTTCAGGTTCTTCTCTGTGCCACACACAGATCAGCCCTGCGCTATGCATTACAGAACAAGAAAAGCTCGAAGTTTACGGTACTACTCGCCAAGTCCGCTCGTATAATGATAGAAATATAAAATAAAAAAAAAAAGGAAAGAAAATGAATAAAGCAGGAGCATCGCATCATGTATACCATAGATGCGAGTTTATGGCCAGAAAATGCAGATTTGGTGAATAAATTTCAGCACCAAATCTACTTCTCTTGGCAAAAAAAACCCCCCAAACACTGTTTTCTGCCAGGAGATGCATGTCTGATTCACCTCAGATGAACGGAGTTCCTGCGGTCACAGGTGGAAGGCCGTGGGAACCTCCAGCTGTGACTGCACATAAACTCAGTGGCGTCACCACTCACCGCTGAGGCTCAGTCAGTCTCTGCCTGTAGCCGCAGTGGGCAGTCATGTTCTGTGCCCATGCCCTGCGACTTCAAGATACAGCAGAGCTGAGATTGTTGTGGGCCCTCATGTGTATTACATCAGACTTGGGTGTTGGGTGTTTTGGGGGTTTAATAAAAGGGTTAAAGTGGTTTTTTTTATTTTATTTCAAATAAGGGATTTTTCGGTGTTTGTGTTTATTTCTTTTCACTTACAGAATTAGTACTCTGTGTAACGAGAGTGCAGTGCCCCATATACTTGAATGGGTGCGAGAGAAAGACGGATCGCATTACACCCGCAGTATGCTGCGTCTTTTTTATCGGTCTGATTAGGGCTGAGAAAATAATCGCTCATGGGTGCTGGCACATAAGCTAATATTGGTCCGAGTGGAATGCGATGTTTATCGCATTCCACTCGCTCAGCTTTTCATGCAGTGTGTCTTAGGCCTTAGTGGCAGCTGTGAGCTGTCATTAACCAGTTATATTACTCCGATTGCCATTGCACCAGGGCAATCGAGATGAGCAGGGTAAAATGTTAGGACTGTCAAATCTAATGGATGTGACAATTCTGGGAGGCTGCAGGCTGCTATTTTTAGACTTGGGGACGGGGGTCCAATAACCATGGATTTCCTTAAGGGTACTTTACACACTGCGACATCGCTAGCGATCTCGTTAGCGATGTGAAATTCTAGATCGCAAGTGCGATCTTTCAAGATTGCACATGCGTAAAATGACCTATGTGCGCTCTCGAAAGATCGCACTTGCGATCTAGAATTTCACATCGCTAACGAGATTGCTAGCGATGTCGCAGTGTGTAAAGTACCCTTTAGCCTGAGGATAACAGCCCCAAGCTTTCAGCTTTATCTTGGCTGGATATCAAAATTGGAGGTCGAGTGGGGACTGCTCGTTGCTTTGGTTTTTTTTTTTTTTTAAATGTAAAAAAAAGCCGCATATGGTCCATCTTATTTTGATACACAGCTAAGACAAGCAGACAGCTGAGGTCTGCAGCCTGTAGCCATATGCTTTATCTGCACTGGGTATCACAATATTGGGGGACCCTATGGCAATTTATTTATTTCTACACCACTATAGGGATGCAGACAGCATGTGTGATACCAACCAATCACAGATGTTATCAAACAGGGTGGGGCACAGGTTCTGACTGCAACTAGAGCCGGTGAGACTGCCGGTGGGCGGGAGAAGCAGAGAATATGTATGAGGGTTAACGAGCAGTGTGACCGCTGCGGGGAAGGTCGGTAAGTATAACGATCCTGCTGTAATCCCCCCAGCCCTTTTTAGCACCATTTTACAGAACAATGTTTGGGTCACCATAAATTTATATGGGGTTCGGCGTCTGGATTCAAGTCCGGTCTCGCCAAACCCGAACATCTGCGGGTTCGCCCATCTCTAGTTCAGAACGATGATTTTTAAGCCAGCTAAAAAGAAAAAAATATCACAGAATTTGACAAACGAGCGCCTTTCTCATTTGTCAGATGATTGCTGGTCTTCTTAGTGAACCCAAAAATTGAGACTGAGCGTTTCCAGGAAAATTTGCTCCACAATTATCAGACCATTTAAAAGCAGCACACATTCTAAATAGGGTCTTAAGATGCTAGGCCCACACCTTGAATATTATGTGGGCCTACAGAAAAGCTGATATCACACGGTTCTGTGCCGCCACACGCATGGATGTGTACATATACAACTCTTCAGATAGATGCTACTTTATGTGTTCTAATCTAGTAGCAGTGTGATGTGTGTGTACTAGTCACCCCTTCCTACCCAAATGTGAATGTATATAAAAAAAAATAAAATAAATACATTTTTTTACTTACGTGTACCCTATGTAAATGAGCAGGGATACTCCATGGGCGTCAACGCACTGTGGGCGTTTGCAGTTTTCATAGCCCTGTGGGTGTTTTCAGTGGCATCACGTCCCTGTGGGCATGATACCATGGATTTACATGAGCGACGTACTGTCGCTTCTTGAGATCACATGTGTGTGCACTTACCATTCCCGCAGCCTTATCCGGGTGCTTGCTTTTCGGCTTCAGACGCGCACTGAGCATGCTCAGAAGACTCCTGTGGTTCTGGTCATGCGCAGAGCGCGTCTGAAAACTGGAAGCAAGCACCAGGATAGCAAGGCTGCGGGAATGGTAAGTTTGCACACGCGGGATCACAAGGAGCGATGGGGACGTTGATCATGTAAATCCATGGTATCACGCCCACAGGGGCGTGATACCACGTAAAGTATGTAGACGCCCTCAGGGGACTAGACTCTCTGATCAATAACATAGGGTACACGTAGGTAATAAAACATTTTTCTACATTCCCATTACACAATATTACAACACAGGGATGGGTAGGAAGGTGTTACTAGCCACATATCACACTGCTACTAGGTTAGATCACATAACTTACCTGACAGGTTCCCTTTAAGAACCTTTTTTTTTTTTTACAATTTTTGTACCAGTCATTTGGACTTTTTTAGACTTGCTCTTCCTATCATTTTCAGCAGTTTCCTCATCATCAGAGTCACAATTACAATGACGGGTAACACCTCTATACACAGCTGTACTCAGGAGCTACCAGTCACAATAGGCGATAATACAACAGGTTAAGTCACAGCTGACCCTCTGAAACCCTTCCCTTCACAATGTCCTTTGCACAGGCTTATTAGATACTTCAATACAAAAAAAAAAAAAAAAAAAAGGGTCAGGATCCAACCATTCTAGCTATGCACAACAATATTTAAATTACCGTATTTTTCGGACCATAAGACGCACTTTTTTTCCTCCAAATTTGAGAGGAAAGTGTGGGGTGCGTCTTATGGTCTGAAGCTGCGGGGTAGGGAGCTGTGGGGAGTCAGCGCTATGCAGTGGGATACCAGGAGGCAGGGAGGGTCGCTGCTGCAGGATGCCGGCTGCTGGAGAAACCATGTGTACCCGCTGCTTAAAGTCAGTGAATATTCATTAGCTGCTCCCCGCCCACCTCTCTCTGCAGTCAGCGGGTGTGAGGAGCAGCTAATGAATACTTGTTTAATGTAAACAGCGGTCACACGTGGAAGTTCCAGACGCCGGCTTCCTGCAGCGGCTGCGGAGACTGTGTCCGCTGTGAAGGAGGCAGGAGCAGGGTGCCGCTGCAGTTATGTCTGGCCCGGGGAAAGTGCAGATCACTGCAGTGTCCGGGCCAGAGCACGGCATACCGTCACAGCACAGCCGCAGTCTCTGTTCTGAGGGCTCAAAGTACTTTCACTTTGCTCCTGCCTTTACACTAGAAACAGTCTCCCGTAGCTGACAAGGACCTACAGTGATGTAATGCAGAGGGGTGGGCCAGAGCAGCACAGAACAGCACAGAGCCCGCCTCTTCATTACATCACTGCAGGTCCTTGAGATACGAGAGACTTTGTCTGTAATGCCAGGACCAAACTGAAGCATGGTGAGCATCACATCAGTAAAAGTAAGGCAATAAATAATATAGTATATAAAGGCATTACTGTACACCTGGATGGGGTTGGATATTATATATATATATATATATATATATATTTTTTTTTTTACACACATACACACACACACTATATAACTATATACACACACACAATCCAGATTGGAGGATCACACACAATGATGGGGAACATACATATTCCACGATGGGGGCCATATATACCTGGAAGGTACCCAGAATGGAGGATATGAGGACAGAATTTGGGGATATTATTACCTCAATAACACTGTCAGCAGTAAAATAACAGTGTGTCATGACCACATTCTTTTACTTTAATTTTATTTTTTTCTATTTTTTCCTCCTCTAAAACAAGGGTGCGTCTTATAGTCCGGTGCGTCTTAGGCTATGTGCGCACGTCGCGTAAAAACATGCAGTTACGCTGCGCTTTGTAGTGCAGCGTAACTGCATGCGTCCTGCGTCCCCTGCACAGTCTATGGAGACTGTGCAGGGGCCGTGCGCACGTGGCGTTTAAGAGCGCAGCGCTTCGGCTACTGCCGAAGCGCTGCGCAAAAAGAAGTGACATGTCACTTCTTTCCTGAGCTTTGCCGGCAGCTCCTGCTCTGTCTATGGCAGGAGCTGCAGGCAGAGCGCATGGAATCGGCGCTCACTACGGACATTTCTGCAGCGATCTAAAGCGCACATGTGCTCTTCAGATCGCTGCAGAAATTTCTGCAGGGCCTGTACGCAACGTGCGCACATAGCCTTATAGTCCGAAAAATACGGTAAGTCAACAAAGCCCCAGCAAAATTGCAAGATTTTTTCTTTTTTTTTTTAATACAGATTGCGACATAATAAAATAATTATATATTGCATAAAATGTCATTACATTTGAACCAAAAAAAATGATCTAAACAAAGCGCAATTTTCTGAGGTCACTTTCCCTTAAGGGTAAGTTCACACGCGGCATTTTTTTTTTTTTTAACCAAAAACCGCACTAAAAACGCAACGCGGCAAAAACGCAATGTGTTTGATGTGTTTGCCCAATCCATTTTTTAAAGTCAAATCTATTGACTGGAAGGGCTCAAAAACACTGGAAAAACGCAAAGAATTGACATGCTGCATCTTAGGTGCATCTTCAAAAACACAGCCAAGATGCAGCCAACAAAAGATGCCCAGTGTGCACAGCAAAATAGAAATCTCATAGACTTTGCTGCGGGAATGGAATGCATGCATTTAGGTGCATCTTTGTGACATCAAAAACGCACAAAAAAAATGCAGCAAAAGATGCCCTGTGAGAACTTAGCCTAAAGCACCACTGCAGCATTTTTTTTTGTCAAAACTGCAATCTAAGATCCCTGCCACCTACTCTACTGACTCTCCAGCATCTTCACCTTCTATTGACACCATCTTGTGACGTAACTTCTGACTTGCCAGAAGTCAGAAGTTACCTACGTCACAAGCTCCCAATGCGTCTCTATGAGAGCCGGACTGAAGCCAGAACAAGGCTTTCATAGACTTGTATTGAACAGTGACCTCCAGCGTGCTTTGATGATACGCAGGAGCTGCTGGTGGGTCACAAATCATGAGAGACCGACCAAGATAAGAGAACATGAAGATGGCGGCAGCTGAGGATAAGCAAGCGGCTGGGGACTTAGATTTAAAACAACAATGCAGCGATGAAAAAATAAAATGCTAGAGTGGGGCTTTAGGCTATGTGCGCACTAGGCCGTTTTACCCGCGGATTTACCCGCGGTTTTGCTGCGTAAATTTCTTGAGAAACGTTTGAAATCTTTCTGCAGACATTTCCCAGCAAAACCTATGGGAAAAAAATAGCTGTGCGCACACTGCGTTTTTTTCTCAAGAAAATTCTTTGTGAAGATTTTCTTGAGAAAATTTCTTGAGAAAATGTGCATGTCACTTCTTTTCCGCAGGTACCCCCGGTATTTCACTCCATTCACTGTAATGTAATTGCGAAATTCCGGGGGTATACCGCAGGTAGCAAATGATGTGCGGTATACCCCCGGTATAGCCGCGATTTACCTGCGGTAATGTTCATCGGTGCCTGCGGTTTTGCAGGGAGTGATGTCATTATGCCAGGAAGAGGAAGCGGAGCAGAGTAAACACAGACGTCACACTCCCTGGACGCCGCACAGAAGCACTTCCGTGTGACCTCCAGCTGCCCGTGCAGTCTGTGTCCTGTTCCAGCCCCGCCGCTGCCAGCACGTCAGTGTCTGCCCGCAGTGTCAGCAGCTTGTCACCCTGCAGCGCAGGCAGACACTGACACACAGCAATGCGTGCAGCAGCGGGGATGACGGGCGCTGCTGTCAGGAGGTGAGATGAGATCATTACCTACTGTGACGATCTCCTGCCTCCTGACGTCACCGCTGTCACTGCAGTCTATGCCCGCGGCCCGAGACTGTCACTAGCGGTGAAGTCACGGGCTCTCGCGATACTGCTGACAATGCAGCGGGCATAGAAGGCAGTGACAGCACCGATGGCAGGACTGCAGGAGATCATCACAGCAGGTAATGATCTCATCTAACCTCCTGATGGCAGCGCTCGGCATCCCCTGCAGTGACCTGGGCTGACCTATTGACATATATAAATTGGTGAAAGAAGGAATGTGGGGAGTGTTTTTTCAAATAAAACTTTTTTTGTTGTCTATTTTTTATTTCTTACTGAGTGGGTTGGTGATGTCAGGTATCTGATAGACGCGTGACATCAAGAACCTCAGGGCTTGATGCCAGGTGACATTACACATCTGGCATCAACTCCATATATTACCTCGTTTGCCACCGCACCAGGGCAACGGTATGAGTTGGGGCAAAGCACCAGGATTGGCACGTCTAATGGATGCGCCACTTCTGGGGCGGCTGCGGCCTGCTATTTTTAGGCTGGGGAGTGTCCAATAACAGTGGACCTCCCTAGTCTGAGAATATCAGATCCCAGCTGTCCGCTTTACCTTGGCTGGTGATCCAATATGGGGGGGATCCCACGTTATTTGGTTTAAATTATTTATTTAATGTAAAATAACAGCATGGGGTGCCCTCTGTTTTGGATTACCAGCCAAGGTGAAGCTGCCAGCTGTGGTCTGCAGGCTGCAGCCGTCTGCTTTACCCTAGCTGGCTACAAAAGATGGGGGGACCTCACGTCATTTTTTTTTTTTAATTATTTATTTATTTTTTGGCTAACTACAAGGCGAGCTTAGAATATGCAGGGAGGTGGGACATTATATAGGTCTTTCTCATCTATCTATTCATCTATCCATCTTTCCCTCTATCCATTATCTGTCTATCGATTATCTATATAAATTTATTGCAGTTCAGCATAAAAAAACCGCAGGGACCAACCTGTGGCAAAATCCCGTGCGTTTTTCCCGCGGTTTTGGTGCGTTTTTTTTTACCGCAGGTGCGGTAATCTTCAACTCCCAGAAGTTTCTCAAGAAATTTTCTTGAGAAAAATCACTTTTCTAGTGCGCACATAGCCTTAAAGTGACTGTCAGCAGAGAACGAATATTCAAACCAAGTACAGGCACTTGGTACATCATGGCAGGACCAAACATTTAAAAGGGGTTTTATCATGAACAAAATTTCAAAGTTAATTTTAATCAATAGATCTTGGAATAATAACAATTTCCACAATTGGATGTGTTTACAAAAAAAGTTCCTCTACTGAGATAGTATTATAAATGTGCCCCTGCTATGTACTGTGTAATGGCCGTGTCTGACCGTACAGGAACATGGTCTGATCATGCCACACCTCCTGGGCCAGGGAGGACACAAAACAGTATACAGACATCACAGCATAGGCTCACAACTGATTCTTCTTGTGAAGTAAAACAAACAAAATATTATATTCCAAAATGACACCTTGGAGTCACTGAACTATGACTAAGGGGGTCATGCGCACTTTGCATTTTTTTTTGCATTTCTGCAGCGTTTTGAGCTGCAGCGTCACATTGTCAAAATGCATGCGTTCTACTTCCCCAGCAAAGTCTATGAGAATCATGCAAAATCTGTGCGCACGATGCTTTTTTAAACGCAGCGTTTTGATTGTCAAAAATTTGACAAAATCTCTGCGTTTAGAAAAGCAGCATGTCACTTCTTTTGTCCGTTTTGGCAGCTTTCTACACGCATTGAAATCAATGAGTTGTAGAAAAACGCTACCAAAATGCTAAGCAGTGCGTTTGCATTGCATTATTGTTGCGATCTGCATGGTTTTTTAACATAAGGCCTAAGCCACACGGCGAGAAAAACAGTGCGAGTGGAGTGCGATAAAACATTGCATTCCCCTCGGACCAATTCTAGCCTGTGTGACAGCGCACATGAGCGATTATTTTCTCAGCCCTAATCAGACTGAGAAAACAATCGCAGCATGCTGCAGGTGTAATGCGAGACTCTTTCTCTCGCACCCATTCAAGTGAATGGGGCGAGAGAAAAATCGCACTGCACTCGCGGTACACCGGTGTACTGGCAGTGCAGTGCGAGAATGGCTATAGCCGACTATGCAGGAGAGAGGGAGAGAAATCCCACCCGCTGCTCGCACGAACGGACCTCTGTTGCAAGGACACACGCATGACACTCGGCGCTGATGTACTGCCAGCGCGAGCAGAGTGTCATGCAAGTGGATCGCAGTAGTCCCGGTGTGGCCCCAGCCTAACAAACGCAGTTCTTTCGGTCTCTCTCTCTCGGTCCATGTCAGTCTCTCCCTCCCACCCCCTCTCTCATATCGATCCACAATCACCAGCGCAGCGCTGCACGGCGTTCACACTGTGGCGGCTTCTCCTCTTTTGAAAATGCCAGCCGCTCATTATTCAATCTCTTATTACCCGCTTCCCCCGACCACCGGCGCCTATGATTGGGTACAGCCAGACACGTCCCCACGCTGAGTGACTGCTGTCTCACTGCAACCAATCACAGCCGCCGGTGGGCGAGTCTATATCGAGCAGTAAAAAAATAAAAAAAAAAAAACAAACCACGATCCAATTTGGATACCAGCCAGGGTAAAGCCACACGGCTGAAGGCTGGTATTCTCCGGATGGGGAGCCCCCCAGCCTAACAATATAAGCCAGCAGCCGCCCGGAATTGCCACATCTATTAGATGCGACAGTCCCGGGACTCTACCCGGCTAATGCCGAAATGCCCTGGTGCGGTGGCAAGCGGGGTAATAAGGAGTTAATGGCAGCAAGCCCATAGCTGCCACTAAGTCCTAGGTTAATCATGGCAGGCGTCTCCCCAAGATACCTTCCATGATTAACCTGTAAGGCTCTGTGCCCATGTTGCGCATTTGCGTGCAGTTACGCTGCGTATTGCACTGCAGCGTAACTGCATGCGTCCTGCGGCCCCAGCAATCTATGAAGATTGTTCATAATCCATACACACGTTGCGTTTTAGAACGCAGCGATTTGCATGCTGCCAAATCGCTGCGTTCTAAAAAGCAACATGTCACTTATTCCGTGCGCTTTGGATGCAGGTCCCGCTCTATGGTGGGGGCTGCATCCAGAGCGCATGAAATCTGCTTTTTCACTGCATTCATTACGCAGTGTTTCTGCAGCGATTTGAAGCGCACATGTGCTGTTCAAATCGGTGCAGAAATTTCTGCAGGGACATAACGCAACGTGGGCACATAGCCTAAGTTAAAGAAAATTAACACACACATCCAAAAAATTCTTTATTTGTAATGAAAGACAAAAAAACCCACCCTCTTTTAGCACTTTATTAACCACTCAAAAACACCTCCAGGTCCGATGTAATCCACGCAAGGTCCCACAACGCTTTCAGCTCTACTACATCGGAAGCCGACAGGAGCGGCAGCAGAACAGCGCCGCTCCTGTGAGCTCCATGCAGCAACTGAAGTGAGTTGCACGATCAGCTGTGCTGTCACTGAGGTTACTCGCAGCCACCGCTCTCAGGTGAAGGACTGCAGTTGTGGCCGCGATAACCTGAGTGCAAGCGCGGCTTACTGCAGTCACTCGGGGGATTTGCGATCATAGGAGAGTCCTTCACGTGTGACAGCAAATCAGTCTGCGACACAGAGAGAGAGAGAGATGCGTGATGTCAGTGAAATCGGGTGAAGCTCTGACGTCACTGCTGGGGACTCATGTGTCCTGGCACTGACCTCGGAGGCTCATCTGAGTTCATGACAGCACACAGACAGAGCCGCGGGATGACAATGAAGTCAGGTGCAGATCATCCGAGTTCATTCTCATTGTCCGGCTCTGTCTGTGTCTGCTGTCAGCGGGCATGTAGCAGAGCTGAATTACCGCACTGACAAAAATGCATCCAAAATACATGCGTTTTGGATGCATTCTTTTTGTCAACACGCAGCGTCAAGTCTGCCAGAGGGTGCATTTATTTCTGCACTGGCCAGGACGCAACGTGCGCATGAGCCCTAAGGCTGCTTTCGCACTGTGTTCCTCTCCCCGTTCGGAACGAGCGCCCAGCAAAACGGGTTTCGGACGTATGCATCGATGGGCTACTGACTATAACGCGCCTTTCAGACATCCATGTTTGATGAGGTACAAGCCACACGCATCAGTATGGTCATATGTGTGTCACACATGTGATATCTGTGTTTGCATACGTGTGACATGTACCGGAGAAAACACGGGTCTGTGAAATAAAAAGATTTTCAATATTCACCTGTATCCAGCGCTGTTTTCTTCGGCTCTGCTGCCTCCTGCTTCTGACCCCCGCTTATTATATTAATTGATTATTCACTGCACCGAGGACCTGGAAGCCGAAGCATCGAGGGGACAGCACTGCCGGTGACAGGCGAGTATTCAGCAAGCAGTGTGTGCGGAGTGATGTCCAGGTCATCAGTTTCCAATGAACTCTGATGAACCAGTGAAGTCACCGTGGACACACCCACTGTAGCGCGGGTGTCATGAGGATGTCATCAGAGTTCATTGGGAACTCCAATGACCTCCTGGACGTCAATGCACACACACTGCTTGCTGGATATTCACCTGTCATCGGCGATGCGGTCCCTGATGCTGTCACCGCAATGCTCCGCCTTCCAGATCCTCAATGCAGTGAATAATTAATGAGCGGGGGTCAGAAGCAAGAGACAGCAGAGCCGAAGAAAACAGAGCTGGATACAGGGGAATATAGAAAGTCTTTTATTTCAAAGATCCGTGATTTCTCGGGTACGTGTCACACGGATCACATCAGTGTGCGAACCGTGTGACACCCGTGATGCCAGAGAAAAAAACAGACATGTCTCCGTTTATTCGATAGGGGCCACGAGGGGTCACACGGTCCGTGTGAAAACATGGCTGTGTAAGTAACTTCAGAGAATAACATGGATACATGTGGCAGCCGTGTTAAAAACGGATGTCACATGTACCTGAAACACGGACGTCTGAAAGGGGCCTCATAGTGCAGAAGGAGTCACCGTGTGCTCTGTCGTGCAACATTTTCGGGAGTATATGCTTACTGGAATCGGACACCCATACGCAGTCTACTGGGTGTCCGACTCAAATAAGTGTATACTCTGGAACATTTCGCACGACAGAGGACATGGTAACTCCATCTGCACCATTATAGTCAGTGGCACCATCGTCGCATACGTCCGAAATCTGTTTTGCGGGGGTTCGGACGGAAGCCCTGACGGGACCACTGAACAGGGAGAGGAACGCCGTGTGAAAGCGGTCTAAGGCTATGTGCGCACTAGAAATGTGAAGTTTCTCAAGAAAATTTCTTGAGAAACTTCTGGGAGTGAAAGATTTCCGGACCTCCGGAAAAAAGCCGCACCAAATCCGCATGCGGATTTGCCGCGATTTTCCCGCGGGTGGTTCCCTGCGGATTTTGCAGGCTGTACTGCCGAAATCCGCAGGGTACCTGCGGAAATAATGGACATGCTCATTTTCTCAAGAAATTTTCTCGAGAAATTCTTCTCAAGGAAATTTCTTGAGAAAAATCCGCACAGTGCGCACAGCTATTTTTTTTTCTCATAGAATTTGCTGGGAAATGTCTGCACAAAGATTGCAGACATTTCTCAAGAAAAAATCCGCGGGTAAAACGGTCTAGTGCGCACAGAGCCTAAGGGTGTCTGTGTACATCGGAAATGCGTCAGAGTACATTAGTTTTTTTCTGACGATTTTATCATGTAACAAAGAAGATTTTATTTTATGCTATGAAATGGATTGGATGTGCCGTTTACTACTTCCACTTTTGTTTTCACGTTCTGGATTTGCCCTTCACAGCGTCAAACATGGAGTGGTGATAGCTCAATTTTTGTAATTGTATTAACCTTTGAGTTTAGTGTTCTGCTAGTTAGATTTCGGTGGTGCAAAGGGACTGGGTCTTCCCTCCGTGTCTGTGATTCCCAGTCCCTCCATCTGCCTCCAGTCTGTGAATGACCGGCCATCCATTTGAAATCTCAGTATAGACCTGTGGTACACAGACCAGAGGAAGAGGGGTTGGGGAATCACAGACAGGGAGGAGAAGACCCCGAGTATAGTCCAGCCCCTGTGCAACAAAATATAATTAGCAGAAAACTTCAAATGGTGATTCTAAAAGAACAACAACACGGATTTCTTCTCTAAAGGAATCATTGTAATCTGCATTACAAAATATAACTGACAGGATCTCTTTAAAGGGCAACTACCAGGTTTTTCCCATAAACTAGGGTCACCACTTATGCACAATGGAGGACACTGTTTGGATGACGTAGAACGCATCATTCACACGAAGAAAGAAGGGAGGAGGAGCCGGATCAAGACCAGCAACGCCCATTGGGCCGGACCACCCCATAGATTAATATAATAAAAGGTCTTTCTTATGTTATACAGATGGGCTTGGAGACTTATATACAGCATTCTAGAACACAGTATATAAGGGCTTACTGGTGGTGCGACAGGAATTCATGGACACAAAAAACAAAAAAAAGAAAAACCCTGCTGCTGCTCTGGAGATTGTGTACATGTTACAATAATAATATTTAAAAAAAAAAAAAAAAGAAATGAAGGCAGTAATATTACTACTCCGTTTCAATACGTGTGTCTTTGCTGCTCCAGACTTCACACCAGAAATGCCCACTTAGGGGATGTTCACACTGATTTTTTTTTTTTTTTTTTTAACAAATCAAAAACATTTCACATCTGCTTGGAGCAATCTTCCCTTTTGTCAAAATGCTGCCTATAGTGCACATATCGTGGGTTGTAATGTGGTAGAAAACAGTGTCCATTCAAGGACAATTCTTCAGTGTGTTGTCTGCTTTTTGGCCCTTTTTATTACAATTTTTTTAGCGATATTTTTGTTATACACCACATTATGATTAGAAATGGAAATGCAAATGGAAAAAAAACCATTAGAGTATGATAAAAAAAAAACCAACGCACCATATACGGATTACTACAAGCGTTTTTAATAGGTTTTTTTTACCCTCAAAAGACCAAAACACAATCTGTGTGGACCAGAGCCGATCACTTGCTGAGCTAGGTACGGAGTGGGCATTGCCATTGTGTTTAGGCCGGACTAAAATGATCAGCAATGATTTACTAGGCGTCAGAACAGAGGTGCGTGAGGGCAAGTATTTTTTTTTTTTATTTGATAACTTCCGGCAGGGGCTCCACGTGAATTCTGCAATGATCAGGGCTGCATACAGCGGAGCACAGGCAATCCGGGAGGAGTATCAATTTTTCATATTTTTCTCCTCAGCGCCATGGAAACATTAGGACTTGGCCAGACTGTGGCCTAAGAACATGAAACTTATCAAATAAAGAAATCAAACCACCATTACTCACCTGCTGAGCCCAGCAATGCTGCTCCACATCATGTGACTGCTGCAGCCAATCACTGGCCTCAGCGGTGGCCCTTGCATGTATGCCATGCGATTGCTGAGCTCAGTGATTGGCTGCAGCAGTCACAGGAATAGTGTCAGCAGTGCAGGGCCTTTAAATGTTAACCCTGGTTGGTTGCTATAGGTAACAAGGATTACTTATTTAATGTGCACGGCCCTGTGTTTTTAAGAACAAAGCCATGAAGCAATGGCAATAAGCCCCAGAGGTTGCCCAGTGGCATCTGTAGTGGAACTCGTGGGCAGCAGCCATCTAGAGGGTTAGGGTATGTGCGCACGTTGCTTTTTACCTGCTTTTTACCTGCTTTTTTGCTGCTTTTTCTTCTGCGCTGTTTAATGCCAAAATGGATGTGTTCTTCTATTCAAGCAAAGTCTATGGGAATTTGGGTTTCTTGTTCACACTATGTTGTTCAAAATGCTGCCTTTTTGTGGCAGAACTTTGGTCAAAAACTCAGCTTTGCAGTGCAAAACCCAAATGGCAAAAACAATTGACATGTTGCTTCTTTGAAAAGCTGAGTTTTTGACCAAAGTTCTGCCACAAAAAGGCAGCATTTTGAACAACATAGTGTGAACAAGAAACCCAAATTCCCATAGACTTTGCTTGAATAGAAGAACACATCCATTTTGGCATTAAACAGCGCAGAAGAAAAAGCAGCAAAAAAGCAGCAAAAAAGCAGGTAAAAAGCAACGTGCGCACATACCCTAAATCCATAATCCCTTTGGGTCATGCTGCTGCAGAGGAGGGTGCACAATCCGATCTGTGCCCTCACAATGCCACAGCACTGAGCCCCGCGGCCGTGATCACAGCAGGAGGGCGCGGGGACCCACAGCGGAGACCCACGGAGGATGTGACAGCCTCGGAGGTCACACGTACAATGGCCGGGGCCTTCCTTCCCCACGCATCCCTCCACCGGTGACAGGCCCGCACATGTATGTAGCATGTAAACACACAAAGGAGCCGCGGTCCCGCCCAGTGCACGGGCCTCCATTACTGTGCGGAGACCGAGCTCACTGCCTGGGCCAACATGGCGGGAATGGGGGAGCCGGAGCCGCCTGCAGCGGCCATTCTCCGCAGACACTGACCTGACAGAAGCGCTGGCAGTAGTCGCTGGCTGCCTGCAAGGCCTCGTCCTCGCCCGCGCCTCCTACCGTCCGCAGGTGGCTCTCTAGCTCCTGCAGTCTTTCCTCCAGGTGGGGCAGTTCGGCGGAGACGTCGGGGCCGGAGCTGAGGCCGCTCTCCCTTTCGGCCTCCCCGTCCGCCATATTCACACCCCGCTCCGTCTCGTACACACAAACTCTCTCCTCACACACACCGCCACTCGGCGGCCGTGTCTAGAATGGAGTTGCGCCTGCTAGGTCTGACGTGGGCGTCACGTGCTAGCAGCGCTCACGTGACTCGGGCTTTCCTTTCGCACTCAGTGCGCGGCCGACAGAGAAACCAGCAGCACATAGGCATACGGACGGAGGCTGAGGGGAGAGACCAGCAAGTAGCCATACAGGGATTGAGGGGAGAGGCCAGCACATAGCCATACAGGGATTGAGGGGAGAGGCCAGCACATAGCCATACAGGGAGTGAGGGGAGAGGCCAGCACATAGCCATACAGAGACTGAGGGGAGAGACCAGCACATAGCCATACAGGGACTGAGGGGAGAGGCCAGCACATAGCCATACAGGGACTGAGGGGAGAGGCCAGCACATAGCCATACAGGGAGTGAGGGGAGAGACCAGCACATAGCCATACAGGGAGTGAGGGGAGAGGCCAGCACATAGCCATACAGGGAGTGAGGGGAGAGGCCAGCACATAGCCATACAGGGACTGAGGGGAGAGACCAGCACATAGCCATACAGGGAGTGAGGGGAGAGACCAGCACATAGCCATACAGGGAGTGAGGGGAGAGGCCAGCACATAGCCATACAGGGAGTGAGGGGAGAGGCCAGCACATAGCCATACAGGGAGTGAGGGGAGAGGCCAGCACATAGCCATACAGGGACTGAGGGGAGAGGCCAGCACATAGCCATACAGGGAGTGAGGGGAGAGGCCAGCACATAGCCATACAGGGACTGAGGGGAGAGACCAGCACATAGCCATACAGGGACTGAAGGGAGAGACCAGCACATAGCCATACAGGGACTGAAGGGAGAGACCAGCACATAGCCATACAGGGACTGAGGGGAGAGGTCAGCACATAGCCATACAGGGAGTGAGGGGAGAGGCCAGCACATAGCCATACAGGGAGTGAGGGGAGAAACCAGCACATAGCCATACAGGGACTGAAGGGAGAGACCAGCACATAGCCATACAGGGACTGAGGGGAGAGACCAGCACATAGCCATACAGGGACTGAGGGGAGAGGCCAGCACATAGCCATACAGGGACTGAGGAGAGAGACCAGCACATAGCCATACAGGGACTGAGGAGAGAGACCAGCACATAGCCATACAGGGACTGAGGGGAGAGACCAGCACATAGCCATACAGGGACTGAAGGGAGAGACCAGCACATAGCCATACAGGGACTGAAGGGAGAGACCAGCACATAGCCATACAGGGACTGAGGGGAGAGGTCAGCACATAGCCATACAGGGAGTGAGGGGAGAGGCCAGCACATAGCCATACAGGGACTGAAGGGAGAGACCAGCACATAGCCATACAGGGACTGAAGGGAGAGACCAGCACATAGCCATACAGGGACTGAGGGGAGAGACCAGCACATAGCCATACAGGGACTGAGGGGAGAGGCCAGCACATAGCCATACAGGGACTGAGGGGAGAGACCAGCACATAGCCATACAGAGACTGAGGGGAGAGACCAGCACATAGCCATACAGGGAGTGAGGGGAGAGGCCAGCACATAGCCATACAGGGACTGAGGGGAGAGGCCAGCACATAGCCATACAGGGACTGAGGGGAGAGGCCAGCACATAGCCATACAGGGACTGAGGGGAGAGACCAGCACATAGCCATACAGAGACTGAGGGGAGAGACCAGCACATAGCCATACAGGGACTGAGGGGAGAGGCCAGCACATAGCCATACAGGGACTGAGGGGAGAGGCCAGCACATAGCCATACAGGGACTGAGGAGAGAGACCAGCACATAGCCATACAGGGACTGAGGAGAGAGACCAGCACATAGCCATACAGGGACTGAGGGGAGAGGCCAGCACATAGCCATACAGGGACTGAGGGGAGAGGCCAGCACATAGCCATACAGGGACTGAGGGGAGAGACCAGCACATAGCCATACAGAGACTGAGGGGAGAGACCAGCACATAGCCATACAGGGACTGAGGGGAGAGGCCAGCACATAGCCATACAGGGACTGAGGGGAGAGGCCAGCACATAGCCATACAGGGACTGAGGAGAGAGACCAGCACATAGCCATACAGGGACTGAGGGGAGAGACCAGCACATAGCCATACAGGGACTGAAGGGAGAGACCAGCACATAGCCATACAGGGACTGAAGGGAGAGACCAGCACATAGCCATACAGGGACTGAGGGGAGAGGTCAGCACATAGCCATACAGGGAGTGAGGGGAGAGGCCAGCACATAGCCATACAGGGATTGAAGGGAGAGACCAGCACATAGCCATACAGGGACTGAAGGGAGAGACCAGCACATAGCCATACAGGGACTGAGGGGAGAGACCAGCACATAGCCATACAGGGACTGAGGGGAGAGGCCAGCACATAGCCATACAGGGACTGAGGGGAGAGACCAGCACATAGCCATACAGAGACTGAGGGGAGAGACCAGCACATAGCCATACAGGGAGTGAGGGGAGAGGCCAGCACATAGCCATACAGGGACTGAGGGGAGAGGCCAGCACATAGCCATACAGGGACTGAGGGGAGAGGCCAGCACATAGCCATACAGGGACTGAGGGGAGAGACCAGCACATAGCCATACAGAGACTGAGGGGAGAGACCAGCACATAGCCATACAGGGACTGAGGGGAGAGGCCAGCACATAGCCATACAGGGACTGAGGGGAGAGGCCAGCACATAGCCATACAGGGACTGAGGAGAGAGACCAGCACATAGCCATACAGGGACTGAGGAGAGAGACCAGCACATAGCCATACAGGGACTGAGGGGAGAGGCCAGCACATAGCCATACAGGGACTGAGGGGAGAGACCAGCACATAGCCATACAGAGACTGAGGGGAGAGACCAGCACATAGCCATACAGGGACTGAGGGGAGAGGCCAGCACATAGCCATACAGGGACTGAGGGGAGAGGCCAGCACATAGCCATACAGGGACTGAGGAGAGAGACCAGCACATAGCCATACAGGGACTGAGGAGAGAGACCAGCACATAGCCATACAGGGACTGAGGGGAGAGGCCAGCACATAGCCATACAGGGACTGAGGAGAGAGACCAGACCATAGCCATACAGGGACTGAGGAGAGAGACCAGCACATAGCCATACAGGGACTGAGGGGAGAGACCAGCACATAGCCATACAGGGACTGAGGGGAGAGGCCAGCACATAGCCATACAGGGACTGAGGGGAGAGGCCAGCACATAGCCATACAGGGACTGAGGGGAGAGACCAGCACATAGCCATACAGGGACTGAGGGGAGAGGCCAGCACATAGCCATACAGGGACTGAGGGGAGAGGCCAGCACACAGCCATACAGGGACTAAGGGGAGAGACCAGCACATAGCCATACAGGGACTGAGGGGAGAGACCAGCACATAGCCATACAGGGACTGAGGGGAGAGACCAGCACATAGCCATACAGGGACTGAGGGGAGAGGCCAGCACATAGCCATACAGGGACTGAGGGGAAAGGCCAGCACATAGCCATACAGGGACTGAGGGGAGAGACCAGCACACAGCCATACAGGGACTAAGGGGAGAGACCAGCACATAGCCATACAGGGACTGAGGGGAGAGACCAGCACACAGCCATACAGGGACTAAGGGGAGAGAACAGCACGTAGCCATACAGCAACAGAGGGGAAAGACCAGCACATAGTCTTACAGGGACTGAGGGGAGAGACCAGCACATGGTCTTACAGGGACTGAGGGGAGAGACCAGCACATGGTCTTACAGGGACTGAGGGGAGAGACCAGCACATGGTCTTACAGGGACTGAGGGGAGACACCAGCACGTAGCCATAAAGGGCCTGAGGGGAGAGACCAGCACATAGCCATACAAGGACTCAGGGAAGAGACCAGCACATAGCTATACACAGGCTGCGGGAAGAGACCAGCACATAGCCATATACGAGCTGAGGGGGGAGACCAGCATATAGTCATACAGGGCCTGAGGGCAGAGACCAGCACAAACCCATATGGGGACTAAGGGGAGAGACGAGCACATAGCCATACACGGACTGAGGGGACAGACAAGCACGTAGTCATACAGGGACTGAGGGGAGAGACCAGCACATAGCCATACAGGGACTGAGGGGAGAGGCCAGCACATAGCCATACAGGGACTGAGGGGAGAGGCCAGCACATAGCCATACAGGGACTAAGGGGAGAGACCAGCACATAGCCATACACAGACTGAGGGGACAGACCAGCACATAGTCATACAGCGACTGAGGGGAGAGACCAGCACATAGCCATACAGGGACTGAGGGGAGAGAACAACATGTAGTTATATGGCAGCTGTTCACCAAACATCTGGATAAATTCCTTGAGGGGTCTAGTGTCCAAAATGGGGTCACTTGTGGGGGAGCGCCACTATTTAGGCACATTGGGGGCATTGCCAATGTGACATAATACCTATAAACCATTCCAACTAAATCTGATCTCAAATATAGCACTCTTTCTCTCCTTCACTTTGCACTGTGCCTCAAAAGTAGTGTTTGACCACATATGGGGTATTGACGTACTCAGGAGAGATTGCAAAACAAATTGTATGGTCGATTATATCCTGTGACCGTTGTGAAAATGAAAGCTTTGGTGTTAGAACAACATTTTTGTGGTAAAAAAAAATGTATTTTTTTAATTTTCACGGCTAAGCTTTATAAAGTTCTGTGAAGTTACAATTGTGAAAAAAAGATATGGTTGAAGTAACAATTTTGTGGTAAATTTTTTTTATTTTCACTGCTGAACGTTATAAAATTCTGTGAAGCACCTGGGGGTTCAAGTTGCTCACTAAACGTAGATAAATTCCTTGAGTACTTTAGTTTCAAAAAATTGAGTCACTTGTGGGGGGGCTCCACTGTTTAGGCACCTTTGGGGGTTCTCCAAACGTGACATGGCGTCCCCAAATGATTACAGTTAATTTTACGTTTAAAAATTCAAATGGCACTCCTTCCCTTCTGAGCTTTGCCGTGCACCCAAACAGTAGATTTCCACCACATAGCGTACTCAGGAGAAATTGCACAATAAATTTTATGGTGCTTTTTTTCTGTTACCAGTGTGAAAAAAAAAATATCTGGTTGAAGTAACAATTTTATAATGAGAATGTATTTTATTAGTATCACGGCTCAACATAAAATTCTGTGAAGCACCTGGGGGTACAAGGTGCTCACCAAACATCTAGAAAAACTCCTTGAGGAGTCTGGTTTCTAAAATGAGGTCACTTGTGGGGGAGCTCCATTGTTTAGGCACCTCAGGGGGTCTCCAAACCGAACATGGCATCCGCAAATGAGTCCAACTAATTTTGTGTTCAAAAATTCAAATGGCGCTCCTCTTCCGAGCCATGACATGCGCCCAAACAGTAGCTTTCCTCAACATGTGAAGTATCAGCATACTCAGAAGAAATTGTGCAACAAATTGTATTGTACGTTTTCTTTTGTTAGCCTTCTGAAAATGCAAAATTTTATGGCTATAGTAACATTTTTGTGGGAAACAGTAAAATTTTCATTTTTTTCCTTCCACATTGCTTTAGTTCCTGTGAAGCACCTAAAGGGTTAATAAACTTTTTGGATGTGGTTTTGAGCAGTGTTAAGGGTGCAGTTTTTAGATTGATGTCACTTTTGACCTCTCACAGTTACTTCAAATGTGATGCGGTCCCTAAAAAAATGGTTTTGTAAATTTTGTTGGAAAAATGAGAAATTGCTGATAAATTTTGAACTCTTCTAACTTTCGAAGAAAAATTAAAAAAATTGCAGTGATGTAAAGTTGACATGTGGGAAATGTTAATTATTAAAGGGAACCTGCCAGCAGAAATTTTGCTTTAAACCTAAAAGTTTCCCCTTCTGCAGCTCCTGGGCTGCATTCTAGCAAGGTTCCTATAGTTTTTGTGCCCCCTTTTAGACCAAATTAAATACTTTATAAAGTAGTACCTTTTGGTATGCAAATCTTCTAAATTATCCATAGGGGCGGGCGGTCTGGTGTCCGTTACTGTCCCTCCTGTCGATTTACACCGTCCCCCAATGCTCCATTTCATACCTCAGGACGCCGCCCAGTGCGACCGATGTCCCGCACATGCGCCGTGCGACTGTAACGAGACTGTGCACTATGTGCACAGTGTGACCGCTGGTGGCGGTCATCAGCAAGTGCCCACCCATAATCTCGTGCCCGCCCTTTCCCCTCTGCCTCCAGCGTTCTGCGCAAGCGCTGGCCAGATGACCCGACGTCACCTCTCGTAACCGGTGGTGTCCTGCTCCGCTCCTCCCATCTATTTCCTGCTCCAGGGCAAGATGGGAAAGAGGTGACGTCGGGTCATCTGGCCAGCGCTTGCGCAGAACGCTGGAGGCAGAAGGGAAAGCGCGGGCAAGTTCAATATGTCACGGAAAAACAATCTTAGAATCACTGGGATCCGCTGAAGCGTTCCAGAGTTATAACCTCATAAATTGACTGGTTAGAATTGCAAAAAATAGCCTTAAGGGGAAAACGGGCTCAAGGGTGAAGGGTACAGTCTTCAAAATAGCATGATTTATGGTGTGTTCCCAATATATTGTCCTCTCAAAGCCACTTCGCAACTTTAGTAGTCCCTTAAAAATTATGTTTTGAAAATTTGAACAATTGCTACTAAACTTATAAGCTTTATAAAGTCTAAAAAAGAATATGATACTTAAAAAAATGGTGTCAACATAAGGTAGATGTGTAGAAAAACCAGTATGTCATCAAAAATGGCACAATCCAGAACCTTGTTCTATAAAAATATATTTTCCTTTATTTTAATCCATTAACAATGAGTATGAATACTGACACATGAAAACAATGGTGACACCGCCGAACTAACACGTTTCAAACAAACGTCCTTAGCCATGGTATGAACTCTTTCCTGTTCCAGCACACCTGAATTTAAAATCCCCTTGAAAAGGACCACCCATCATTATGTCATATGAACTCTATTGGTAATCATTTAAAGAAAGTCAAATGGTAAATTATATTATTTTGCACAGTATGACCAGGTGTTTTACAATTAAAAAAAATAAATAAATTCCAAAATATATCAACCTAAATTAAAATTAGTGTAAAGTACAATGTGTAACAAGAAAATAGTCACAAAAATACTAAGATGAGTAGAGGTAATCCAAAGTTATTAATACAAAATGTGAGTTATCCACTCGACATCCAATGATTTTAATTCCTTCTGCATCACATGATCAGTATTTGCATATTGTGATTGGACAGCTCATGATACTTGCTGCCAAGCGCTGATGAGTACTTGATCACTGATTACTACTTGATTGCTTGATTTTTGGCAGTTTTTTTGTTTTGCACCCCCTCCTTTTGTGCGTGCGTCCTGCAGCCACTGAGCGCTGACTAGTGATGCACATCACTGATCAGCATCTGTGTGTCATGAATGATCGTCTCTCTGCATGTTGAGACCAGTGACAGCCATTGGACTGGAGCTTCGTCTCTGGCTCTCTTCATTTAAATGGGTTTTATTTCTCTTGGCACGGAATTGGTTAAGTATCAGTTTTTCTATTGCAGCTTTTCCAAAGCAGTTCCTTGCTGAGTGATCAGCTGCATTTACTAAGTAGTCACGACCTTTAAATAGTTTTAAATAGTGGTGTATCCCAGCATTCCTTGCTGAAGATACAAAGTCATTTATGTCCTGGCCGCCTTTGAAGTAGGTTCTGCAAGTCAAGTTTCTGTGTTCAGGCTATATCCTTTTGTTTGTTAATTTTCCCTGTTTGTCTTTACTACCCTGGTGTGTTGTTAGTGCAGTGGTGAGGTCTAGTGAACCCCATCTGCCCCTCACTAGTCAGGGTTACTCTAGGGTCTTCCGAGGGTCCCAGGTTCCTGTTTGACGACAGTTGCGGAGACTATAGAGACTGGTGAGGAGAAAAGGGACAGTTGCATGTGAGGTTAGGCGGTGCCTACCAACCCTTCTCACTAGTTACAGGGCCTTCCGTTGTTTTTGTGTCCCCAGTGCCCCTCCTTTCGTGTGTTTTATTGTTGTGCATAAGATGCATGGAGGTCTGAACGCACCCCACCATGCTTGCTACACCTGGCGAGCGTATCACTGTGCTTTTGGCAGGCCTTTTTTTTCTCACTGTTCATTCCACCAACCCATTTTGCAGCACGTTCATGCGTGCGTCCTGCACGTCACTCATAGGCATCCATTTTTATTTTTTTTTTCAAAAAGTATAAAAAAATATCAAATAAAAATGATCATTTAGATTAGTTGATAGAACTAGATTAGGGACAGTAAAATGTACTGTAGTAATTGGCTTCTACTACAGTATTTTTTACTAAAATATAATCAGAATTAGAGCCACATAGTTGAGGGCATTCAGTAATTTTTTTTACTGACATCCATTTAGTAATTGTAGTTTGAGTTTTAGTGTAAAAATGTAGTATTTATACTAGTTTTTTCTACTATCACATAGAATCAGCATTCGCGTCAGTAATTTTACTGGCGTCCATTTAGTAATTATAGTTTCTGAATTCTATTGGAAATTGTTGTAGTAAAATTATACTACAGTTTCTCCAGCAAAGAATTACAGTTAGCGTAATTTAGTTGTGCACACCAAATAATTGTTTTTACTGTCGTCTGTTTATTAACCACCTCATGTCCATCTAATTTAGCTCATGGCACTCCAAAGAGCTACTTTATACACATTATATTGGGCATCAATGGATGTCCAAATCAAAGGAGTGACGCCATTATTCAATAAAAAATAATCTTTATTTAAACATATATTTAAAATATTTTAGCAAAAAGGTACCGAATAAAAAGAGAGGCACGGACAGAAACAGTAGTTACATCCCTATATTAGTCATCCGTCAATCAACGAGATGTTTGCACCAAAACACAGGTGAATTTAAATAGATCAAATATCGCATGTTCTAGTGGACCGAACACAGACTCTGCGATTTTGACTGCGTTTTTTATCAATACTGCAGATATTCACTAATGCACAGTTCCCCCATAAGTGATTTGTACTCATAAGAATAAATAAAATAAAAGAGTATATGGGTTCCCTTAAAGCATAGGAAATGCAGTTTGGGCTTAAAATGACCATACAGCCATTATCGCAGAGCCCGGATACCTCCACAGACACTTAGACTCATTAAAGATAGGCTAAACGCCCAATCATAGCATAATCACAATGATATCACAAAAGTACTCATTAAAGATAGGCTAACGCCCAACATAGTATTATCACAATGATATCACAAAAGTACATCACCTGAATGAATGGTGCCCTGCCGTGACCCTCACACTCCGACACGTGTTTCGCAAATGGCTTTCTCGAGGAGCGTCTGTGTCGTCTGCTTAGTAGTTTTTTTTTCCTTATTTTTCTTCTTTCTTTTCTTAATTTAATAAATTAATAAAAGAAAGTTTATGCCAAACACAAACCTAAAATGTCACACTCTTTCCAAATACAGTATTCAGCTGAGGAGGCATACACCTTCCTTGCCTTCAACACTGTTTGGGGAGCATGCCGCCTTCCTCTATTTTTCCTCCTTCTCCTCTTCTTCCTCTAGTGATAATGAATCCACTTGTAAATGCCACAGAACAGCAAATCAGCAGCACTCACCATTAATGACCCTCTGTAGACTTCACCCCTCGAAGGTTATGAGCCTCAGATTCCTGATTTTGTGGCCCAAGTAGGAATCCAATTTAACACTGCTGGCCTCACAGAAATCATTTTTTTCAAAGTCTTTTGCTCAGAATTTGGTAAATGTCATGGTAGACGAGACAGATTAAAGGGAACCTGTCACCAGATTTCGGACCTTTAAGCTGCGGCCACCACCAGTGGGCTCTTATATACAGCATTCTAACATGCTATATATAACAGCATAGGCCGATGTGTAGAACGTAAAAGTCACTTTACAATACTTCCATAAACGGTCACTGCGGTGGAGTTGGGTCATATGGACATCTTTCGTTCTCCGGTGCCGGCGCCTCCTCTTTCGGCCATCTTTGTCATCCTTCTTCTGAAGCCAGGGTGCATGATGCATCCTACATCATCCACACTCGCTGGCATTGAGGTCCTGCGAAGGAGAGGCAAAGTATTGTAGTGCGCCTGCGCGGGATCGGCGACTGTGTATGACGTAGGACGCGTCATGCACACAGGCTTCAGAAGGAGGACGAAGATGGCCGAAAGATGAGGTGCTGGCACCGGAGAACGGAGACGCCCGTATGGCCCAATTCCACCGCAGCAACTGTTTAGGTAAGCATTATTTTGTATTATGTGATTTTTACGTTCTACACAGCGGCCTGGGCACTTATATGCAGCATGTTATAATGCTGTATATAAGAGCCCCCTGGTGGTGTCCGCAGCTTATAGGCCCCAAATCTGCTGACAGGTTCCCTTTAATACGCCCAAAACCCCACTTCATCACTTGCTAACTGGACTCTTATAGACGCAGTAGAAATGATGAGATGAGGTTTTGGGACCTTGTGTTTCAGATGGGTATAGTGAAGAATTCAGTATTTCAGCAATAATGGAACATTGATGTATTATATAACATTCCAATTTTCCAAGTGGCTATGATATGGGAACTCCTTGAAGCCATTCAGATATTTTTGTTAGCAATGATAAAAGCACACTGTCCACCTCGAGATGACCCCAATTTTGACCGACTTTTCAAAATTCAGCCGGTCATTGATTACTTCAGCAACAAATTTGCTGAGGTGTGCATTCCCCAGAGAGACATTTATGTACATGACCCCTAATACACTTCAAAGGCCTAAATTTCAGCAATAGATGCACAGTAAGAGGGAAAGGTACAGCGCAAAATTGTATAAATTGGGCAAGAGTACCTCAAATTACAGCCACAGATTTAGGGTTTATTAAGGGAGGGACACCCGGATTCAATCCCCTGAATGCACACCAGTCCTGTGAGTGTGAGGGAAAATTGTGTGGGAATTGATGTACCACCTGCTGGATCAGGGATCCTGGATCAGCACCTCTACATAGATAACTTCTACACCAGCCTCTCACTCTTCAAATCATTCTTTTCCCAAGCTAAGTTAGCATGCTATACTGTGCGCAAAAAACAGCGAAGATTCCCTTGGTCACTAATTGGTCAGCTGCCCAGAAATGATCAGAGCAAAGTCCAATGTAGCAACAACTTGCTGGTGGTCAAGTATAGGGACAAGAGGGATGTCTTTTTCTTGACCTCAATACATGGTAATGGCAGCACCCCCACCATTGTACTAAGTACCACTACACAAGTCCCATAACCAGACTCTGTCCTATGGTACAAATAAGAACATGGGGGGGAATTCATCTCTCCGATCAAGTCCTCCAGCCCTACAGTGCCATGGGGAAAGCTAAGGTGGATACAAAAATCTGACCACACACATTGAACAGACGGCAATGTATAACGCTTAGCTCACCTCACATCAGCGGTATTTTACCGCAAAACCAAATCCATTACAAATGTGTTTCATTTCAATTAATTTCCAATGGAATTGCGGCAAGATGCGGTCATATGCGGTTGTGTATGATGCACGCAACCACATGTAACCGCATCTTGTCGCGATTCCATTGGAAATTAATTGAAATGAAACGTATTTGTAACGGATACGGTTTTGCGGCAAAATACCACTGATGTAAGGTGAGCCTTAGGCTACATGCGCACGCTGCATCTTTTTGTGTTCACAAACTGCAGCCAAAACTGCTGCCAAAACACAGCCAAAATGCAGCCAAAACTGCACCTTGTCAGAGAGAGCCTGGAAATGTCACAAAAAATGCTTGTAATAGTAGATGCGTTTTTGGTGCGTTTTTCACAACATGCATTTTTGCTGCGTTTTTGTGACAAATGTTGACAAAAACGTAGGAAGAATGAACATGCTGCATTTTTTTTCCACAAACTTTTGACAAATAAAACGCTGACAAATAAACTGCAATGTGTGCATAGCAAATCTGACTTCTCATAGACTTTGCTGGGATGTCAAATGTCAGAAAGTTCTTACAACAAAACTGCAGCCAAAAACGCAGCAAAAAAAACGCAGCGTGCACATGTAGCCTTATGTGGTATCATCATGTGAAGGCCATAACTGCTCATTTCTTCAGTTCCAGGAGGTAGTGATTAAGGCCCTAATATTTGGAAGTGAGGAACTGACAGTGCCCATAAAGTACCAGGCCAACATTTTCACGGTGAGGTCCCCTAATCTGGACAAAAAGGAAGGTCACAAAAGAAGAGGCAATGTGTGTTACAGAAGGGGGATAAGAAAGGACACCGTTTTCAGTAGGACACCTGCCCTGACAAACCTGGCCCGTGCATAAAAAACTGTTTCAAACTGTACAATTCATTCATGGATTACTAAATATTTTTCTGATTTATTGCACGACGGGATGTACTCTACACAACTCACATATGCCAACCTGATCTATTCTACACAACTCACATATGTCAACCTGATGTACTCTACACAACTCACATATAGTTAGGTCCAGAAATATTTGGACAGTGACACAAGTTTTGTTATTTTAGCTGTTTACAAAAACATGTTCAGAAATACAATTATATATATAATATGGGCTGAAAGTGCACACTCCCAGCTGCAATATGAGAGTTTTCACATCCAAATCGGAGAAAGGGTTTAGGAATCATAGCTCTGTAATGCATAGCCTCCTCTTTTTCAAGGGACCAAAAGTAATTGGACAAGGGACTCTAAGGGCTGCAATTAACTCTGAAGGCGTCTCCCTCGTTAACCTGTAATCAATGAAGTAGTTAAAAGGTCTGGGGTTGATTACAGGTGTGTGGTTTTGCATTTGGAAGCTGTTGCTGTGACCAGACAACATGCGGTCTAAGGAACTCTCAATTAAGGTGAAGCAGAACATCCTGAGGCTGAAAAAAAAGAAAAAATCCATCAGAGAGATAGCAGACATGCTTGGAGTAGCAAAATCAACAGTCGGGTACATTCTGAGAAAAAAGGAATTGACTGGTGAGCTTGGGAACTCAAAAAGGCCTGGGCGTCCACGGATGACAACAGTGGTGGATGATCGCCGCATACTTTCTTTGGTGAAGAAGAACCCGTTCACAACATCAACTGAAGTCCAGAACACTCTCAGTGAAGTAGGTGTATCTGTCTCTAAGTCAACAGTAAAGAGAAGACTCCATGAAAGTAAATACAAAGGGTTCACATCTAGATGCAAACCATTCATCAATTCCAAAAATAGACAGGCCAGAGTTAAATTTGCTGAAAAACACCTCATGAAGCCAGCTCAGTTCTGGAAAAGTATTCTATGGACAGATGAGACAAAGATCAACCTGTACCAGAATGATGGTAAGAAAAAAGTTTGGAGAAGAAAGGGAATGGCACATGATCCAAGGCACACCACATCCTCTGTAAAACATGGTGGAGGCAACGTGATGGCATGGGCATGCATGGCTTTCAATGGCACTGGGTCACTTGTGTTTATTGATGACATAACAGCAGACAAGAGTAGCCGGATGAATTCTGAAGTGTACCGGGATATACTTTCAGCCCAGATTCAGCCAAATGCCGCAAAGTTGATCGGACGGCGCTTCATAGTACAGATGGACAATGACCCCAAGCATACAGCCAAAGCTACCCAGGAGTTCATGAGTGCAAAAAAGTGGAACATTCTGCAATGGCCAAGTCAATCACCAGATCTTAACCCAATTGAGCATGCATTTCACTTGCTCAAATCCAGACTTAAGACGGAAAGACCCACAAACAAGCAAGACCTGAAGGCTGCGGCTGTAAAGGCCTGGCAAAGCATTAAGAAGGAGGAAACCCAGCGTTTGGTGATGTCCATGGGTTCCAGACTTAAGGCAGTGATTGCCTCCAAAGGATTCGCAACAAAATATTGAAAATAAAAATATTTTGTTTGGGTTTGGTTTATTTGTCCAATTACTTTTGACCTCCTAAAATGTGGAGTGTTTGTAAAGAAATGTGTACAATTCCTACAATTTCTATCAGATATTTTTGTTCAAACCTTCAAATTAAACGTTACAATCTGCACTTGAATTCTGTTGTAGAGATTTCATTTCAAATCCAATGTGGTGGCATGCAGAGCCCAACTCGTGAAAATTGTGTCACTGTCCAAATATTTCTGGACCTAACTGTATGCCAGCTTGATGCACTCTACAAAACTCACATATGCCAAGCTGATATTCTCTAACTGGTCTCATATGCTTACCTAATGCATGCTACACAACTCAGATATGTCAACCTGAAGTACTTTACACAACTCACACATGCCAACCTTCATTCTTGGAAATGAAGGTCGAAATACATGTGTTCGATACAAAGGACTGGCACAAGACTTATTCCATCCAAAGACAATACTATGGACCAGGGGGCACTCACTTCGAGCGTAAGAAAAGCGATTCTGGCACCAAAATAGGAAAGGGTTCTTTACAGTTACAGCAGTCAAACTGTGGAATGCCCTACCATAAGAGATAGTAATGGCAGACATTATAACAGCTTTTAAAAAAGGGCTAGATGATTTCCTCAGTACCCACAACATTGTCAGTTATAAATGATTTAGTGACAAACTATATAATTGGTGGAGGAAGGTTGAACTAGATGGACCTAGGTCTTTTTTAACCTTTGTAACTATGTAACCTGATGTACTGTGCCTTGCAAAAGTATTCAGCCCCCTTGAATTTTTCAACCTTTTCCCACATTTTAGGCTTCAAACACAAAGATAAAAAATTAAAATTTTATGGTGAAGAATCAACAAGTGAGACACAATTGTGAAGTTGAACGAAATTTATTGTTTATTTTAAACTTTTATAAAAATTAATAAACTGAAAATTGGGTGTGTAGTATTCGGTCCCTTTAAGCTAATACTTTGTAGTGCCACCTTTTGCTGCGATTACAGCTGCAAGTCGCTTGGGGTATGTCTCTATCAGTTTTGCACATCGAGAGACTGAAATTCTTGCCCATTCTTCCTTTGCAAACAGCTCGAGCTGAGTGAGGTTGGATGGAGAGCGTTTGTGAACAGCAGTTTTCAGCTCTTTCCACAGATTCTTGATTGGATTCAGGTCTGGACTTTGACTTGACCATTCTAACACCTGGATAAGTTTATTTGTGAACCATTCCATTGTAGATTTTGCTTTATGTTTTGGATCATTGTCTTGTTGAAAGACAAATCTCCGTCCCAGTCTCAGGTCTTTTGCAGACTCCCAACAGGTTTTCTTCAAGAATGGTCCTGTATTTGACTCCATCCATCTTCCCATCAATTTTAACCATCTTCCCTGTCCCTGCTGAAGAAAAGCAGGCCCAAACCAGACTGCTGCCACCACCATGTTTGACAATGGAGATGGTGTGTTCAGGGTGATGAGCTGTGTTGCTTTTACGCCAAACATATTGTTTGGCATTGTGCCCAAAAAGTTTGATTTTGGTTTCATCTGACCAGAGCACCTTCTTCCACATGTTTGGTCTGTCTCCCAGGTGGCTTGTGGCAAACTTTAAACAACACTTTTTATTGATATCTTTGAGAAATTACTTTCTTCTTGCCACTCTTCCATAAAGGCCAGATTTATGTAGTGTGCGACTGATTGTTGTCCTATGGACAGACTCTCCCACCTCAGCTGTAGATCTCTGCAGTTCATCCAGAGTGATCAGGGGCCTCTTGGCTGCATCTCTGATCTCCTTGTTTGAGATGAAAGTTTGAATGGACGGCCGGGTCTTGGTACATTTGTAGTGGTATGATACTCCTTCCATTTCAATATGATCACTTGCACAATGCTCCTTGGAATATTTAAACTTAAGGAAATCTTTTTGCAACCAAATCTGGCTTTAAACTTCTCCACAACAGTATCACGGACCTGTCTGTTGTGTTCCTTGGTCTTTATGATGTTATCTGTGCTTTAAACAGAACACTGAGACTATTACAAAGCAGGTGCATTTATACAGAGACTTCATTACACACAGGTAGATTATATTTATCATCATCAGTCATTTAGGACAACATTGGATCATTTAGAGATCCTCAATGAACTTCTGGAGTGAGTTTGCTACACTGAAAGTAAAGGGGCCGAATAATATTGCACCCCTCAATTTTCAGTTTATTCTTTTTTACAAAAGTTTAAAATAAGCAATAAATTTTGTTCAACTTCACAATTGTGTCCCACTTGTTGATTCTTCACCATAACATTAAAATTTTTATCTTTATGTTTGAAGTCTGAAATGTGGGAAAAGGTTGAATAATTCAAGGGTGCCGAATTCTTTTGCAAGGCACTGAACTCTACACAACTCACATATGCCACCACAATATAAAATTCACATACCACGAAAACACTAGATCATTTCCAATATAGGGTCACTTTTTGTGGGGTTTCTACTGTTTTGGCACCTCAAGGGCTCTGCAAAGGCGACATGGTGGCTGCAAACAATTATATCAAAGTCTTTGCTCCAAAACATCCCTTCTTCCTTTTGGAGCTTGGCAGTGTGCCCAAACAGTAGTTTTCCACCACATATGAGATATCAGCGTGCTGAGGAAAAATTGCACAACAAATTTTCTTCTTTTACCCTTGTGAAAATAAAAAAAATTGGGTCTAGAGCATCGTTTCTATGGAGAAAATTTAATTTTTTATTTTCATGGCTCAACTTTATAACTGTGAAATTTATCTATATGTGTGGTGAGCACCTTGCACCAGGGGGTGCAAGGTGCTCACCACACATATAGATAAATTCATTGAAGGGGTCAAGTTTCTAAAATAGCGTTCATTTGTGGTGGTTTCCCATCTTTTAGGCATATTAGGGGTTCTACAAACATGACATGTCTTCCACTATCAACTAGCAAATTTTGCACTCCATAAGTTTAATGGTGCTCTTTCTTTTCCAGTCCCTGACGTGCACCTAAACAGTACTTTTCCACCACATATGGGGTATCAGTGTACTCAGGAGAAATTGTACAAGAAATTGAATAGTACATTTTCTCATGTTACCCTTGTGAAAATGAAAAATTTTGGGCTAAACCAACATTTTTGTGGGAAAATTTAATTTTTAGTGTTTCATTTTACATTGCTTTAACTTCTGTGAAGCACCTGAAGGTTTAACAAAATGTATTGATTATAGTTTTGATTACTTTAAGAAGTGCCGTTTTTAAATTAGTGTCACTTTTCGGTATTTTCTATTATATAGTCTCCTCAAAGTCACTTCATATATGAATTGGTCCCTAAAAAAATTGGTTTTGTAAATTTTGTTGAAAAACTGAAAAATTGCTGATAAATGTTAAACCTTCCTAACAAAAAATTGTTTAAAAAATAATGCTAATTTAAAGTAGACATGTGGCAAATGTTATTTATTAACTATTTTATGTGACATATCTCACTGGTTTATTGGCATAAAAATTAGTTGAAAATTACGAAAGTTTCAACATTTAAACAAAGTTCTTATATTTGTACAAATAAACACAAAAAATATAATCCTTAACTCACCACGAGCATAAAGTCAATGTGTAACAAAAAAAAAAACAATCTCAAAATCACTAGGATTACCTCATAAATTGACAATGGTCACAATTGTAAAATTTGGCCTTTTCAGGAAAGTAAAAACAAACTGGGTGTTGAAGGGGTTAAAGTGCTATCAAATATATGACATAGGATTACTATAGATTAGGACATATACTGATCTCACATACAGTGAGCTGTCAGATTTTAAAATGAGGTTTGTCCAGAAGGCCGAAACTGGCTGCTTACTTACTTAAAGAGTTAAGTATTAATCTAGAGCAGCCTATAAATAATTATGAGTTTGACCACATCACATATATTTACCCCATTCTGGTATATATGTCCCCCATCCTGGTAATTATGTCTCCATCCTGGTATATATTAAATGTTTCCCATTCTGCTAAATATGTCCCCCATCCTGGGCCTCTTCCTGGTAAATACATCCCCCTGGTCTCACATCCAGTTATATATGTCCCCATCCTGGGCCCCTTCCTGGTAAATTTGTCCTCCATCTTGTTATATATGTTCCCATTAAGTTATATATGTCCCCCGTCCTGGCATATACACTGTGTGCACAACTATTAGGAAAATGAGTATTTTGATCACATAATAATTTTTATACATGTTGTCCTACTCCAAGCTGTATAGACTTGAGAGCCAACTACCAATTAAGTAAATCAGGTGATGTGCATCTCTGTAATGAGGAGGAATGTGGTGTAATGACATCTACACCCTATATAAGGTGTGCTTAATTATTAGGCAACTTCCTTTCCGTTTTCAAAATGGGTCAGAAGAGAGATTTGATGGGCTCTGAAAAGTCCAAAATTGTGAGATGTCTTGTAGAGGGATGCACCAGTCTTGAAATTGCCAAACTGTTGAAGCGTGATCACCGAACAATCAAGCATTTCCTGGCAAATAGCTGTGAGACTCATGTGGGATTAGTGGATGAGGGCAGGTATATCTCACCCCGGTATCGGTCCTATGTGACTTAGCCTGGCCAGGATCACCTGGCTACTAATGGATTAATGGGAGGTGAAGGACAGAGGTAAAAGGAATCTGGGAAGTTGGGGGAGGGTCTCCATCTGGGAACACAGTAAGCCTGTCTGTGTAGGAGACACTTGTGAGGAGCAGTGCCTGATGTTTGTATGGTTTAGCTGGAAGGGAGAAGCCCTCCAGTTGGTAGTTAGGATAACACCGTGTATAGTTAGTGCCGGACAGGCAAGGCTTTATTTTGTTGGTGTTTTTTTTCTTTTTGTTTATGCTTCACTGCAATAAACCTGACCAAGCGTCAGTTACACCTTGAATTCGGCTGTCTGCCTGAGGTGAATACGTGCCCTTTGAACCCAGCAAAGGCGATCCCGGAGCGTGTTATCACATAGCCAATAGGGTCGCAAGAAGCGTGTTGGGCAAAAAAGGCGCAAAATAACTGCCCATGAATTGAGGAAAATCAAGCGTGAAGCTGCCAAGATGCCATTTGTATATATTCATAAAAAACTCACCAAAAATAAAGCCAACAGCCAAAGACTGGTCAGAGAGTGGTAGTCTTTGGCTGTTGGCTTTATTTTTGGTGAGTTTTTTATGAATATATACTAATGTCCTATGATGAGCTTTTTTTCAAGATGCCATTTGCCACCAGTTTCGATATATATATCAGCTGCAACGTTACTGGAGTATCAAAAAGCACAAGGTGTGCCATACTCAGGGACATGGCCAAGGTAAGGAAGGCTGAAAAACGATCACCTTTGAACAAGAAACATAAGAGAAAACGTCAAGACTGGGCCAAGAAATATCTTAAGACTGATTTTTCAAAGGTTTTATGGACTGATGAAATGAGAGTGACTCTTGACGGGCCAGATGGATGGGCCAGAGACTGGATCAGTAAAGAGCAGACAGCTCCACTCTGACTCAGACTCCAGCAAGGTGGAGGTGGTGTACTGGTATGGGCTGGTATCATCAAAGATGAATTTGTGGGACCTTTTCGGGTTGAGGATGGAATGAAGCTGAACTCCCAGACCTACTGCCAGTTTCTGGAAGACAACTTCTTCAAGCAGTGGTAAAGGAAGAAGTCAGTATCATTCAAGAAAAACATGATTTTAATGCAGGACAATGCTCCATCACATGCATCCAACTACTCCACAGCATGGCTGGCCAGTAAAGGTCTAAAAGATGAAAAACTAATCACATGGCCCCCTTATTTACCTCATCTGAATTCCATAGAGAACCTGTGGTCCCTCATAAAATGTAAGATCTACAGGGAGAGAAAACAGTACACCTCTCAGAACAGTGTCTGGGAGGCTGTGGTGACTGCTGCACGCAATGTTGATCATAAACAGATTAAGCAACTGACAGAATCTATGGATGGTAGGCTGTTGAGTGTCATCGTAAAGAAAGGGGGCTGTATTGGTCACTAATTTTTTGGCTTTTGTTTTTGCATGTCAGAAATGATTATTTCTAAATTTTGTGCAGTTATATTGGTTTACCGGGTGAAAATAAACAAGTGAGATGGGAATATATTTGTTTTTTATTAAGTTGCCTAATAATTCTGCACAGTAATAGTTACCTGCGCAAACAGATATCCTCCTAAGATAGCCAAATCTAAAAAAACCCACTCCAACTTCCACAAATATTAAGCTTTGATATTTATGAGTCTTTTGGGTTGATTGAGAACATAGTTGTTGATCAATAATAAAAAAAATGCTTAATAATTCTGCACACAGTGTATGTCGTTATCCTGGGGCCCATCCTAGTAAATATGTCCCCCATCCTGGAATATATGTCTTTATCCTGGGCCCCTTCCTGGTATATATGTCCTTATCCTTATATATATGTCCCCATTCTGGTATTTATGTCTTTATCCTGGGCCCCTTCCTGGTATATATAGTTCTGTTATGCAGTTAATGCTTAAAAAATGCAAAAACATTCTACTCATCTTCCCCGACTCCCGCGTCCTGAAGCGTCCTCCTCTGTAGTCAACGCAGTGTCCAGCAGCAGACATCAGCCTACCTGCACTGCTTACGCATGATGCCACAGCCATGGGCCCCCAGTCTCAAGTGTATATACCCTTGTAGAGTTCTAAATCCTATAAAGATATAAGTATTTCACCCAATTTTCATAATGTATTAATGTCTCAAATCCAGTAATAATGTCTCCCATCCTGGTCATCTTCCTGGTAAATATGTCTCCTATCATGGTAAATATGTCCTCCATCCTGAGCTCCTTCCTGTTAACTATGTCCCCCATCCTGGCCTATATGTTCCCCATCATGGTCCCCTTCCTGGTAAATATGTCTCCCGTCCTGGTATATATGTCCCTCATTCTGGTACATATGTCCATATCATGGCATATATGTCCTTATCCTTGACCCCTTCCTGGTATATATTTCCTTATCCTGGTATACATGATATATGTCCCCATCATGTTATATATGTCCCTATTCTGGTAAATATGTCCCCCATCCTGATATATATGTTTCCCATCATTGGCCCCTTCCTGCTAAATATGTCCTTCATCCTGGTAAATATGCCCCCCATCCTGGTATATATTTCCCCCATTTTGGTATATATATCCCTATTCTGTGATCTATGTCCCCCATCCTGGTAAATATTTCATCCATCTTAGTAAATATGTGCCCCATCCTGGTATATAATTCCCCCATTCTGGTATATATGTTATGATCCGGAACCATGGAAGAACACCACAAATCATTGGTAAGAGGTGACAAGAGCATTGGCAACTAATCTGGCCGCCATCCCCTTACTAACCATCAACACTAGAAGTAGCCGAGGGGTGAACTAACATCCTGTGCACCGCGAACCCAGCTGGAGAACTAACTATCCTAAAGGAAGGAAAGATGAATAACTCTCTGCCTCAGAAAATAGACAAGAATAGCAAGCCCCCCACATTCAAAGACTGTGGTGATATAGGAAAAACACAATACACAGATAGATGATAGGATTAGCAAAAGGTGAGGCCCCCACTGACTAAAATAGGAAAGGACAGGAAAGGGGCTGATGGTGACCAGAGAAAAAACCCTGCAAAATTCCAAATTCCTGATAGTACAAAAAGGCCCTCAGATCGCACGATCTGAACTCCGTCCTATACTAGGTGCTCTTGTCATACCAATGAACAGAAAATAAGAATCACAACAAATTCAACAAGCCACAAACACATGGACTTAAAGGAGCTATACTCCAAACAGAACTGCAGGGAGTTCCCCAGCCAAGCAACTGAGGGGGAAAATCCCTGCATGCAAATAAACTGAAAACAACCACAGTAAATGACAAACCCAGATAAGAGCAAAAGAACCAAACAATAAATAAAGAGCAAGCACTTATCTGGGGTAGATGTGGTGTGGAGCAGAATGAAGCAGGCTGGTGATACAAAGAACAACTGACATCCGGCATAGCCTGCAATTAGACCAGGATTGAAATAAGCAGAGAGTTAGCAAAGGAAACGCCCATTGCACAACACACCTGGTCCAAGTACAAACCATTCCTGGCCACCAGAGGGAGCCTCCCAGCAGCCAAAACATAACTAACATTCACAACAACCCTCACCAACACCACCGGGTTGCACGGGATGAGCATGTTGGAAGGCGCAAACCAACCTGTCCGAATGAATGTCAGAAGCCACAACCCAAGAGTTATCCTCCTGCCCATAACCCTTCCATTTCACAAGGTACTGAAGCTGACGCCTACTGCGACGGGAATCCAGAATTTTTTCAACCTCATACTCCAGATCCCCTTGTACCAAAACAGGGTCAGGAGGCGCTGCTGCAGGAACTGTTGGCTCCACATGTTTCTTCAACAAGGACTTATGGAAGACATTGTGAATCTTAAATGACGCAGGCAAAGTCAAACGGAAAGATACAGGGTTGATAATCTCCGAAATCTTATAAGGTCCAATAAATCTGGGCTTAAATTTAGGAGATGGAACTCTCATAGGAATATTTTTAGAGGACAACAACACCATGTCCCCTACTTTAAACCGGGGACCAACAGTCCGACGCCGGTTGGCAAACTTTTGGGCAGTTTCTTGGGACTGAAACAATTTATCCACTACCTGCCCCCAAATCTGCTGCATTCTGTTGACCACCGAATCCACCCCTGGACAGTCAGACGCCTCAAGCTGCCCTGAGAGGAACCTAGGCTGATACCCAAAATTGCAGAAAAAGGGGGACACCAATGTGGTAGAGCTAGCTCTATTGTTAAGGGCAAATTCAGCCAAAGGCAAAAACGAAACCCAGTCATCCTGATCCGCAGAAACAAAATAAACTGAAAACAACCACAGCAAATGACAAACCCAGATAAGAGCAAAAGAACCAAACAATAAATAAAGAGCAAGCACTTATCTGGGGTAGATAGGGTGGGGAGCAGAATGAAGCAGGCTGGTGATACAAAGAACAACTGACATCCGGCATAGCCTGCAATCAGACCAGGATTTAAATAAGCAGAGAGCAAAGGAAACGCCCATTGCACAACACACCTGGTCCAAGTCCAAACCATTCCTGGCCACCAGAGGGAGCCTCCCAGCATCCAAAACATAACTAACATTCACAACATATATATGTCACTATCCTGGTCCCCTTCTTGGTAAATATGTCCTCCATCCTGGTATATATTTCCCCCATTCTGCTATGTGTGTCTCCATTATGGTAATTATGTCCCCCATCCTGAAAAGTATGTCCCCCATCCTTGTATATGTTTACCTCTTTCTGGTATATATTTCACTATCCTGGTCCCCTTCCTGGTAAATATGTTTTCCTTGCTGGTATATATTTCCACCATTCTGCTATATGTGTCTCTGTCCTGGTATATATGTCCCCAATCCTGGTAAATATGTCCTCCATCCTAGTAAGTATGTCCCGCATCCTTGAGGAAGGAAAGCGAGGGTGAGGAAAAGGGAAAGCTGCCGAGGAATGGGGCCATCGGTCAAATAAGGATGTACTCCATTGGCAGGTAGGAATATATTCCATTAGGGTAAGAAAGGTTGAGAAAAAAACCCCTTCCCTCTCTATTGTGTTAATTGTCTAAGATACTCGATGAGTATACCCTCCTCTCCCTCACCTTGCTGCTGACTTCATAGAATTTGGCTAGAATTTAATGATATTGTGTCAACCCTCACATTGTTGAACAACTTTTTATGCATGTGTTTTTTGTTTTGAGTTACGTTTTTAATGTATATCAATAAAATGTAAATTTTATCATCATTAATAAATTAGGTATATGCTGTCATAACGTTGAATTTTGTATACCCATCCAAAAATGTTCTTCTTAAAAAAAAACACTATGCTGGTCCCCTTCTGGGTAAATATGTCCTCCATCCTGGTATATATTTCCTCCATTCTGGTATATATGTTACTATCCTGGTTCCCTTCCTGGTACTTATGTCCTCCATTCTGGTATACATTTCCACCATTCGCTATATGTGTCTCCATCCTGGTATATATGTCCCCAATCCTGGTAAATATGTCCTCTATCCTAGTAAATATGTCCCCCATCTGTCATGACTATTGCTTTGCTCTGACAGTCCTAAGTCAGGTGGGAGGCGTCTGTTCGGTCATGCCTCATTTTGGGACTCTCGCCGCTTTATTATGGTGTGGACTCCTCCGGTACGCCACCAGTAATAGTTCCTGCTCTGCAGCTTCCGCACTGGTTTCTGTGAGTTTCCTCTGATCTGTCCCGCTACCCAGATTTTCTCTCACTGACCTCCGTTCCCCCCCGTACTGTCTGTCTGCCCTGTCTACCTGACCCTGGTTCTGTCCCGTGTCTCTGCCTCCACTCCTACCTTTGTACTTACGTGCTCTCCTGGCCTCTGACCTCGGTAACATCTTTGCTCCTCCTCATCTCTTTACGTGACTTCTCGACTTCTGACTCCCTTGCTTCCATTTGACTACAGGTTGCTCACTCCCCTGTATTGGCGTGACATCCCGGTTTGACTTTGGTTTGTCATACTACTCTTACTTTTTTGCTAGCGACCTCTGGTGGGCTTTTGTATTACTGCACTTTGGAGATCAATCTCCACTAAGTCCGTGCACCCCCTAGTGAAAGCATGACACCATCATTGTATAAGTTTACCACATTCTGGTATATATGGCACTATTCTGGTCCCCTTCATGATAATTATGTCTTACATTCTGGTATGTATTTCCCCCATTCTGGTATATATGTCTCCATCCAGGTAAACATGTTCCCCTTCCTGGTATATACAGTATGTCCCCCATCCTGGTATATCTATCGCCCTTCCCCCTTCCTGCTAAATATGTCCCCATCTGGGCCCATTACTGGTAAATATGTCTCCCATCCTGATATATCTGTTTCTCATGCTGATATATGTCCTCACCCTGGGCCACTTCCTGGTAGATATGTGTCCTATCCTATCCTATCCTATATGTTCCCCATTCTGGTATGTATGTCCCCCATCCTAGCATATATGTCCTTATCCCAGGCCTCTTCCTGGTATGTATGTCCTTATCCTGTGCTCTTCCTGGTATATAAAGTCCCTGTTCAGCATCTAACACTTAAAAAAAATTCCAAAACATTATACACACCTTCCCCGGGTCCCATTTCCTGCAACGTCTTCTTTTGTAACCGATGCAATGGCTGGCAGCTAAGTTTAGCCTACGTACTACGGCAACGCATGATGTCACTGCCCTGGGCCCCCAGGCTCAGACATATGGACACTTGTAGGGTTCTTGCATAAGAACATAACTATTGCCCCCTCTCCATTCATAATGTAATGTCCCCCATCCAGTACTAATGTCCCCTATCCTGGGCTTCTTCCTGGTAAATATGTCCCTCAACCTGGTGTATATATATCTCACATCCTTGGCCACATCCTGGTATATATGTCCCCCTTTCTGGTATATATGTCACCATCCCGGTCCTCTGACTTATATGATTTGGAAATGCGTCACACCACTGCCATGCACCCTCAGTCATGGGCATGCCAACATCAGCTACTGGCCTCTGGTTGATCGGCGGCATGTATTGCAGTGCAGGGACCTGAAGGGTCTCTGAGCAGCAATGCATTTCAACTCAATATGTGTCCTTGGACATTGTCCTTGGTCTGATTTTGTACTTCATATTCTTTTGTTCTCTAAGACATAAGCCAGTGGCAGATATGTTTTTTGTCAGATTGAGTGCTTCTATGTATCGGAAAGTTAAACATGATAACTTTCACTCAAATGGTCGGCGGAACTATTTCATCCGACAGCTATCTAAAGTGTATGGGGGCTTTAATCAAACATTTGCTTAGCTGACATATATAGCCTTTTTCAGACAGCTGTATTTTCACTATTGTATTATCCTTGTGTGCAATGTAAAGCACAATGACACTATCATGATTTATTGTCAAGTCTAGTAATGTAGGTGCCATCCTTAACTTGTTAAAGGACCAAGGCCAGCATACATGAATATATCACCAGAACCATCATTAGAACATGCATACAGTACCAGAGCTACCATCAGTACATTAGTACAGCACCAGAAACACCATCAGTACACGAGTAAGTCACCAGAACCACCATCATTCCTTGACTACATCATCAGAACCACCATTAGTACATGAATACATCACCAGAAACATCATCCTTACATTAATATAGCACCAGAAACACGAACACTACATAAATAAGTCACTAGAACCACCATCATTACATGAATACATTACCAGAACCACCATTAGTGTCAGTATATAAGTACATTGATACAGGATCAGAACCACCATCAGTACATGAATACATCACTAGAACTATTATTACATTAGTACAGGACCAGAACCAGCAACAATTTATACATACAACACCAGAGCCGCCATCAGCATATAAGTACATCACTAGGACCATCCTCATGATCAGTGATATTATTATGCCCATGAATTGGAATACTCACTCGTGCTGTGCACCTGTATAAATAATTGCCCCTGACTGTGTTTCTTGAACAATAAATAATCCCCACAATGTCCTCCTTATATTATTAGAATTCAAGCTCTTCACCTTGTCCTGTCTTTTAAAATATTGCCTCCACATCATCCAGTCTTTATACTTTGACTGCCATACTATCGCTTCTTATGTACTATGAATGCAACACTATTTTCCCTTAAGAATTACAACAACCACACTGCCCCACTTTTCATCTATATTCAACACACTCCTGCCTTATGAATTTTATTTACCACACTGTCCCCCTTATGAATAATACCCACCACTCTGTCCTTCATTATGAACTATGAACTCCACACTGTCACCACCTCATGATTTACTTATCTCCACACTGCCTACCCCCTTGCTGCCCTCTCTTCATACCATTCTTAGTTTTTAGACTATCCCCCCACACTACCACATCTCTATACTGTTCCCCTTTTTTTCCACTTTCCCCCATCCATCCCCTTCTCCATACTGTAAAGTGTATGAGTTTCTGAGCAGCCACAACATATTGATTAATTGTTAAAGAATCATCATTAGAGCAATACTAAGCCCTCATTCACACTTTAGTTTTTCACTTACGGGTGTTATTCGTTTTTTTAACAGATCGAAATCGTACCTATAATAGTTGATGTGGCTGTTCACATGTCCATCTTTTCTTTGGACCGATTGGTCTGATCAAAATTACAGACATGTCCGATATTGATCTAAGCGTTGGTTCAAAAACTAAAAAATCCAACAGCGTTCGAATGCCATTTGTGTGCAGTCCATTTTTGACCGACTGTGAATATAGCGAAAGATGGAGAGACTTTCTCATCAGTGAAAAAAATGAATGAAAATGTGATGAAGCACTGATGAAAATCACTGATGAAACTTGGTCATTTTTTCTCGTACATGAAAAAACAGACGTCTGAAATGAGCCTATGCGCCTCACTCAGACATAATTTTTTCTCATACGAATTCTAGCAATAGGTACAGGTCCTATCAGGGAAAACTATCAAATCTATGGAGCTGCTCACATGTCCATGTATTTTTGTGACAAAGGAGAAATTCTGACTGCAACTGCTACTAGTCTAGGTGCTTGCGGGTAATGTAATAGTCAAAACGTTGAAAAACCCGAGCACTCAATGAGGAGGGAGAGAGGTTTTTGGATGCAAGTGTTTTTATTTACAATCGACAAACTGCAGACAGTAAACCCTGACACATAGCAACAACCAACATTTCAGCTTTTAGACCTTTCTCAAGGTAGTTGCTCATAACAAAGATGCTAAGAAATACGGGTCACAAGGACAGCCGTCAGGGTAGAGAGAACATGCAGGGCATCACATTCAGCAGTATGCGGTATCAAGGTGGTGGTGGTGTGGTGATCAGAGACAGAAGCGAGGAGGAAGAGGAGAGGACGCCTGCTTGGAGACCATGGAATGCTGGAGCAGCGGTGGCAGTGGAGACGCTGCTGTCTCCACTGCCACCGCTGCTCCAACATTCCATGGTCTCCAAGCAGGCGTCCTCTCCTCTTCCTCCTCGCTTCTGTCTGTGTTCACCACACCACCACCACCTTGATACCGCATACTGCTGAATTTGATGCCCTGCATGTTCTCTCTACCCTGACGGCTGTCCTTGTGACCCGTATTTCTTAGCATCTTTGTTATGAGTAACTACCTTGAGAAAGGTCTAAAAGCCGAAACGTTTGGTTGTTGCTATATGTCAGGGTTCACTGTCTGCAGTTTGTTGATTGTAAATAAAAACACTTGCATCCAAATACCTCTCTCCCCCCTCATTGAGTGCTCGAGTTTTTCTACTTTTTTTCATGTATTTTTGTGGACTGAGTGGTCACCTCAAAATCATGTCCAATTTTGATTGAGTCTTGGATTAAACTCGCCAATGGAAGTCTATGAGTCGGTGAACAAATATCAGACAAGAAAAAAATCAGTGTACACTGCAAAACTGACAAGTGAACTGCAGAAAACAGGAACTGTCAGCCCGTGGATTCTGATTTACTTGCCAGTGTGACAACTAAACCCTTTCAAGATTTGTTTGTATTTTTATTTTAGGATTCTTCCATAAAAAATAAACACAAGCATAAATTATTTTCAATATGTTTTTTTAAATATGTAATTTTTCAGTTTACCGTATATTTTCCATTTGAGGTTATTTATTATTTTTATTAGTATTGTTTCTATTGGGAAAAAAATGAAAGCTTTACTGACAAACTGGTAAAGCTTTGAACACTAAAATCCACTGAACCGACAGGTTTAGGGCCCATGCACATCCAATATTATGGATCTGTGTTGTATGGATCCATAATAAGCTGCAAGAAAACTGCCATTGGTCAAAACTGTAACTAATAAGATTTTTTTTTCTAATTTGCAGTAGAAAAATGGAAACCTGAATTATTTTAATTGCTGTGGGCATCTGTTCCACTTATTGTCCATTCCAGTTTTCTACAAAATATTACTATATGACACTACATAGGGTACAATCCAATATGCTTGTGGTTAAATTGTACATTTTCTAGATCTGAAAATATCTTCTAGGAAAGCAATTAAAACATAATCTCTATAATGATCCAAAAAAAGCTTCCAATCAAGTTTTGTAAAAGTGCAATGACAAACAGAAAAATAAAGTCAAGTTTTTACAGAGCACTTCCCATGTATATTACCATTTAAGATGGATGAAAAAACGTAGGCCTTGATTCATTAAGACTGACGATTTTAACACTGGTCTTGATGAGGGGTCTGTTGGGAGTCAAACGCCAATGATTCATGAAGAGGCACATGCTTCTTTATGAAACAGGAGCGCCTGAGAAGTAGTGTACAACTCCATGTTCCACGCTAGAAATCTTACTCCAGTCACTGAAGTTTTCTGGCATAAGTTTTCTTGAATCAGATGAGCTGTGGCATCCTGCCCACATCACACCACGGACGTTCTCCAGCTCTGTCCCTTTTGGTGGAGCTGGGAGTAACACAAAAAAATGCGCAACTCCAAATTGCACAATTTTTTTTTACTTTTCAAAGATTTGGTTTACTGGTGTAAATATTTTATGAATCAGGACCTCACGGTTTGAAAGTGGTTACCGTTTGAAACTCACATGTCTTATCTCTGCCTAACTCACTAGGCCTACAGATTCCACTGCCCAATACTTCAAAAGCCAAAGATGCCAGGAGTGACTAGACCAAATACAAATAAAAAAGGAAACAGCAGCCAACTGGATCCACATTGAAGATATCCTCCATGCATCTACACGTATAAGAAGGTACTTACTATGTAGGGAACCAAACTAGTGTCCCAACACCTCTTAGAGCACAATGGAAATCTTACATATTACAAGTCTACTGCAACTGGCCTGTGAGATATCCAGGTAGGCCACCCCATGACCCTTGGAATCAATTGTGTCGAGCATGCTTACCAATAGCGATTACTTGAAAAAAGTTATACTTTCTGTCTAGCCAGGCCATAAACACTTCACATGCTAAACTAGAAAACAGTATTACAGCAAGATGAAGATCCTTCACAGGCCTTCTGCCAAGTAACGAACATTACATTATAACACGCCAAAGAAGCTTTTAGGGTTAAGAAATGGTTATTTTTGAAGATGTTTTTCTATATCGTAGTACCTGTCCCAATGAAACCAGCAAATGGATTATGTGCTTTTAGGAGAACTCTTGCTTGAAATGGGCCCATTGGTTCCATGTGTCATGTTTTCACTTTGCAGGATCTGGCGTGCCAATTTCTTTTCTCATTAAATCCGGTTACATAAAGAAGGCAAGGCTGCAGAATTTCCTTATCCTAAGCTCATACAGCAGCAGAGTAATGCAGGCTGGGCACAAAAACCCTCCCGAACCAAATGCTGTTCTGCTCTTTCTTCCTTGTTCTGTCAGCAGTATTCCATTCACACGTCTTAAGGCCAAGTAGCCTGCAAGTTTGTGCTTCCAATATTTTCAGTCTTTGTAGAAACATACTCATTATTGTTTTATTTTGCCATTTTCTTTCCAAAGTGGGAAGAACCATTGTAGTTTCAGCAACCCAAAGTTTCAACTTCATCATTAATGGATTCCAATTTATTGCTGATGGCATAGACAAAATGCATAATTTTCCCTCCTCTTCAATTACTTCCTAGGAGCAGGCACCATACGTATGAAGCAAGCTGGTCTATCCCCTTCTGTTTCCTGATCTCCTGATACTGTGTCAGAGAGAGGTGGGGCCACATATTTCTGGTCTTCAGCAGTTTCCATTACACACAGGGCTGGAAAGGATGACGACCTGAATGGCAGAAGAACATGATAGCTGGGGAAACTGCAAACAAGGCAAGGTCTGAGAGATTGCAATGCAAGGAAGAGCAGGAAGATTTCTTTGTCTAAAAGGGTGAAGAGCAGTCTTTCCACTTTACTGGAAAATTTCCTGATTTTCTCATAGACTTCAGTGCTGTGCTCAGGAAATAGCTTGAAAGTGAATATTCTGCTTGTTAAGGAGGTGTTTGGGTGGTCGAGAGAGGAAGACAGAAGACTGCAGAGTAGACAGAGAGTCGGTAATGAAGTGAAAGAGCTGGGCTGTAAAGGAAGGAGTGGCTACCCTGTGGAGAAGGAGGAACACAAGGGAGGGGCTGTGTGACATGGTGGACAACTATAGAGGGGATAGTAGTCAGTAGGGGCCTAAACTGTTCATAAAGAATGGAATCTGAACTTCCTTTAAAACAGATGCTTACGAGGGCAAGTACAATACATCCAGTATACCTATTGGTCACAATTTAGGACTGTTTCCAACCTCAAGATGTGAAGTGGTTTTGAGAACTCCTCAAACGTCTTAAAAAAACAGCTATACATAGTGAATGTTCAATATTTTTATGCGTAAACACAGTTTTAGGTATTCAGTTATTATTACACGCATCTACGATGCAATTCTAACTCTTCAGCTAACACGAATATGTGGAAAACTAACCTAGGAGACGTTTACAGAGCTGTATATGTAGACCACCCTCCAGGCTGCACATTTGAGGGGAAAAAACAAGACCCTGTAGAAGGGAGACAGAAATCCTTTTCTAAATCAAAGACTTCCATCCATCTGTCTGCTAGGACTGGGTTCTAGCTTTGGACAGAAAACTGATCACTAATATGGCTGTGTCAATATGAATTTATAGAGTGCAAGTATAGGAGAGAGAAATTGGGTATCATGTTTAATATGTATAATGAAAATTGGAAAGAAGGTGGTTTCGAAATGGACAGTTAGTCAGACAATGGGTTAAATATGACTAAAGAGATCAAACATCTCATTGGACCGAAGAACGGCCATAGTGTAGGAAATCTCACGAGTCTGAAGAGGTTGATGACATTATGCCTGCTTGTATTGTTTAGAGGCATTGTGATACAATATTTCCGTGTGATGCATTCTTAGCTTTTTTTCTGATGGTTTTGTTTTCATAAATAGAAATATTTAGATCTCATAAAATAAAAAATCAAAACAAAATAATTCTCCCCATTAGAAGAAATCTGTAAGTAAAGACGTACAAGGAGCCAGATTTATAAAGGCTTTTCAGAGCTTTAAATAGAATCACTGTGGCTAGCTGATCTGGGCAAGGACGCAGCTTCAATATCTCCCAGCAGCTTTCCCTTCTCCGCTCTCTGGCAGTGCACCAGATCGCTGGCGCAGCTTGTCATCTCAAACATGTTGCTTAAAAAACAGAATTAAAGAGCTGAGGTTATAGCTTGTTACAACCAGCCCGTGTCACAGGCTGTACATTGATTTCCTTGATCAATCTATTGCTGACTGCATCTTTGAAGAGCAACTAAATGAGTGGTAAGAGAATATGACAAGTGATTTTGCAAATTACTAGATCTGTCCCTTTTTTCATGCTGTCATATTAGTAGACAGCATATCTGGAGGAGCTGAGCAGATTAATAGATTGTTTTATCAGAAAAGATTTTGTATAACTGGTTATTGCTTGATTAAAATCCAGCATCATGTACAAACGGCTGTCAGTCTTTCAGCGATACTGCACTACAGACTAAGGCTCTGATTAACCAATGCTGGTGTTTTACATGTGAGTCTTAATGAAGAGTTTCTAAGAGTAGAGATACGCGAACCTAAGGTTCGGTGTTCTGTGTCCCTACCAAATACAGATTTTACCAAAAAACAGTTCGGCTTCGGAGTTCGGGTGCTTTATGTATGCAAACCACTCTGTCGAGCATCTCTGTGCTCAGGTACGTTCGGTGCTCAGCAGAGTGTGAGCCACTTGCAGTGTTTGAACGGTTCGCACTTGGGGTAACAACAGCATGACTGGATGTAGTGTGCACCAAACAAAAAAAAAATGGAAAATCCCTGCACACCCGTCTCAGAACTGATCTGTTTATGGCTGACTACATGTGACTAGAGAACTGAACTGCCCAATTAGAGACTTCAATTGGGGTTCAGGCCAAGTCTGAATCCCAAACTGAACTTTATCTACAGTCCAGCTAAACCCAATGAACGGAACTTCCACGGGTTCGCTCATCTCTAGCTAGGAGTAGTGCACTTCCTAATGACTGGTGCATCTTTCAGCCATAATACACTTCTGGCCCCACTGCAAGAAATGTTCTCGAGTCGCTGCTTGGAGTACATTTCTATTGTAATTTACTCTATTTTAGTGGTGTAAATTACGTTGGATTTGTTGCCCGCCTTCTGCCCATTTTTCATAATGTCAGCAGAGCTGACCAGGACTGGCGTGGAAATATTAAAAGTTGCAACATTTTTGCAAATCTGAATTATGCAAACGTTTTGCAACATGTCAAAATTACTTTGAGTATGTTCATACTTTAACTTGTGATCCATTAATTTCAAGTGTTGTGAAAGATCTGCTCATCATTTATGGATCTATGCTCTTTGCACGATTAGTAGGCAACTCGTAATTTGTACTTTTGATGATTCATTTTGTTACTGAACAATTGTAGTTTTGTCGGTCAATTCAAAAGAAACCTAATACCTGAATGTTTAAGAATTTAAATGTGAGATTTTGTCTTTCTTAAAGGGAATCTGTCAGCAGGTTTTTGACACCTAATCTGAGAGTAGCATAATTTAAGCAGGCTTTACACGCTACGATTTCGCTACAGCGATCTCGTTGGGGTCACGGATTTTGTGACGCACATCCGGCCGCTGTAGCGATGTCGTAGCGTGTGACCCCTAGGAGCAATTTTGGATCGTTGCAAAAACGTCCAAAATCGCTCCTCGTTGACATGGGGGTCTGCTGCCAGTTATCGCTGCTGTCGCAGGGGCGAAGTTGTTCCTCGTTCCTGCGGCAGTGCACATCGCTACATGTGACGCTGCAGGAACGAGGAACATCTCCTCACCTGCCTCCGGCCACAATGCGGAAGGAAGGAGGTGGACGGGATGTTACGTCCCGCTCATCTCCGCCCCTCCGCTTTCATTGGGCGGCCGCTTAGTGACGTCGCTGTGACGCCGAACGGACCGCCCCCTTAGAAAGGAGGCGGTACGCCGGTCACAGCGACGTCGCTATGCAGGTAAGTATATGTGACGGGGGTGCCAGATTTTGTGCGCGGCGGGCAGCGATATGCCCGTTTCGCACAAACGATGGGGGTGGGTCGCATGCTAGCGATATCGGGCCGGATATCGCAGCATGTAAAGCCACCCTTAGAGGCAGATATCTTGATTCCAGCAATATGTCACTTACTGGACTGCTTGCAGTAGTTTTGAAAATTCCCTGCTGATTACACAGTGATTTTATCATTAGAGGACTGGTTGGCTTGCTGCCAGGTAGTCAATCATATTTATGAGCTCAATATAACTTCACCCCACCACTGATTGTCAGATTTCTGTGTACACTGTATATGTGCAGAAACCTCCAATTAGGGCTGTGGGCAAGGTTATAGAGCTCCACATTCAAATAACTGCAAGATCTAAAGCAGAAAAAATAGGGAATTTATCAAATTGACAGCAAACAGCTCAGCAAGTGATAACTCGCTGGAATCGGGGTCTCTATCTCTACATTATGCTGCTCTCAGATGGGTTAGAAAAAGCTGGTGACAGATTCCCTTTAAGACAATATATATGCAAAATTATTAGACAACTAAGATTGTGCAAAATTATTAGGCAACTAAATGAAAAACGTAAATTTTCCCATCTCAATAAGTGAGAATAATAACCAAACAAGTCAAAATATACAAAAAAATATTACCATGCTTCTTTTCAACAACAGTTATAAGCGTTCGATCCAACAACTTTTTCTTAATCTGTTGACATCTTTTTGGTCAGCACCAACCACAGCCTCCCAGATGCAGTTCAGAGAGGTATACATTTTTCACCGTAAATCTTCCATTTAAGAAGGGCCCAGAAATTCTCAATAGCGTTTCAGTCAGATGAGAGGAGGGTCAATTCATTATTCCCTAATCTTTAAGGCTTTTAATGGCAGCCAAGCAGTAGGGACTTCAATGCATGCAATAGAGCATTGTCCTGTATAAACATCATACTTTTCTTGAATGATGTAGAGTGTTTCATGTATCATTGCATGAAGAAAGTATATTCTATAAACTGGCAGTAAGTTTAGGAGTTGACTTTGAGTCCATATTTATGGAGATCCAACTAGCTCATATTTAATAATTCCAGCTCATAGCACTACCCCACCTTCATCCTGCTAGTGTCTGAGTTAAACTGGACATCTATTATTGATCCAACCACAGGCCCATCCATCTGGTCCATAAAGAATTATTTTCATCTCATCAGTCCATAAAATCTGTCTTCAGATATTTCTTGATGTTTCTACTTTAGTGTCTTCTTCGGTGGTGGTCGGGTGTCAGCCTTCCTTACCTTGGCTATGTCTCTAAGTACTGAACATCTTGTAGTTCTTGGCACTCCAGGGAAGTTGCAGTTCTGGAATATGACAGCACTGGAGTATAAAGGGTCCCTTGTCGGTTCATCTTTGATTCTTCTCAAATCTTTAGCAGTTAATGTGTGTCTTTTTTCCCTCAACACATTTTTTTTTTACCATGTTCACTATTTGGAAAAAAACTTTTCATGGTTCTGTGATCACGCCCCAATATTTGAAACATTCCTACAGTTATGCATGCCTATGTAAAACTTCTACCATTTTTTGACTTTTCAGATCTAATTGTATCACTTTTTTTGGTCCATTTTGCCTGAGGACAATAAGCTATCTAATCATTTTGCATACCTTGATAAAGAGTGTTGATATCCTTAAGGTGGTGTCACACATAGCGACGACGACAACGACGTTGCTGCTAAGTCACCATTTTCTGTGACGTAGCAGCGACGTCCCGTCGCCGTCGCTGTGTGTGACATCCAGCAACGACCTGGCCCCTGCTGTGAGGTCGCCGGTCGTTGCTGAATGTCCTGCTTCATTTTTTGGACGTTGCTCTCCCGCTGTGAAGCACACATCGCTGTGTGTGACTGCGAGAGTGCGATGAACTGAAGCGAGCAGGGAGCAGGGAGCCGGCGTCTGGCAGCCTGCGGTAAGCTGTAACCACGGTAAACATCGGGTAACCAAGAAGCCCTTTCCTTGGTTACCCGATATTTACCTTAGTTACTAGCGTCCGCCGCTCTCACGCTGCCAGTGCCGGCTCCCTGCTCCCTGCACACGTAGCTGGAGTACACATCGGGTAATTAACCCGATGTGTACTCTGGCTAGGTGTTACGGTTGCTGTGGCACTGGAGACTATGTTCGGATTTCTTGCTACTGCACATGTGCGAGCACTGGAGACTATGTTCGGATTTCTTGCTACTGCACATGTGCAAGCGCTGGAGACTAAGTCCTATCTTGGAGCCATTGCACATGTGCGGGTGACATCATCGCTGACACGAGGTCACATGTCTCTGACACCTTCTAAGCTGATTGGCCGCTGGTCATGTGCTTGTGACACGTGGTCACATGTCTCTGACACCTTCTATGCCGATTGGTCGCAGGTCATGTGCTTGTGACGCTTTGCTCGGTGATAGGCCAGCGTGACATCATTGCTGTAATTCTGGCAGCGGATTGGCTCTGGTGTCCTCCATCTTGGATGAGGCACAGAGTCTATATAAGACCCTGATGCACGCCGCCCGGCGCTCAGTCCTCTTGGTTCCTACATAGGGGTAGACGCTCTGTGCATGTCCCTTGCGGCACCTATTCTATCTAGGTGAGCGTTATCGGTAGGGTAACGCTCTTGTACCTTGCAGCTTATGCTGTGGTCCGTATCCTCGCACCTTAGTGGAGCGGACATAGGCAGGTGCTTGCTGCACATGGTCTGACTGGGCCTTGTGGTTCTACTTTGAGGTGAGCGCTATCGGTAGGGTAGCGCTCCTGTACCTTTCAGCCGTACTGTTGTCCATGTCCTCGCACCTTAGTGGAGCGGACATAGGTAGGTTAGTTGGTCGTTGCCTTCTAGGGTAACGCTTCACTACGCTGCCTCCTGCAGCAGTCCGTATCCTTGCACACTAGGGGAGCGGTCATAGGCAGGAGTTTCAAGCTAGCAGCCTTGCTGCTGTCCGTATCCTTGCACCACAAGTGGAGCGGACATAGGTAGGTGCCATATTGCCACACTACACCTAGTCTCTGTGACTGTTAACTGAGACAGGTGCTTTCACGCTCACAGACTGTGAGACTTCTATGCACTTTTATTTTGTATTCCTCACTCTTTTGCATTTCCACTCCTATGTTATTCTAATAAGGTAGTCGCTGTGACTTAAACAGTATACGCCACAATTGGTCTTGGTGACACTGTGACGCAACAGTGTCAGTACCGCTTTGGTGGTAAAGGTTTCCCCTATCCTCTGCCATACTCTGCAGCAGAGCTCTGCACGGTCGACCCTGACTGTCGGATAGCCTTCCATTCCCTTATTATCCGACAGCCCCCGTAACACTAGGAGTGCAGGGAGCCAGCGCTAAGCTGTGTGCTCTCACGCTGCCAGTGCTGGCTCCCTGCTCCCTGCACACGTAGCTGGGAGCCAGCACTGGGAGCGTGAGAGTGGCGGACACTAGTAACCAAGGTAAATATCGGGTAACCAAGAGAAGTGCTTTCCTTGGTTACCCGATATTTACCTAGTTACACTTCCACGCGTCGCTGCTGGCTGGGGGCTGGTCACTGGTCGCTGGTGAGATCTGCCTGTTTGACAGCTCACCAGCGACCATGTAACGACGCAGCAGCGATCCTGATAAGGTCAGATCGCTGGTCGTGATCGCTGCTACGTCGCTATGTGTGACACCACCTTTAGACCACATCCTCCCTCACTGCACAAATACACATCACCTGATCTGCTTCATCCAGGTTTATGTAGCTTGGAGTGGAAAATCTGCAGAAAAATGATGATATGGTCAACATAATCACTTGCCAAATAATTGTACACATAGTATACAAGATACCACATGCAAAGAGGGCAGCATGGATAAAATGACAGGTTTTATTCAATTAAGATTTTTTATTTAATTTTCCCTATCATACATTAATTACATTGAATCAAAATATCCCCTTCTCATCCCTTTCTCTTTAGAAATTACCCCAGGATTAATGTGGATAGGAAAGTAACATTTATTCAGAGACACTGTATATAATACAGTTTGCTGAGAAGAGTTGTTCTCAAAAGGATTTCCTTGATGTTTAAAAATGGAATTTCCCTGTAAATATTGCATTTTGTGATTGTTATCATAATAGCAAGGACAGATATATGTACAAGTAATAAAACCACGAGGAGTTAGAAAAACATTGTAAGGATAAAAGGGTAATGTTCACATATGTATTTCCTGAGCCAACTAAGCCTAATTTAGAAGAGTTTCTTTAGAAGGAAGCTTGAATTTCCACTTATTAGGAGGATGAAAATGTATAAATAATTATTTTGTCACCATGTCTTTTACAGTTTTACATTAGGAACCCAGTTGACAAAATAATGCACTTCTGTAATTTCATTAACAATGTTGTGTAATATTTGCCCTCTAAAAGAGCGCTATGAGATTATAATTGTTGAGGAACAGCGGAATACTGAGATGCTAAAGATTAATTCAGTGTAAAAGTAATCAATTTTCTTTCCAAAATAAACACTATAAGAAGTGCAGATGCACCTGAGCACGTTACATATTGACAGGCCCAGACAACATTCATCCATGGGCATTAAGGGAGCTAAGCTTAGTTATCACTAGAATTTTGTCTATTATTATCTGAGTAGACCAGGAAGCTCAGGCCAGTGAGGAGTAGGGAAGCCTGAAAACAAATGCTGTGGGGATCACTGAGAGTATTAGTTATTTTATTAATTTTAGGCAGTCTGAGTTATTAGCAAAATAATTTATATTTCTAGATTGAAAGCAAACATAATAGACAAAGGAAAGATTTAGATATTCTGGTTAAAAGAAAATATTTTTTCTCATAAACTGTGGTAGCTAAAAGTTTTGAGTCTGACACTAAGTTTGGTTTTCAGAAAGTTTGCAATTTTATTAGATGCCAGAAAAATTAGCTTTATTACATTTCAACTGAATTTCAGCACTGCACCAAAATCACATGCTTACATCATTTCATTTATCTTTTCTTTAGCTCAGGAAAAAGTGTTAACAAGGACAAGGCAGCTGATACCACTCTGACATGCTAATTGAATTATGAGAGCTTTAAAAGGAGACTGGAGCTTGAAATCATTATTTTCTGCCACTAATTATTAGTCAATTCCAAGGAAATGGCTTCAAAGGTAATGACATTGCTGCTTGAAACATTGCACTTAAATCAACCATTTATAACATCATCAAGAACTTCAAAAGGTGGTTCAGTTGCCGCGAAGAAGTCTTCAGGCCTCCCAAGAAAGTCCAGCATGCAGAAGGACTGTCTCCTAAAAACACATTCAGTTACAGGATCCGGTCAAATACCATGCAGAATATGTTCAGGAATGGCAGGAGGCAGGTGTCAATGTATCTGCATGCATAGTGAGAGAAAGGATTTTGGAGGATGGCCTGGTGTTAAGAAGGGCAGAAGGAAGTCAGTTATGTCCCAGACAAACATCAGTGACAGACTGACATTCTGTAGGAATTACTGGAATTGGACTGCAAAGAAATCGGTAAAGTTGTTTTTTATGATGATTCCCACTTCAGATTGTTTGGGACATCTGGAAGAATGATTGTCCAGAGAACAAAAATTGAGTACTATTAGGAATCCTGTGTTTTGGCAACAGTAAACCATTTTGTGACCATTCATTTGGGTGGATACTTTTCATTCAAGGGAATGGACTCACACCCTTTTGCCTAAAATACCGGCATAAATAAAGAACCTATCTAATCTAACTACCTATATATCTGCCAAGGATAACTTTTATCAACGATTCAGGAGAAAGTTGATGATCAATGCTTTTTCAAGCATGATGGAGACCATGTCACAAGGCAAAAGTGATAATAAGTGATAAGTGAGCCTGCTTGTCATTGCTCAACACTAGATTGAACATCGGGTTGCTGGGACACACTTGTTACTCGATTGAGTATCACTGATGCTCAAGTGAAATCTCGAGCCCTTGCTCTGCATGTTTTGCGACTGTTAGCCAATCAACATGCAGCTATTGCAACCATACACGTTAATGCCGTAGCCATATTGGCAACTGGAATTACTCTTATTGGCCTGCTGCATTGGGTCATCGGGTCTTATATGAGATCCAGGGTGCGATGCTCAGCACACTGTCCTCTGAAAGCAGTTTAGGGAGAGCTGATGTAGGAGGGAGAGCTTAGATTAGAGCAGACATATAGGCAGTGTTGTACACTAGCTCCCTTTAGGGCCTTTCATATGGCAAAAATGATGTTTTTAGCCTTATTTAACTTAATAAACAAATAAATTTAAAAAACTACATGGGATCTTCCCTATTTTTGATATACAGCCAAGCAGACAGCTGTGAGCTGATATCAGGCTGGGAAAACCCTTCCCAGCCTAAAAATATAAACCCACAGCCGCACCAGTATTATCGCATCACATTAGATGTGCCAGTTCTGGTGCTTGCCTCTGCTCTTTCCAATTGCCCTGATGCATTAACAATCAAGGTAATATTTTTGGGGTTGACGTCAGCTGTGTAGTGTCAGCTGGCATCAGGCCTAGGGGATAGTAATGAAGAGGCAAACTGTATATCAGACACACCCATTATTAACCCAGTAATTGTAAAGTAAAAAAAACACGGACACACAGAAAAAAAAATAGTTTATTTGAATAAAGGCTCCACCACCCTTGCTCTCATTTACCAAACTATTATTTAAAAAAAAAATTCGACGAAGGTAATCCATGGTGTGCTGGTCCTAGGATGTCCCAAGAATCAGTACTCCAGCCTCTGGAGTCTCGTTCGGAGAACGACACTCCAAAGGTCACTCTTGGTCAGCGCCAGACTCGGAATTTCTCACATGTAATGACATCATTAACTCAGTGATGTCAGCGCGCATGAGAAATTCCGGGTCTGATGCTGACCAGGAGTGACCTATGCAGTCTTGTTCTCTGGATTTTTTAAAGATAACAAATTGGTGAATGTGGATAGTGTGGGGGAGTCTTTATTCAAATAAACTATTTTTTCCTGAGTGTGTTTTTTTCACTTTACATTTACTTGGATAGTAAGGGGGTATCTAATAGACGTCTCTTCATTACTAACCTCTGGGCTTGATTGCAGCTGACAATTCACAGCAGACGTCAACCCTCCAAAATATTACCCTGATTGCCACCGCACAAGGGCAATTGGGAAGAGCAGAGGCAAAGGGCCAGAATTGGTGCATGTAATGTGATGCACCAATTCTGGGTCAGCTGTGGACTGGTACATTTAGGCTTGAAATGACCAAATTAGCATGTACTTTCTCAGCCTAATACCAGCCCACAGCTGTCTGCTTTACCTTGGCTGGCTATCAAAAAAAGAGGGGAACCCATGTTATTTTTTTAAATTATTTATTTACTTCCCAACAGCAAATGGGAGTCAGAGATGCATCCAGGCATCTTCCCATGCTGTTACCATTCCATTTGAGCCCTATTTCCATCAATTTGAGCCCTATTTCTTGTCCCCCCAGCCCTCCTAGGGGGCTGCTGGAAAAATGCTTGAATTTCCCCTTATACTGATTACTCAAATGTAGCCCGTCAAAGCATCAGACCTGCTTGATTCGGGGAAGAAGCACTCGAGCAGTGATGAGTCATCACTAGTGATAACTAAGTGGCTGCCTAGCTTTCAGTCCCATTGAGCCGTTGTCACTTGTCAAAAAGTGAAGGACAAACAAAACCACAGAAAATATGATAATTTACCATGCACTGATTAAGCAGATATAAGCTGATATCCAGAATGCTAGGGTGAATTGCAGAAGTCTTGAAAAATAAGGGTCAACGCTGTAAATATTGAGTTTTTACATAAACTTGATGCATTTGTCAATAAAAGATTACAAACTCATGAAATACTTATATTTGTCCTTACAGTAACCATAGAAACATCTGTTTAAAAGGTCTAAAAACACTGAAGCAGCAAACTGTGTGAAAACCAAAATTTGTGTCATTCTGAAATCTTTTGCCCATAACTGTTCATACAGATACAAAGTATTGGCACATGACATCTTTCCAAGGACTCTACAAAGGACCAGGAGACATTAATGAAGTGTTGAGAAAAGATGATTTAGATGCCAGTATATTAAAGGGTTCTTAATCTTTACTGATAGAATAGTCAGATTATAGAGTGCTTTTCCCCATGAAGTAGGGGAAAGAAAGGTGTAAAAATTCCAAAACTTACCAGTGGGGCTTCTCAAATATTTTCTATATGTGCTTTGCCAGGCAATCCATGTTTATGCCAAGACCTTACCAAAAGCTATTGCAGTGCCTGTATCACTCCCAGCAGCACCTGCAAAACTGTACCATGCCGAAGAATGTTATTCCGACCAGCAGCACCACATAATAGTATAAAACAACTAATTCAATGAGGTAAACATACCCTCTCTGGAACTAACCAAATACCATGATAGAGCACAAAATACAGTGCTTTGACTTTCAGCCCCCCATGAGTCAATACTTTGTAGTGCCACGTTTTGCTGAAATTACTCCTGCAAGTATTTTAGGGTATATCTCTTTCAGCTTTGCACATCTAGAAGCTGAAATGTTTCACCATTCTTCTTTGCAAAATAGCTCCAGCTCAGTGAGATTGGATACAGATTCTAAATGTGATTTCGGTCTGGACTTTAACTGGGTCATTCACATACATGAATAGGCTTTAATATAAACTTTTCCATTCTACCTCTGGCAGTATGTTTAGGGTTGCTGTCCCACTGGAAGGTGAGTATATGCCTTAAGGCCCCATCACACGCAGCGACGTATCTAACAATATATCGCCGGGGTCACGGATTCCGTGACGCACATCCGGCATTGTTAGCGACGTTGTTTCGTGTGACACGCACGAACGACCGTTAATGATGGAAAATACTCACCAAATCGTCCATCGTTGACACTTTGTTCCTTCTTAAAAAATCTTTGATTGTTGAGCATGCAGGTTGTTCGTCGTTCCCGAGGCAGCACATATCGCTATGTGTGACACCGAGGGAACGACGAACTACAGCTTACCTGTGGCCGCCGGCAATGCGGAAGGAAGGAGGTGGGCGTGATGTTACGTCCAGCTCATCTCCGCCCCTCCGCTTCTATTGGGCGGCAGCTTAGTGACGCCGCTGTGACGCCGCACGAACCACCCCCTTAGAAAGGAGGTGGTCCGCCGGCAACAGCGATGTCGCTAGGCAGGTAAGTCCGTGTGATGGCTCCTAACGATATTGTGCGCCACAGGCAGCGATTTGCCCGTGACGCACAAACGACGGGGGCAGGTGCTTTCACCAGCGATATCGACAACCCCTTTAATCTCAAGTTTTTTGCAGTCTCTAACAGGTTTTCCTCCAGGATTGCTCTGTATTTAGCTTCATCCATATTCCCATCCTCTCTGATCAGCTTCCCTTTTCCGGCTGAAGAAAAGCATCCCCACAGCACGATGCTGTCACCATCATGTTTGATGATGGGAATGGTACTTTCAGGTTGATGTGCAGTATTAGCTTTCTGCTACTCAAAGTGTTTTCCATTTAGCCGAAAATGTTCTACTTTGGTCTCATCTGACCAGAGCACCTTCTTTCACATGTTAGCTCCGTCCCCTACATGGCTTTTTGCAAACTGCAAAAGGGACTTCTTTTGCCTTGCTTTCAAAAATGGCTTTCTACTTGTCACTCTTCCATAAAGGCCAGATTTTTGAAGTATATGATTAAGGCTAAGGTCCCACAAGCATTTTGCATCTGATGCGAGAGTATTGGATGCATTATGCTAATGACCCCTGGCTCCTGCTCTTCTGCGAGTGTAAGGGGTACTTCACACACAGCGAGATCGCTACTGAGATCGCTGCTGAGTCACGTTTTTTGTGACCTCATTAGCGATCTCGCTGCGTGTGACACTGAGCAGCGATCTGGCCCCTGCTGTGAGATCGCTGCTCGTTACACACAGTGCTGGTTCGTTTTTTTATTGTTGCTCTCCCGCTGATAAGCACACATCGCTGTGTGTGACAGCGAGAGAGCAACAATCCTGAATGTGAAGGGAGCAGGAGCCGGCGTCTGACAGCCTGCGGTTAGCTGTAACCAAGGTAAACATCGGGTAACCAAGGTGGTTACCCGATATTTACCTTCGTTACCAGCCTCCGCAGCTCTCACGCTGCCAGTGCCGGCTCCTGCTCCCTGCACACGCTAAGTTAAGCGGTGTGAGCTGGTAACTAAGGTAAACATCGGGTAACCATACCCGATGTTTACCTTAGTTACCAGTGTCCGCAGCTTCCAGACGCCGGCTCCGTGCAAGCGCAGCGTCGCTTGCACGTCGCTGCTGGCTGGGGGCTGGTAACTGGTCGCTGGTGAGATCTGCCTGTTTGACAGCTCACCAGCGACCATGTAGCGATGCAGCAGCGATCCTGACCAGGTCAGATCGCTGGTCGGATCGCTGCTGCATCGCTAAAGTGTGAAGGTACCCTAAGCCGAGTGTCATTATACTGTGATGTGATCCTGCGAATCACAGCTGCAGTTGAGAGGGAGGGACTAATCTCCATTATCAGCTGATGTGATTATCGCACTGCACTTCAGTGTCATCTGAGTGCAGTGCGATGTTTCTCTTGTACCCATAGACTTGTATAGGTGCGAGTGAAAATGGGCAAAAAAATTACACACAGGTTTACTAAATGTGTGACTTATGGAGACAATTTGTGACTCAGAATTATATTTGGGGGTAACAGACTACAGGGGGCATAATATAAATGTATGTCCCAATTTTCAGCTTAACATTTTTAAAATATTTAGAAAACCATGTATGATTTCCTTTGCAATTCACAAATATTTGCTACTTAGTGTTGCCTATCACATACAATCCCAATTAAATAAATGTAAGTTTGTTGGTGTCACATCATAAAAAGATTATGGGGTATGAGTATTTTTTCAAGACACTGTTCCTTCACAACTGTGCAAAAAAAGCAATGGAGCACAAAGTACATGTCAGTATTGCTAAACATAAAAAGTGAAGCAGTATTGACAATAGAAATAGCAATACCCAGAGAGGGCATTTTATCTGCTGAGCTCACACCGGAAGCAGGATTTATTTATTTTTTATGCTTTGCTTAATAGTGCCAATATCTTCCGCAGTACTTTTAAGGCATCATCATCACTGTCCCCGTACTGTGCGCCTGCTGCGTACTTCTCCATAGTCAGTGTGCATGTGCAGCAGCATGGTTAGGATTCGGGCACTGCTCCTTGTTGCCAAGTCTTTGCTGTCAGAGTCAGGGAACTGCTCAGTAGGCAAACTGAGGTGGGGCGTAAAGGTGTACTAAGCTCTTGGCCACACCAAGGGTGCACCAAAGCCCCCTAATCTACATATGGAATATAAAACATCTTCAAACTAATTACAAAAATAAAATTGATACTAAAATGATCTTTATAGGGACTATGACCCCTAAATATCTGTTTTTCTAGTTTAATTTTCATTTTGGGGGTGACTGACTCCATATCAATACAAATAGGCTGAAGACATGGCGAGAAAAACGGAGCGAGTGGAATGTGATAAAAAATCTCATTCCACCCGGACCCATGTTACTCTATGGGCCCTTTCCCATCAGTGATTTTTTTTCTCAGCCCTAATCGGACCGAGAACACAATCGCAGCATGCTGCTGGGGGAATACGATTTGTTTTCACTCACACCCATTCAAGTCTATATGGTGTAAAAGAAACATCGCATTGCAGTCGCATTACATCGGTCTAATGCAAGTGCAGTGCAAGAATCGCATCAGCTGAAAATGGAGGAGATGGTGAGATTAGTCCCTCCCTCTCCTCCGCAGAACCCGCTCTGTACTCCATGGCTGTGCTCCGATCGCAGGATCGCAGTGGCTCGACAGTCGCATGACACTAGGCTTAAGGGTACTTTACATGCTGCGACATCGCTAACGATTTATCGTCAGAGTCACGGTGTTTGTGACGCACATCCGGCGTCGTTAGCGACATCGCAGCGTGTGACACGTACGAGCGACCTTTAACGATCGCAAAAGTGGTAAAAATCATTGGTTTTGGAGAGGTTGTTCAAACACCAAATATCGTTGTTTGGGCACTAGCGATGTTGTTCCTCGTTCCTGCGGCATCCCACATCACTATGTGTGACACCGCAGGAGTGACGAACATCTCCTTACCTCCGTCCACCAGCAATGAGGAAGGAAGGAGGTGGGCGGCATATTGCAGCTGCTCATCTCCACCCCTCCTCTGCTTTTGGACGGCTGCCGTGTCACGTCGCTGTGACGCCGCACATACCGCCCCCTTAGAAAGGAGGCGGTTAGTCGGCCTGAGCGACGTCGCAGGGAAGGTAAGCCCGTGGGACGGGTGTTAGCGATGTTGTGTGCCATTGGCAGCGATTTGCCCGTGACGCACAACCGACGGGAGCGAGTACACTCCCTAGCGATATCGGTACCGATATCGCAGCGTGTAAAGTACCCTTTACCCTGTCGCTTATCCATGTTATGTAAATAAAAGCTTATAACCTGACTTTAAATTCATCCATTGGTTTTATAAATTACTCTTTTGAAACCTGAAACCCTCCCAAATTTGGTTTAGGTTATTAAAATAAAGTTGCTGCAAAGCTGAAATATTGATCATTTAATGAACACAAACAGGTCAGATTTTGGCAAGAGAAAAGTTTTGTCGCGTTGTCATATAATGCACCCAATCATAGTTTACATTCTCACCTGTGCTCACTAAATGATCGCTTAATTAGTGTGTGTGTATAAAAGGAAACCCAGCACCCCAGACCTTCACTTGAACTGCAACTTGATCTCTGACAACATGCCAAAAATCCACCCTGCGACCAAAGCCTTGATTATCAAGAGGCTGAAGACAGATCCAATGCAGAGGTGGCTGGCACCTTTAATGTGTCTCAGCATCAAGGACAAAGAATTAAAAAAATATTTGAAGAAACTGGAGATGTTTTTGACAAGCCCAGGTATAGCAGACCCCGCAAAACAACTGCTCAGGGGGAATGTTTGTTGGTTAAAAAATCTCAAGCCAGCCCCTCTTCCACTGCAGCAGAGCTTCAACAGGCCTGGTCACCTCAAGTCCCTGTGTCAACTAGAACAGTTTGTAGGATTCTGTTTCAAAATGGCCTCCATGGTTGAATCAGTGCCCAGAAGCCAGCACTGAACAAAAGGCAATTAAAAAAACGTGTGGCATTTGCCAAGTCCCACAGCCTGCTAAACAGATGGATGCTGGAAAAGTGGCAGAAGGTAGATTTCTCTTATGAATCTAGTTGAATTACACCAAAGCCGCTGCAAATACTGCAGGAGACCTACTGGAGCCCATATGGAGCCAAAATACACCCAGAAAACAGTTACGTTTGGTGGTGGAAAGATTATGGTCTTGGATTACATTCAGTATTGGTGTGTGTGAAACATTTGAAAGGTGGAAGGCAATATTAATAGCCTAAAATATCAAGAAGTATTAGCTACCTCTTACATTCCCAATCATAAAAAAGGTCAAATTCTGTAGCAGGATGGTGCTCCATCTCATACATCCATCTCTAAAACAAAGTTCCTCCTGGCAAAGAAGATCAAGGTGCTCAGGGACTGGCCAGCCCAATCACCAGACATTGAGCATGTTTGGGGTAGGATGAAAGAGGAAGCTTGGAAGACAAAACCAAAGAATCTAGATGAACTCTGAGAGGCATGTAAGACTGTATTCTTTGCTATTCCTGATGACTTCATCAATAAATTGTATGAATCATTGTTGAACCGCATGGATGCAGTCCTTCAAGCTCATCGAAGTCACACAAAAAATTAAATATGGCTCTAATAGCACCACAACTTCATTCACCAATATTATGCAACATATCTTTGTATTAGAAGTTAATTATTTGTTTGAATTTCACATTACTTTCTGTGGGCAGCAAAACTTTTGTCTTGCCAAAATATGACCTTTCTGTGTTCATTAACACTAGAATTACTGAGGTAGTCATTTTGACTACTTTGCACCATGTATTTCTATATAGGTGTCACGAGTCCAGTAGTTCTAGTGTTAAATGATCAATATTTCAGCTTTGCAGCAACTTTATTTTTTTAACCTAAACCAAATTTGGGAGGGTTTCAGCTTTCAAAAGAGTAATTTATAAAACCAATGGATGAATTTAAAGTCAGGTTATAAACTTTTATTTACATAACATGGATAAGCGACAGAACTTCTGTCAGGGAGTATATCTGCAGGAGAAGGGACAGTGTTTTATAGCATCACAGTATCTGCTAGTGTAACATTATACCAACAGTTTTTTTCAGGGCTAATTCAAATAGATTCTATACTATTATAATACTGATGTTAGCTGCAATTAGTGTAGGGTTAGGTACTAGTGTAGAGATAGTGTATTTATAGTATATGAGGCATTTAGGCAGTCTTTGATGCTGCAACTAACAATACTTTTTTAGGGCTAATTTAAATACATTCTGTTCTCTAATAATACCACTCTTAGGGTACCGTCTCACTAAACGACGTACCAGCGATTCTGACCACGATATGACCAGGTCAGGATCGCTGGTGCGTCACAACATGGTCGCTGGTGAGCTGTCATTTAGGCAGATCTCACCAGCGACCAGTGACTAGCCACCAGCCAGCAGCGACTCGCGGAAACGATGCTGCCGAGTCTGCGCTTGGTAACCAAGGTAAATATCGGGTAACTAAGCAAAATGCTTTCCTTGGTTACCCAATATTTACCCTGGTTACCAGCGCACATCGCTTAGCGCTGGCTCCCTGCACTTGTAGCCTGGGTACACATCGGGTTACTAAGCAAAGCGCTTCATTTAGTTACCCGATGTGTACTCTGGCTACATGTGCAGGGAGCCAGCACTGGCAGCCTGAGAGCGGCGTACGCTAGTAACCAAGGTAAATATTGGGTAACCAAGCAAAGTGCTTTGCTTGGTTACCCGATGTGTACCTTGGTTACCAGCGTCCGCAGCTTCCAGACGCCGGCTCCCTGCACATTCAGATCGTTGCTCTCTCGCTGTCAAACACAGCGATGTGTGCTTCACAGCGGGAGAGCAATGAGCCAAAAATGAACCAGCACTGTGTGTAATGATCAGCGATTTTACAGCAGTGGCCAGGTCGCTGCTTAGTGTAACACACAGCGAGATCGCTGATGAGGTCACTGGTACGTCACAAAACCTGTGACTCAGCAGCGATCTCTCTAGCGATCTCGCTATGTGAGAAGTACCTCTTAGTCTACAGTTAGTGCAGGGTTAGCTTCTAGAGTAGAGATAGTAGATTAGATTCATTTAGGCAGAGTTCATTGCATTATACTCCTTAGTGCAGCCAAGTGCAACCAATAGTCCTTTTCAGGGCTCATTTCAATACATTCTATTCTCCAATAGGCCATATCAAACTGAGTAGCCAAACACATGCATCATCTAGAACTAGCTTCCTGTTCCACATTGCGGCGGGGTGTGGGATGCCCACTGTTGAAGCTAGATCAGTGGGAGCAGGTTGTGGGTTGGATGGCAGATAATGTTTCCAGTCTGTTTTCCCAGCACCATCTTGTCTTCCAGATGGTCCAGTCTCACTACCAAGGGTCTTGACCACATAATCATTACCCTGCTCCTCCTTCCTCCCACCATAGCGAGTCCCAAGAGCAAGAGACCCCACACTTACATGTTGCGCCCCTGAGGCTTCAGTCGCCACAGGGTATGGCACCTGATTTTAGGTGCTGTGCTCATCCCGGATTCCTGGGTGATCAGTGCCGGTTATCTCACAACACCACATCCCATTATTAGCTCACACATTAGATCAGGGCTGGGGCAGGTCCCATTAATGCATTGCAACCAGTAACCTGGGTATGGTACTTAATCCCCATGCACTGTATTTAGAACCATCTAGTGGGTGGAGCTTAGTGGGCGGAGCTAAGTTGGTAAGTGAGAGTTGACAGTTGAGTGAGTCAGACAGGAGTAGATGCAGAGAGTGAGGAAGGGACTTTGGTCCAATGAGGATCTCATTTATTGACTTCGGTTGAAAAAGTAGTACGGTCGCTGGGAAAGTACAGTATGGTACTCACGGGACCGAGCACAGATGGGATGTAGAGCCCTCGATTAGGGAACACTTTAGGCTCGCCTAATAAATCTACCAGGAGAGAAGATTTTACGTTTCTCGGCCTACCAAAGTGTCTGGGGCACAGCAGCAGACCTAGAACCTGGGAATTGGGACAGAGGTCCAACCCATTGAGAGGTTTGCGCTGCCTGCATACGGACCGGAACTTTTTACACAAAAGACCAGGAGGGGACCCCAAGTAGCTTCAAACCACGGGGACCAGGAAACAACAAAGTGCTTTGAGGAAGGGCCCACCAGTCACAATACCAGCACCGGCATCCGAGGAATTTGGGATCGCCTGGAGCCCATCCTGGTGGAGACCAGCACCCTGCGGGCAATCAGACAAAATGTGAGAAAAGACATCTTGAACCGCAGCCCTTGTGTCGCCTACTTCCCGCGCCCTGTCAGTCCTGAAGAATACAGCTAGACGCACTACAACTCCCAGACATCCCGCTCCTGCTGCTGAAGTTTACTTGATCCCTACCATTGATTCTCCTAACGTTTGCCCCAGGGTTACCCGTTCCACCTGTGAGGAGCAGAAATACCTCAGCTGCCATAACACCATCCCCGGGGGTCCCACAGCCACCCCTGGAAATTGCGCATTGTTTTTTACCGCCATTTCCAGGCGCTTTACCCGGCTCTTCCAGCAGCCGTGATGGCGGTGGCATGCAGGGTAATTCTCAAAAGGGGTTTTTCTCAGCTTGTACTAAGCCTGAAATTCATGGTGTCATGCCAAAGTAGACATGGCCACCATGAATTTCTCGTAAACAGTAAAAAAAAACCCACAGCACATAGAATTTTTTTTTATTAGAAATAAAACAAAACATTTAGAGACTCCATTTTTATTATAAAAAACTCCTTAGTCCGACATAGTCCACAGGGAGAGCCATGTCAGCTCTGCTTCATCGCTCTGTATAGACAAGCATCTATGGAGAGAGATAAGCAAGGAGAGTGTGCGCTGTGCCAGGTAATACCGTGGGAGACTCGCACAGTGACAGTCAAAGTTCAATCGAGTCCAGGGCTCATGGACTCGGGTGAGCCCTGACATCACTGCGAACACGGCTGAAAACAGCCGAAGACTGCCGAGTGACGAGCAGTGCAGTGAATACCCTCGGAAGGTAATGATCGGACCCAGAAGCAAAAGCAGCTGGGAGACAGAGTCTGCAGGATACGTCACGGCAGCAGTAAGTATAATCATAATGTTTTTTAATAGTGTGCTTTTTTTTACAGCCCCTGGACCCAAACTGGACCTGAACTGTAACACAAGCTTCCCAGATAGCTCCTGTTCGGGATTGTGTGCACGAACACTACGTGTTCGGTACGGAACCCAAACTTTACAGTTTAGGTTCGCCCATCACTATTTGTTAATATTATTTGTGTTTTTATTAGATTAGCACTATTACATTGATATTACTATTATTATTGCTATGTATTGTATTGCTAATATTATATCTCTGGTAATATATTATACCTTTCTTTATAGTACTACAATACTACTTGTACTTTTATAATTAGATTGTTAGTATTACTATCGTAATTATTATATTATAACTATTATTACAGTATATGTTATATATGGCTAATGAACTAATGCTGTGATGCTCTCTATCCCTAAAGGCCTAAAGGTGTGTTGATACAGAAGAAGATTTAAACCACTGGACCAATTCATGTCACAGAAAATAATTAAGTCTTGACTCCAGGATAAGACGATTAGTCCTAGAAGCCTGTGTCTAGTCCGCTAATGTTATTTATAGGTTTTATCAATCATTATCATATAACTATTGTTATCATTATGGCTCTTATAATTGTCATGTTATATTCCATAACAGTACATTTATTAACATTATACTAGTCTTCTATTACTACATTTTCATTCTACTTAACCCATCAATTTTTAGACTTGTATTATTAGTTTTAAAAAAGAAAAACGGTTTACTTACAGCGCCTTAGATAAAATTTCAAAGTTTAAGATAGCAGCTTGTGATCGAAACAATTTGTTTTTGTCTTCTTTTTATTCATTTTTGGCTTTGAGTGCCCAGAAATTTTATATATTTGTATGAATTAAATGTGGAAAATTTATCTACGAAGCTGGAACTAAACCCTTTTGCTTTTTCTTTGACTTGGTTACGTTGGATCAGGACAGAGCTCTATGCACTGGGACTACATTGAACTTTAATTGTAAGCTGGCTATTTTACTATCCTGCTTTCTCCATTATTACATTTAGTTTTTCTATTATCATAGCTATTACCAGTGGTGCAACTAGTCAACTAGTGTCCTATGAGTCCCAGGGTAAGACCTAGGTCCCCCCCACAACTACTAAGTCAGAGGCGTATCTAGGGGGTACTGGCGTGGCATTTGCCCCGGGCGCAACTGTGAGGGAGGCGCTGTCGGGCTGCCTGATTCAGTGCTGTGAAAGTCTCCCCGTGGGCTGCGGTTGCCGCTCTGTAATGGGGGCCGCCATTCTCTGAGTCTGAGTGTGACAGCCGCTTTCATAGAAGCTACAGCGTGCAACTCCCACTGCTCAATTGTCCTTGTATCTGTCAGACGCGAGGACAATTGGAACCATGACGCCAGCGCTGACTTCCGGGTCACAGCGGTGGCTGTCATGGGATCAGGTCAGCTGATCACACTGCTGACCCGGAAGTCAGGGCCGCAGCGCAGAGAGCGCTGATAAGTACTCCAGTGTGGAGCTGAAGACATGGACGGAGGAACATTATGGGATGAGGGGGGAAGTATCTATGCACACGGAATGGGGGAACAGAGGGTGGGGAGGGGGAAGACAGACACATTATGAGGGGATAGAGGTTGGGGAGGGGGCAGTATCTATTAGACAGTATGGAGGAGAGAGGATGGGAAGGGAGCAATATCTATAGACACAGTAGGGGTCAGGGGGAACGATCTTTTGACACAGTATGGTGGGAAGAGAGGTTGGGGAGGGAGAAGCATCTTTGAGCACAGTATGAGGAGAGAAATGATGAGGGGTGATGTATGAGGAGAGAAATGATGAGGGGTGATGTATTGCGAGAGAAATGATGAGGGGTGATGTATGGGGAGAGAAATGATGAGGGGTGATGTATGGGGAGAGAAAGGATGAGGGATATGTATGGGGAGAGAAATGATGAGGGGTGATGTATGGGGAGAGAAATGATGAGGGGTGATGTATGGGGAAAGAAATGATGAAGGGTGATGTATGGGGAGAGAAATGATGAGGGGTGATGTATGGGGAGAGAAATGAGGAGGGGTGATGTATGGGGAGAGAAATGATGAGGGGTGATGTATGGGGAGAGAAATGATGAGGGGGTGATGTATGGGGAGAGAAATGAGAGGTGATGTATGGGAAGAGAAATGATGAGGGTGATGTATGGGGAGAGAAATGATGAGGGGTGATGTATGGGGAGAGAAATGATGAGGGGTGATGTATGGGGAGAGAAATGATGAGGGATGATGTATGGGGAGAGAAATGATGAGGGGTGATGTATGGGGAGAGACAGGATGCGGGGTGGTGTATGGGGAGAGACAGGATGCGGGGTGGTGTATGGGGAGAGACAGGATGCGGGGTGGTGTATGGAAGAGGGAGGATGTGGGGTGATGTATGGGGAGAGGGAGGATGCGGGGTGATGTATGGGGAGAGGGAGGATGCGGGGTGATGTATGGGGAGAGGGAGGATGCGGGGTGATGTATGGGGAGAGGGAGGATGCAGAGTTATGTATGGGGAGAGGGAGGATGCAGGGTGATGTATGAGGAGAGGGAAGATACGGAGTTATGTATGGGAAGAGGGAAGATGCGGAATTATGTATGGGAAGAGGGAGGATGCGGGGTGATGTATGGGGAGAGGGAAGATGCGGAGTTATGTATGGGAAGAGGGATGATGCGGGGTGATGTATTGGCAGAGGGAGGATGTGGGGTGATGTATGGGGAGAGGGAAGGTAAGGTGAGGGGTGATGTATGGGGAGAGAGAGGGTGAGGGGTGATGTATGGGCAGAGGGAGGGTGAGGGGTGATGTATGGGGAGAGGGAGGGTGAGGGGTGATGTATGGGGAGAGGGAGGATGCGGAGTGATGTATGGGGAGAGGGAGGGTGAGGAGTTGTATATGGGCAGAGGGAGGGTGAGGAGTGATGTATGGGGAGAGGGATAGTGAGGGGTGATGTATGGGGAGAGGGAGGGTGAGGGGTGATGTATGGGGAGGGGGAGGGTGAGGGTGATGTATGGGGAGAGGGAGGGTGGGGATGATGTATGGGGGGAGAGAGGGTGAGGGGTGGTGTATGGGGAGAGGGAGGGGTGACATATACAGACATGGTATGGGGAGCAAATGGGAAAGAAATTTTGAGGACACAGAATAAAGAGTGACATGGTATGAGGAGCAAGTGGGCAAGATGGGGAGTGAGGCGGAAAACTATATGGACACACAGGATGTCGTGAGGAACACAGTAAGGGATGAGAATAATGTGAGGGGGCACAGAATAGAGACTGGGTAGTAGAGGGACGTGGTATGGAGAGGGGGCAGAATTGGAGGACAGTGTGAGGCCATAGCAAGGAGAGGGTGGGATGAGAAGGCACAGTATAAAGACTGGGCCATATAGGGTGATACAGTGAGAGGACAGTGTGAAGAGTAGTGTGGAAAGGAGAGGGAGTGTGGAGGGCATGTACCATAAGAGGGACAGTGTGGGTCATATTTTGTGCAGAGAATACAGTGAGGGGCCATTACTTATTCTGGGGCACAGTGTAGGGCAGATATTTTTGAATAGAAGTATTATAATCATTCTGCTATTTTAGGGGCATTGTTATGGGATGTGCTGCAGAAGACCGGAGAAGAAGGAAATCTGAAGGGATGAGATGTGAATGTGAAAAGTCATCATGGCGTCAGGACAAGGTGAATAGAAAGAAACGACTCAGAGGCAACATCATCTATAAGGTACCTGAATGTAAATGTTTATTTGTGATACTAGGTCCCATTATTAGGCCTTGGTACCACTTGCGCATTGTTTCTGATGTGAGCACAATGGGACTCCCACTGATCAGCTGTTCTTGCTGCAGGTGGCCGGAAATGCTTATTTCTGAATCTGCTCCGTCCTCTGATAGTGTCCGCGGCCGGGTCCTCCACATCCACCACTTTGATTTTAATAGGAGACTGCTGCCACTATCAGAAGATGGAGCAGATCCAGAACTGAGCACTTCCAGGCATCTGCCACCACCGGCACGGCACCTAGAACAGGCGATTGGCGGGGGTGCCAGGTGCTGGATGCTGACCAATCAGACATTGGTGATCTATCCTAAGGAGAGGCCTTCAGTGTTAAAGTATTGGACAATTGGACAATCTCTTTAATAAAGTCTTGTGCCGTCTGACAAGTTAAGGGTTACTATGTTTTTATTTATGTTGTTAGGAGCATTAAAGGGGTTGTCCAAGTTTGTGATGAGTCTGCAGTCACTCCTTGTGTCACTCTATGTGACTGCAGACTTCTGAATTCTCACAGTGTGCACACTGCACGATGTCAGGATTCTCTGGTGCTGGCGGTGACAGTGGGAGGTTACGAAGCTGCAAGTATGCGATTTACATAGATGTGGTCCCATGCTGAACAGACATGCTCAATGAAAATTAATTGACTGAGGCTGGACACATCAAACCAGAATGTGGCCAGAAGTCTACAAATCTCATACTTGTGCTCACATGATCATCCATTCTCGTCACTGGCACCGGAGTATCCTAAACGTGTGCAGAGCATGCATTGTAAGAATTCAGAAGCCTGAAGTCACGAATAGATTCACTGCAGATTTTCATCTCTAATCTGGACAATCCCTTTAATTACAAAATTAAGTAGTGTAGTATCCTCAGTTCTAACAGCGCGTAATATACCCACTGTCACAATTCAGCTCTGCTTGCTGGTCACCACATGGCCACTCCACTCATACAGTCATATGAAAAAGTTTGGGCACCCCTATTAATGTTAACCTTTTTTCTTTATAACAATTTGGGTTTTTGCAACAGCTATTTCAGTTTCATATATCTAATAACTGATGGACTCTGGAAAATCTGTGGGATGATTTGAAGCGTGCTGTCCATGTTCGGCGACCATCCAACTTAACTGAACTGGAATTGTTTTGTAAACAGGAATGGTCAAATATACCTTCATCCAGGATCCAGGAACTCATTAAAAGCTACAGGAAGCGACTAGAGACTGTTATTTTTTCAAAAGGAGGATCTACAAAATATTAATGTCACTTTTATGTTGAGGTGCCCATACTTTTGCACCGATCAAATTTTGTTTAAATGCGGATTGCACATTTTCTGTTAGTACAATAAACCTCATTTCAATTCAGAAATATTACTCAGTCCATCAGTTATTAGATATATGGAACTGAAATAGCTGTTGCAAAAACCCAAATAGCTATAAAGAAAAAAGGTTAACATTAATAGGGGTGCCCAAACTTTTTCATATGACTGTATGTGATTTTCATACTTGCATGTGACAACTGGCTTTTCTTCATACGTTTCTCAATGAACATTGAGAGAATTATTGAGAGAAGCTCGTCCTCACGTGACTAACTGTGCAAATCGAAACAGCAGAAAAAAAGTCTTTAAATTTGCCTTATATTACATCATATCCCATGGCCCAAGAACCACCAACACCAAAGTAAGTTGCACATAGAAAAACTTTAATTGGTTGGGTCAAGCATATAAATATTACATGGGATATAAAAAAATTGTGACAAGTAAGAAGGTTAAATGACACATAAGAGCGAATAAAGAACCCCATGTGGGGCTACATGGATCAAATTAGGTGCACACAAAAGGGTGTACTCCCAGCAGGGCCAGTGTAAGTGCCTTTTACAAAACGCAGGTTCACCTAATCAAGAACTCTAGGCACATTACAAATAAATGAACAGGAATATATTCCCAGCAGAGCCAGTGTAAGTGCCTATACAAAAGATAAATTCACAGTCAGTGACAGAATAACACTTTAATAGATGACAATATTGTAGTATTGTCATCTATTAAAGTGTTATTCTGTCACTGACTGTGAATTTATCTTTATCTAGAGTTCTTGATTAGGTGAACCTGCGTTTTGTAAAAGGCACTTACACTGGCCCTGCTGGGAGTACACCCTTTTGTGTGCACCTAATTTGATCCATGTAGCCCCACATGGGGTTCTTTATTCGCTCTTATGTGTCATTTAACCTTCTTACTTGTCACAATTTTTATATCCCAAGTAATATTTATATGCTTGACCCAACCAATTAAAGTTTTTCTATGTGCAACTTACTTTGGTGTTGGTGGTTCTTGGGCCATGGGATATGATGTAATATAAGGCAAATTTAAAGACTTTTTTTCTGCTGTTTCAATATGTCCCTGAAGTTGTTGCCTTTTACCTTATATAAGTCTGCTTTAACTGTCCTGGTTGTTGCTAACTGTGCAAATCATATATGAGTGACTGGTCACATGACGACCACCCAAATTGCTTGGTGGGGATGGGGGGGGAGCGCCAAACTGAATTCTTGCCCCGGGTGCTGGAAAGCCTAGATACACCTCTGACTAAGTTGTTGCTCTGATGTGGGCCCCTTTGAGTCTGTTAAGATCTTTAAGTAGGATCTGTAGTCTGCAGATTGTCTACGTCATATGCGGTGAGTAACTTGTGGCATTAGGAGGAAGGAGACCTGATCGGCATTAGCGTGATCCTTGGCTGTTGACTGCAACATGGAGTGGAAATAACGGTGAAGCTATAGACTAGTGATGGCCAACTTTTTGAGTTCGGTGTGTAAAAATTTGTAAAAATAATGAGCATAACTTGGGTGGTGTGTCACTTCTAGAAAAAGCCATAATTTTGTGATATTTGAAGCTCTAATAACAAAAAGTTATATTTTAATATTTGTATGGTATTTATTAATAAAGCAAAAAAAAATATTTACCTTACTTGCTTAGTGACTTTTTTGTTGCTGAATTTCATTGACTAAATCTTCACTTGAAGGTTGGTATTTCATACACTTCAAGCCTAAGCCAGCCCCTCCCTCCCCATCAGTCATTATTTCCTCTCTCCCTTCTTCCCCTCAGCAGTCATTATCTCCTGACCCCCTAGCAGTTGTTAGCTCCTCTCCCCCAGCAGTCATTATCTCCAGACCCCCCTCGGCAACAGCAGCACTCTATAAATGTGCTAATGTGTGGACTTACTGCAGCAGTCACACTGGCGCAATTTAATGCCGCCCAGCTGCTATGGCGCCTATCTTCATGCTCCGCTCCAGAGGGTTAGAGAGAGGTGTGTTATATACTGTGTGGTATGTAAGCATGCCTCACTAAGGACCCTGATTAAAAGGTACAGAACACAATAGTTAAATCACCGGTGGCCACATCCATATCTATAAGACAAGCCTCGGCCGCTGGTGATTTAACTAGAACTGCATGTGTGGTCCCCCTTGGCTGGTCATTTCATAACCATTTAGGGCTACACATGCAGTTCTAGTTAAATCACCGGTGGCTGCGGCTTGTTTTATAGATTGGGATGCGGCCATCTGCCTCTGCCGTGTGTCAGCAAGAATGCCTCAGCATGTCACCTCTGACATGCGTGTCATAGGTTAGCCATCACTGCTATAGAGCAATCATTGACATGAGGGGCCCCAAATAGTAAGAGCTGTAGGACAGGACTCTAGTGGCCAAGCCCATAACCGTCAAAGTAACCAGTTAATACTGATTGGCAAGTGAATATAGTCGGCTTGCCCTGGCGGATTCTCCCCAATCGTCTGAGAGCATGCGTCTCTGCTCTGACATATTGGCAAAAAACCCATATCACCTCCACTACTAGGAGAAAAGCCGTAGAAAGGGAAGTGACTGTCACAAATTCTACCGTTATGATGCACTGGGTTACACTGGGAGTCAAAGGACTAGTTACAGTTAGGTCCAGAAATATTTGGACAGTGACACAAGTTTTGTTATTTTAGCTGTTTGCAAAAACATGTTCAGAAATACAATTATATATATAATATGGGCTGAAAGTGCACACTCCCAGCTGCAATATGAGAGTTTTCACATCCAAATCGGAGAAAGGGTTTAGGAATCATAGCTCTGTAATGCATAGCCTCCTCTTTTTCAAGGGACCAAAAGTAATTGGACAAGGGACTCTAAGGCTATGTGCGCACTAGAAATGTGAAGCTTCTCAAGAAAATTTCTTGAGAAACTTCTGCCAGTGAAAGATTTCCGGACCTGCGGAAAAAATCCGCACCAAATCCGCATGCGTTTTTGCCACGGATTTGCCGCGGATTTGCCGCGGATTTGCCGCGGATTTACCGCGGATTTACCGCAGGTTTGTCCCTGCAATAAATAATAAAGATAATCGATAGACAGATAATGGATAGAGGGAAAGATGGATAGATGAATAGATAGATAGATAGAGGGATAGATAGATAGATGAATAGATAGATAGATAGAGGGATAGATAGATAGATGAATAGATAGATAGATAGAGGGATAGATAGATAGATGAATAGATAGATAGAGGGATAGATGGATAGATAGATAGAGGGATAGATAGATAGATAGATAGAGGGATAGATAGATAGATAGATAGATGAGAAAAACCTATATAATGTTCCACCTCCCTGCATTTTCTAAGCTAGCACCCTTTAGTGACTTTCATGTGGCACTTAGGCTACTTTCACACCTCCGGTTTTTACTATGCGGCACAATTCGGCACTTTGCATGAAAATCGCAACCGTTTTTTTTTTGCTGCCGGTTGCGATTTTCCTGCATAGACTTTAATTAGTGCCGCATTGTGCCGCATGACCTTGCGTTCCGTCCGTTTTTTGCCGCATGCGGCAGATGTAGCCGATGCGGCGGCCGGATGGAACGTTGCCTGGCACGTTTTTTCGTGCGGCAAAAAAAACCGCATTGCGCCGCATTCGGCCGATGCGGCGCATTTTTCAATGCATGCCTATGGCGGCCGGATGCGGCGCGATGCGGCAATAACCGCATCCGGCCGCCGCATGCGGTTTTTGCCACTGCGCATGCTCAGTAGCATGCCGCAAGCGGCAAAAACCGGACTGGCCGCACAGGAAAAACTTATGCAAAGGATGCGGTGTTTTCACCGCATCCGTTGCATAGCTTGCACAGCCGGATTGAGCCGCAGAGCTCAAGCCGGATGTGTGAAAGTAGCCTAAAGGGTGCTTAGCCTTGTATTTAGCCATAAAATAAATAAATAATTAAAAAAAAATGACGTGAGGTCCCCCCATTTTTTGTAGCCAGCTAGGGTAAAGCAGACGGCTGCAGCCTGCAGACCACCGCTGGCAGCTTCACCTTGGCTGATAATCCAAAACAGTGGGCACCCCACGCTGTTATTTTAAATTATATAAATAATTTAAAACAAAAAACGTGGGGTCCCCCCCATATTGGATCACCAGCCAAGGTAAAGCGGACAGCTGGGGTCTGATATTCTCAGACTAGGGAGGTCCACTGTTATTGGACACTCCCCAGCCTAAAAATAGCAGGTCGCAGCCGCCCCAGAAGTGGCGCATCCATTAGACGTGCCAATCCTGGCGCTTTGCCCCAGCTCATCCCGCGCCCTGGTGCGTTGGCAAACGGGGTAATATATGGGGTTGATGCCAGATGTGTAATGTCACCTGGCATCAAGCCCTGGGGTTGGTGAGGTCAGGCGTCTATCAGATACCCGACATCACCAACCCAGTCAGTAATAATTAAAAAATAGACAACAAAAAAAGTTTTATTTGAAAAAACACTCCCCAAAACATTCCCTCTTTAACCAATTTATTGAAAAGAGCACAATCAATTCCACGTCCTGCGTAATCCAATAAGGGGGGGGGCACGGCAATCCATACCATAGTCGCTGTCCCAGTCAATGAAAAACAGAATGTTCCCCATTGGCTGGGAGAGCAATGCAGTGACCTGAGCTAACATCAATAGGTCAGCTCAGGTCACTGCAGGGGATGACGAGCGCTGCCATCAGGAGCATAGATGAGATTATTACCTTCTGTGATCATCTCCTGTACTGCTGACGTCAGCGCTGTGTGAGACTGTGACCGGGGTTATCTATGACGGCCGGTATGTCTCGCCCCGGTTGTGCTCACTCCATGATAGGAAGTGAATCCACTATAGGGTTAATGCTGTTTCCCTACAGGCTGAGGGAAGGGTTAAATAGAATCAGGAACAAGGGCAGGTGTGCCGGGTGTGAGGGGGTGAACAGAACTCCCTGAGTTTTTCTGCTGGAGAGGCACATGTATTGTGTTATGGACTTTTGTTTTGGACATTAAACCGTGTGCTGTGAACCTTAATGCCTGGATCCCGTGTCTTCTGCTGCGCAGCCGACCACGCTACCTCACATATGGTGGAGAATGCGGGCAGCAGCCGGTGAGGTGTAGCATCCATTCCTGGTGACCCAGTAGCACATGTCCTGGATTCGAGCGGCTATACTACAGCCCAAACCCGGCGACGCCATGGAGGACATACTAAAGCATTTGGCTCAGGCTAATGCACAGCAGCAACAAACCAATGCACACCTGCTCCAATCCTTGCAAATGCAGGAAAAAAAAATTCCAAGAACAGATGGATCAGGCCAATGCACGTCAGCAGCAATCCTTGCAAGTGCACCAAGAACAGATGGAGCAGGCCAATGCACGTCAGCAGCAAGCCTTGCAATTGCAGGAAAAAAGGCACCAAGAACAGATGGTTCTCCTGGCCAAGTCGATCCGTGCCAGACCGGCAGGAACAACCCCGGGACCGGATGACGACGGCAGCGTCCGGAAAGCGGTGAGACAAGCGTTGCAAAAGATGACCCCGGGTGATGATGTGGAAGCGTTCCTGGCGGTGTTTGAGCGGGTGGCCGAGCGGGAAAAGCTGCCGACCCCGCAGTGGGCTGAGGTATTGTCACCCTATCTGACGGGGGAACCCCAAAAAGCGTACCTGGACCTCTGTACCGAGGACGCCATTGACTATGTGACCCTGAAAGCCGAAATACTGGCTCGGTTGGGGGTGAATACCTATGTACGGGCTCAGCGGGTAAATCAGTGGTTCTTTGAGGAAGCCAAACCTGTACGCTCCCAGGCCTATGACTTGTTGCATCTTGTAAAAAAGTGGTTGCAGCCTGACACTCTGAGCCCGGCGCAAATGGTGGAAAGGGTAGTAGTGGATCGTTTTGTGCGCACTTTACCCGTCACCGTTCAACGGTGGGTCGGACAGGGTGACCCGAGTACCCTGGACCAATTAGTGTCTCTGGTAGAGCGGCATGTGGCTACACAGGACTTGATACGGGACACTGAGACTTTGCGTACCGCCCGTCGGTCCGGCCCCTCCAGGCCTAGGGCCAAGGACCCACCGCTGACAACGGTGCAGGAGTCCCCTACCGTCCCGTCTGAGGCCGTGGCCACCATTCCTGAGGTCCGGAAGGTTCTGTACCCTAAACGACAACCCGTCAAGGGGGTTTCCGTCCCCATTAGATGTTGGCGGTGCCAGCGGGTGGGACATATGGAAGCCCAGTGTCCACTCACCACGGAGCCCATGGATTGTGGGGTTACCCGGCGGGGTTCAATGTATGCTCAGGTGGTGTGTACCGCTGACCGGGTCTCCCCAGAGACGGAGCCCCACTTGTGCCAAATACAGGTGAATGGATGTCCGGTTACAGGATTGTTGGATTCCGGAAGCTTAGTGACCCTTGTGCGATCCACCTTGAGGGCTAAAGTAAAGACCACAGGACGCACCGTGGGGGTGGTTTGCATACATGGGGACCGCCGCGACTATCCCACGGGGATTGTCACCATCACAGCACCTTGCGGGCAGGTGCAACATGAGGTGGGACTTCTTACCACTCTTCCTTATGACGTGATCCTAGGAAGGGATCTGCCCTATTTTTGGACTTTGTGGAGGGGACCCCCTAAGTCCCCTCAGATATCGGTTGATCCGGGACCTGAGCCCTACAATCCTGAATCCGGGACACCTGCCGTAGGGGTCACCATGTTAGGGACAGAGTGTGAACCCGGTAGGTCACCCCTAGAGGTATTGGCAGGAGAGGCTGAGACGGTCGAGCCCATCCCGGAGTTGGAGGCGTCCCCGGATACGTTTGGGACAGCCCAACTCCAGGACCCTACGTTGATACATGCCCGGAGTCGGGTGACAGTAGTTGACGGGGTGGCACAGCTGCCCGGTGCCCAGGTAAGGTACCCCCATTTCGCTCTTAAGCAGGATTTACTCTACCGGGTAGATGAAATACGGGGCGTGGGGGTAGAACAGTTGGTGGTGCCCCAGCCGCATCGCCGGCGGGTCCTCGACTTGGCTCATAAACACCTGATGAGTGGCCACCTAGGGGTCAAGAAAACGCAGGAGCGAATATTGCAAAGGTTCTATTGGCCCGGGGTCTTTGGGGAGGTAAAACGGTTCTGCGAAACCTGCCCGGAGTGTCAGCTTACCGCACCCCTGACCCATTTTCGCAGTCCGTTGGTACCGTTACCCATTATAGAAGTCCCGTTTGAACGGATAGGGATGGATCTGGTGGGGCCCCTCGTAAAGTCCGCTCGAGGGCACCAACACATCCTAGTGATCGTTGACTATGCCACCCGGTATCCCGAGGCGATACCTCTCAGACATACTGCAGCAAAGCTTATAGCTCGGGAGTTGTTTGCTGTGTTCTGCCAGGTGGGGTTGCCCAAGGAGATCCTTACGGATCAGGGGACCCCATTCATGTCTAAAGTGACCAAAGAGCTATGTCGGCTACTCCAGATCAAGCAGTTGCGTACGTCTGTGTATCATCCTCAAACGGACGGTTTAGTCGAGCGTTTCAATAAAACCCTGAAAACCATGCTTAGAAGGGTGATTTCAAAAGACGGGAAAGACTGGGATATGATGCTTCCCTATTTGATGTTTGCCATACGAGAGGTGCCACAGGCATCCACGGGGTTTTCGCCTTTTGAATTGTTATACGGGCGACATCCCCGGGGATTGTTGGACCTGGCAAAAGAAACATGGGAACAAGAGCCTACCCCCCATAAAAGTGTGATTGAACACATTTTAGGTATGCAGAACCGCATAAGCGCGGTCATGCCAATTGTGAAGGAGCATTTACAGGAGGCTCAGGCCGCGCAAAGCGGCCGCTACAATAGACAAGCCACCGTGCGGACCTTTAAACCCGGGGATCGGGTGTTGGTATTAATCCCCACGGCGGAGAGTAAATTCCTGGCTCAGTGGCAAGGCCCCTACGAGATAAAGGAAAGAGTCGGGGTGGTTAACTATAAAGTATTGCAGCCCGGTAGGCGGAAACCTGAACAAATATACCATGTCAACCTTTTAAAACCTTGGCAGGAACAGGAAAGCCTGATGGCTGTTTTTTCCCCACCTCCCTCCTCTTCGGGTCGTTCACATCCGGCTCCAGCGACCTCCGGAGAGGACGAACCGGAAGTAAGGATTGGAGAAGCCCTCACCAAGACTCAGAGGCGAGAGGCCAGACGGTTGGTTCAGCAGAACCCCGATGTCTTCTCCGAGCTGCCCGGTAGGACCAGTCTGATACGACATGATATTGTCACCGAGCCCCACCTGAAGGTACGCCTGAAGTCATACCGGGTACCGGAGGCTCGACGACAAGCCATATCGGAGGAAGTAAAGACAATGTTACGCCTGGGGGTCATCGAAAAATCCCGGAGTGAATGGGCTAGTCCGATTGTCCTAATACCAAAACCCGATGGCTCCTTAAGGTTCTGCAATGACTTTAGGAGATTGAACGAAATATCCAAGTTCGATCTCTACCCCATGCCCCGGGTGGATGAGCTGATTGATAGGCTGGGACAGGCGCGATATTTTACCACGCTCGACCTGACCAAGGGGTACTGGCAGGTGCCACTAACAGAGTCCGCCAAGGAGAAAACCGCTTTTGTTACGCCGGAGGGTCTCTTCCACTATGTTGTCTTGCCTTTTGGGTTACATGGCGCTCCGGCCACGTTCCAGAGGTTGATGGACTTAGTGCTGGAACCCCACCAGGCGTATGCATCGGCGTACCTTGATGACATCATTATTTACAGCTCCGATTGGCAGACCCACTTGGAACAGGTACAAGCGGTGGTGGACGCGCTTCGAACAGCCGGATTGACAGCCAATCCCAAGAAATGTGCGTTGGGACTCACGGAAGCCCGCTACTTGGGCTACGTGATAGGCCAAGGAGTGATTAAGCCCCAAATTAACAAGGTTGAGGCGATCCGGAAGTGGCCTAGACCCCTGACCACGAAGCAGGTTAGGGCCTTCCTGGGTATCGTGGGGTACTACAGGAGGTTTGTAAAGGATTTTGCGGGACTATCAGCCCCCTTGACGGACCTTCTCAAAGGCAAGAAGTCCGTCATGGTGCACTGGACTCCGCAGGCCGAGGACTCCTTCCGGGCCCTGAAGGAGGTCCTGTGCGGACAGCCCGTTCTGGTCAACCCTGATTTCCGGAAGGAGTTCATTGTACAGACTGACGCCTCGGAGGTCGGCCTGGGGGCAGTGCTGTCTCAGGTGGTTCAGGGGGAGGAACACCCCGTCACCTTCTTGAGTAGGAAGCTCACCCCTCCCGAGCGGAATTATAGCGTAGTGGAGAAGGAGTGCCTGGCGATCAAGTGGGCCTTGGAGTCCCTACGCTATTACCTGCTGGGACGGCAGTTTCGCTTGGTGACGGATCACTCTCCACTGGTCTGGATGAGGTCCGCCAAGGAACGGAATGCCCGGGTTACCCGGTGGTTCCTTTCTCTGCAGAACTTCCGGTTTACGGTTGAACACCGGGCCGGTAGGTTGCAGGGCAACGCCGATGCCTTGTCCCGCGGCCCGTGTTTGATGGCTGGAGTTCAACCCCGCACGCTTGAACTGAGGGGGGGGGGTATGTGAGACTGTGACCGGGGTTATCTATGACGGCCGGTATGTCTCGCCCCGGTTGTGCTCACTCCATGATAGGAAGTGAATCCACTATAGGGTTAATGCTGTTTCCCTACAGGCTGAGGGAAGGGTTAAATAGAATCAGGAACAAGGGCAGGTGTGCCGGGTGTGAGGGGGTGAACAGAACTCCCTGAGTTTTTCTGCTGGAGAGGCACATGTATTGTGTTATGGACTTTTGTTTTGGACATTAAACCGTGTGCTGTGAACCTTAATGCCTGGATCCCGTGTCTTCTGCTGCGCAGCCGACCACGCTACCTCACAGCTGTCACTGACTTATCGCGAGAGCCTGTGACGTCACCGCTAGTGACAGTCTCGGGCCGCTCGCGAGACGGGCATAGACAGCAGTGACCGCGGTGACGTCAGGAGGCAGGAGATCGTCACAGCAGGTAATGATCTCACCTCCTGACAGCAGCGATCGTCATCCCCGCGGCTCCCAGCACTGCAGGATGTCAATGTCTGCCTGCGCTGCCGCGTGACAGGCTGCTGACACTGCGGGCAGACACTGACACTGCAGTGCAGGCAGCCGCGAGGCCGGAGCAGGACACACACTGCACGGGCACCTGGAGGTCGCACGGAAGTGCTTCTGTGCGGCGTCCAGGGAGTGTGACGTGTGTTTACTCTGCTCCTCTTCCTGGCATAATGACATCGCTTCCTGCAAAACCGCAGGCAGCGATGGGCATTACCGCAGGTAAATCGCGGCTATTCCAGTGGTATACCGCACATCATTGCTACCTGCGGAATACCCCCGGAATACCGCAGGTACCTGCGGAAATTAATGGACATGCACATTTTCTCAAGAAAGTTTCTCGAGAAAATTTTCTCAAGAAATTTTCTTGAGAAAAATCCGCACAGTGCGCACAACTATTTTTTTTTCTCAGTGAATTTCATGGGAAATGTCTGCACAAAGATTGCAGACATTTCTCAAGAAATTTCCGGGGCAAATCCGTGGGTAAATCCGCGGGAAAAACGGTCTAGTGCGCACATAGCCTAAGGGCTGCAATTAACTCTGAAGGCGTCTCCCTCGTTAACCTGTAATCAATGAAGTAGTTAAAAGGTCTGGGGTTGATTACAGGTGTGTGGTTTTGCATTTGGAAGCTGTTGCTGTGACCAGACAACATGCGGTCTAAGGAACTCTCAATTGAGGTGAAGCAGAACATCCTGAGGCTGAAAAAAAAGAAAAAATCCATCAGAGAGATAGCAGACATGCTTGGAGTAGCAAAATCAACAGTCGGGTACATTCTGAGAAAAAAGGAATTGACTGGTGAGCTTGGGAACTCAAAAAGGCCTGGGCGTCCACGGATGACAACAGTGGTGGATGATCGCCGCATACTTTCTTTGGTGAAGAAGAACCCGTTCACAACATCAACTGAAGTCCAGAACACTCTCAGTGAAGTAGGTGTATCTGTCTCTAAGTCAACAGTAAAGAGAAGACTCCATGAAAGTAAATACAAAGGGTTCACATCTAGATGCAAACCATTCATCAATTCCAAAAATAGACAGGCCAGAGTTAAATTTGCTGAAAAACACCTCATGAAGCCAGCTCAGTTCTGGAAAAGTATTCTATGGACAGATGAGACAAAGATCAACCTGTACCAGAATGATGGGAAGAAAAAAGTTTGGAGAAGAAAGGGAATGGCACATGATCCAAGGCACACCACATCCTCTGTAAAACATGGTGGAGGCAACGTGATGGCATGGGCATGCATGGCTTTCAATGGCACTGGGTCACTTGTGTTTATTGATGACATAACAGCAGACAAGAGTAGCTGGATGAATTCTGAAGTGTACCGGGATATAGTTTCAGCCCAGATTCAGCCAAATGCCGCAAAGTTGATCGGACGGCGCTTCATAGTACAGATGGACAATGACCCCAAGCAAACAGCCAAAGCTACCCAGGAGTTCATGAGTGCAAAAAAGTGGAACATTCTGCAATGGCCAAGTCAATCACCAGATCTTAACCCAATTGAGCATGCATTTCACTTGCTCAAATCCAGACTTAAGACGGAAAGACCCACAAACAAGCAAGACCTGAAGGCTGCAGCTGTAAAGGCCTGGCAAAGCATTAAGAAGGAGGAAACCCAGCGTTTGGTGATGTCCATGGGTTCCAGACTTAAGGCAGTGATTGCCTCCAAAGGATTCGCAACAAAATATTGAAAATAAAAATATTTTGTTTGGGTTTGGTTTATTTGTCCAATTACTTTTGACCTCCTAAAATGTGGAGTGTTTGTAAGGAAATGTGACAATTCCTACAATTTCTATCAGATATTTTTGTTCAAGCCTTCAAATTAAACGTTACAATCTGCACTTGAATTCTGTTGTAGAGGTTTCATTTCAAATCCAATGTGGTGGCATGCAGAGCCCAACTCGCGAAAATTGTGTCACTGTCCAAATATTTCTGGACCTAACTGTATATCAGGAGCAACATCAATGGGAACTAAGACTGTGTGTGAGCATGGTTTGTACTGAAGAAATGATCTGTAAGTTATGTGCCAGCTATCTCATGTATGAAGTTGCTATTGAGAAATTGTAAAGAGTTGTTTAAAAATGAGCATTTCATCATCTGGTCCTAGCAAGCTAAAATCAGCTGCAGGAGACGGCCTGTGCTTGTGGATGGCCCACACGACACAAGTACATACACCTATCCAGGACCATGTCTTTGATATAGCGTGCTGGGGCATCTGGAGTCAATTACTTGCCCACAACTGCCACCCACTTTACAAAAGCAGTAAAGATAGATACAGAGAATCATTGCCGACACAAAGCAAAAATAATTCAACAATATTCTTCAAATACATAAACAATAAGAAACTCACAAATGATTGTGTTGTCCCCCTCAAAAATGATCTTGGAGAACTGGTGGAAGAGGATGATGGAAAGGCCAATCTGCTAAACGCCTTTTTCTCTAATTAAGTATTTACATAAGAAAATCCTATGACACACGATATGATCAGGCATACTAGAATTTATCCATTAAATGTCACCTGCTTAACTTAGCAGGTGACATTTAATGGACTAAAACATCTAAACTAGACAAAACACAGAGCCTAAATGGCATAAACCCAGGGGTGGACGCTTGCCGTTGCAGAGGTTGATACCACAACTGAGTCCGTACTGGAGGGAGCCTGCTCACATCAGTGCCTATTTCATCTAGATTAATATTCGAGGATGAACACTCAGCCGAAGTGTTTAGCAGTGCAGAGGCCCATTGGCTCTCTGTACGTTTACAACACCATCTGCCAATCAGAGGCCGGCAGCTAATGTCGGTGAGCATGTCACAAGCTGTGCATGTCAGTGACATCATGCACTGCCAATGGCAAGGATGCCAAAGTCAGATGCTGGCCTCTCTGCTGGCTATGGAGAAAGCTGCATGTTGCGGGAGTGGGGAAGATGAGAATAATCTTTTATTTTTTAAATGTGTAAAAGAGCAGCAGAATGGGGGACATTATAAAAGTAAATGGAAGAGGTGGGGGGACATTTCTTACAGAATAAAGCCCAGGATGGGGACATTATTATAGAAAAGGGCCCACTATGGGGACATGATTACAGGAAAGGGCCGGAGAGAGGACAATATTACAAGATGGGGCCCATGATGGGGAATGTAATTACAAGGGAAGGGCAGGATGGAGGACATTATTACATGGGGGTTATCACATATATCTTTATAGAATCTAGAACACTGCAAAGGCCCATGCATCTGACCAACATGCAGATAGGGGCCCAGGTTCAAAACTGGGACTATCCTGCTGTAGCTATGCCACATTATACACCTCAAAGTACTGCAAGAATTAAGGACCATGATAGAGAGCCTATTATTTTTAATATTCATAGATTCCATAATAACAGGGTCTGTGCCACTGTACTTGCGCATAGCAAATATGGAGACAAAGGGGACAAATTCTGAGCCTGAAAATTATAGGCCAAAAAATTTAACTTCTCCTTTGGGCAATCTTTGAGGATTTTCTAGAAGATGCTGTTCTAAAGTATCTCAGTAAAAATAACCTTATTACCCAACATAAACATGGGTTTATGAGGGATTGGTTTTGTCAAACTAATCTGATCAGCTTCTATGAGGAGGTAAGTTCCAGACTGGACAAGGAACCCCGTGGATATTGCCTAGCTGAACTTTTATTTAATACAATATCAAACAAAATATTGGTAAATAAAATGAGAGAAATTGAACTAGGAGAAAATATATGTAACTGGGTTAACAACTGGCTCAGTGGTAAGAAACAGATGGTGGTTATTAATTGAACAAACGTGGATTGGGTCATAGTTAAAAGTAGGGTACCACAGGGGACTACAATGGTATCTAAACGTATTGACATTTAGATACCATTTTTTTCATGGCAGTGGTCTTAGGCAAAACTGTTAGGGAGACTAGAGATGAGTGAACCTCTTAAGCTTCAGTTTGCCAAGCTGAACCAAACAAGCGGTGCGTTCGTTGAACCTTTATCGAACCGAACTTTGAACCATTATTGAACCTTGCCAAACCCTATTGAATTCAATGGGAAACCAAACGTAAGGCAAAGAAAACATCTTTGGGAGGTAGGAAAGCTTCCAAAACAGCAAACATACATATTACAGTGCAGCACCACTGGTTTGGCATAGCCATTAGTGTCCTAGACTATTTACATAAGAAATATAGAAGTGGATGAGAGACAGGTGTAGGGCTGGTGCTCCCATACCCCTGCCAGTACAGACAAGAGACCACTTTGAGACCTAGCTAGTAGTCTCAACATTCAAAATCCTTTCATGCAGACAGCAGTACAGTAGCATCAATTGCCCCCTCCACAAAGGGCATTAAAAGAGCAGGGAGGTACGGTCCATGTGCAGCACCCAGGGGGAAGGGGGGGTTAACCTTTTACTCGTCGCCGGGCTGGGTGATGTCGAGTCTGGGGATGTCACGGGTGGCCTGCCGGCTTCGTGCCCACAATGAATGGGGAGTAAGAAGTGGATGATTGTCGTGACGCCACCTGTGGTACGTGGCCAGGGATTAGCTGCCGCTGCTGTCACTGTCCTCTGGGGCAGATGGTAATAGCAGCAGAGATGGTATCACTCCCCACAGATGGAGCGGGCCCTGGGGAGGATGATGAGAAGAGTAGTAGTGGTGGCGGTGGCTGTTGGCGACAAAGCACGGGGTGCCGGCGTCGGTAATAAGAGTCCGAGATGGCTGCTGCAGTTCCAGGTGTCTTTACTCACAGTTCCTTAAGTAGCCCGGTTGCTGCTGCAGAATCACTGGTCACCGCTGTGATGGGCCCCGTTGACTTCGGATAAGTTTGAAGAAGCCACCGGTGTTTGGAAAGTGTGCTTTTTAAGAGTTGTTCCTTCAGTAGTGATGAACCCAGGCTGAGCATTCCGCTCCAAGCCTAGGCCCCGTGGAAGAAAAAGATGAGGAGAAGATGGTGTCATGTCCCAGAACTGAAGTCCTGGATAGACTAGTGATTCTGTGAGTTTGCTCCTATTTCTACCCCAAGTGGAATCCACCCCCCAGGAGGCTGTCCTAGTGACCGGGACAGTCTCAAGCTTTGTGTTGGCCAACCCCCTGCCTACCCTAGTCTAGCTCCCCAGTGAGAAGGCTCCTAAGCTTTATGTAAAGTGAGAATGGGGAACACTGGGGATTAAACCCCTCCTTACCCGAGGTGAATATCGCACCTTAAATAAGGTGCAATACTCTGTGGTGACTGGAGCCTCAGGGGCGCCATACATGCCACACACAGGCTGTGGCCCGGAATTTTAATTTTAAAAATGAAGACATGTTTGAGTGGCAGGTGTAGGCCTGTTCCTCCAAGAAGCCTGTCACTACCTACAAGACACAACTCTGAGACCCTATAGGGCATTAAAAGAGCAGGGAGGGACAGTCAATGCAACACACAGGCTGTGGCCCAGCATTTTAATTTTAAAAATGAAGACATGCCTGAGTGGCAGGTGTAGGCCATGGGACTTTATGATGTCCCTTTATATTATGTTATATACAATGTTGCTCCTTTTTATACAGTATATTCCCTTATATTTACAGTATTTATGGTATGTATTAATTTGGGGTGTAATGAATTGTAATGAATTGGGTCAAACAGCATACACTGTGAGTCAAATGAACAAAAAATCATAGTCAGCTCACCCCTCTTCACTCTCAGACTCCAACCGATGCAAGGAACGCCCTGGCCCGGGCGGAAAGACAGCTTCAAAAAGGCAGATATCCAGCATCAAGGAGAGTAGTAGATTAAAACTTGCTTTTATTTGGACGAGTAAAAACAAAATGTAGTCCAGTAAGCACAGAGGCACAAGTATTAGGCGGTTTACACACCTAATACTTGTGCCTCTGTGCTTACTGGACTACATTTTGTTTTTACTCGTCCAAATAAAAGCAAGTTTTAATCTACTACTCTCCTTGATGCTGGATATCTGCCTTTTTGAAGCTGTGAGTCAAATGGTATGGATTGAGCGATTAATAAATGCACAAAGTACAATAATTTTTTTGTGCAGCACAAAATGAGGGTTGCTTTTTCTTTCTGGGGGTGTGATGAAGGGGGCACAATTTGTCACTTAGTCCCAGCCCTATCAACATCTTAAGGTGTCTTCTTTTGTATCTTTGCTATTGGGACTCATGAATTAACTTAAAACAAAGATATTTCTTAGGAGCTGTAACTTTCCCAACAGTAATTGAAAAGGCTGGTGTAAATGGACAGTGATTTGGTTCTAAAACTGTAAGAAGGCATTATATAGATATTGTCTTCATGAGACCACTTTTTTTATTTGTGCACCATGTTAAATAATATGATTACATGAGCTCTTTCTAGATGTAATCATAAGTAAACAGTAAAAAAACTAACAAGTACAATTTAGTTGCATGATATGAAAATCTTCATTATGCGTCAGATTCATGAAACATTTCGAGGGACCCATCACTGCAACTATTTATTATTTCGTACTTTATGGACAAATATACAATAGTTTTCCACTCTTTCATTTGTTGCAAATGTTACTGACCTTTCATTTCACTTTTTTTTTTTTTTTTTTTTTTAAATGAGTGATTTTCAAGAATGTTGTCCCACTCTCCTAGATCTGTAACACAGGTTCTCTCCCCAAAGAGATTGTTGTACTGACAGGCATTCTTCTAGGCAGAGCTTCTGGCATAACCTAATAGATACTTATGGTAGATCTGCGGTCCATTGTGAGCGCTTGTCTACCATAGAAAAACATAATTACCCCACAACTGTGATGGTCAATGCTGGGCATTGAGAATGTGTAGCATTAAGGGGCACTTTGCACACTACGACATCGCAGCTGCGATGTCGGTGGGGTCAAATTGAAAGTGACGCACATCCGGCATCGCTGGCGATATCGTAGTGTGTAAAGCCTTTTTGATACGATTAACGAGCGCAAAATCGTCGTAATCGTATTATTGGTGTAGCGTCGGTCATTTCCATAATTTGGAATTGACCAATGTTACGATGTTGTTCCTCGTTCCAGTGGCATCACACATCACTGTGTGTGAAGCCGCAGGAGCGAGGAACATCTCCTACCTGCGTGCTGCGGCTCACGCCAGCTATGCGGAAGGTAGGAGGTGGACGGGATGTTTACGTCCTGCTCATCTCCGCCCCTCCACTTCTATTGGCCGCCTGCCCTGCGATGTCACTATGACGCTGCACGACCCGCCCCCTTAATAAGGAGGCGGTTCACCGGCCAGGGCGTCGCAGGGTAGGTGAGTGCATGTGAAGCTGGCGTAGCGATAATGTTCGCTATGCCAGCTATCACGATGATATCGCAGCTGCGACGGGGGCGGGGACTATCACGCACGGCATCGCAGCATCGGCTTGTGATGTCGTAGTGTGCAAAGTGCCCCTAAGAGTTGCAATCTTCTCTAGTGCTGCTATTAAAAAGTGCCCCATTGTCACATCTCTACCTGGACCAGCTTGTGCAACATCTTCTCCTTTAACAAGGCGCTGTCATGTTCATTGTGTGGACAGCGCTGGGGATGGGAGAGACATCATGGCCAGAATCTCTGGGCATCAAGAGCTCTGTCCAGCCAGAAATACTAGTGTGGCCAGGACCTGTATAGCTATTCAGTATGGCAGCATGAATTTGTGAGCTATCCTGAAGGAGTAAATTAGCTCCCTGATCTGGCCAATGGGACAGCATAATACCACACTTAACTCTCAGCATACTGCTGTAAGTTGCCAATTCTGGTTCACCCGTTTTTCATATATTGTTCAGCCGGTTTGATTCCCATTTCTGATCTTGTCCCATTATTAGACTATGCTTCTCCCTGATGATTCTGTTCCTATTCTGAATATCCTGTGAATGCTGCTGATTTCTGACCACCCTATTCCAGCTCGCTCCATGGGCCAGCGGCCACTATGTGGACCCAACCCCGGGGCCCCTATGCAATTCCAGACGTCTGTGCAGGTATTAAAGGGAAAAGGCCAGAATACTCCTGGGATCTGCTGTATGGTGTGAGTAGTGCAAAACCTATTGTGCAAGCCCTATTAAGTGATCCCTGACACTCAACAGGACACGTGATCTCAGCTACCTGACTGGAGTAACTTCAGGAGCAGGACCCAGCAGATTGTCCCAGAAGCAGCATTTTTAAAGGGTTATCCCATGTTTTGAAAAGTGTTGCATACATAATATAAATTTTGATCATGGATATGCCTTCAACCAGAAAGCAGGGTTCTCGTACATCTACGTGAGTAATTAATAGTACCTATTTCGTTCTTAAAATTATTCTGGTCCATTGACAAATAAAAGCAGGAGTTTAGTTGGTTGCCTTGCCCAACTATTCCACTTTATGCACAATTTTAATATAATGTTTTACACCACTGGGTTTGCAGGAACTAGCCACCATTGTGTATATAGTTCTTACAGCTTTCCAGAATCTGTTACGACACAGGTTGAACCAATCCATCACAGCCTCTAACAGCAGCTACGGCACCAGAACGAGCAGTCTTATATTTCTTGCCTATGTAATTTAAAAATTTATTTTCCAGACCAATCTCTACACAGTTCTAAATTGTTTAACCTAAACCTGCCACAAGTAACACATCACAGGAAGGACATGATGCAAGCCGAAGATTCAGAAATTAATTCTGTGCCTGTACATCTTGATAACAACCTGACACCGGTAGCGCAATAGCAGGTAAATTTAATATGAATTTTAAAAACACAAAATGATTAAGTGGATATAAATTTAATTACTTCAAGAGCTACTCAGCAGTCAACAGACAGGGACTTGATCCCAAGCTTATCTGGTACATCTAGTGTTATTGGAGCAGGCAGATATAAAAGGGAGAACAGAATACACTAGACAGTAACTGCAAGAGAAATCCTGACTTCTGCTGTACCCCTGCCCCTGAGGATACAGGTACAAAATGACTTTCTTACTATTTTGTATGAGGCATATATTGCATATAGAGCTCTCATTTTAGTAGTCACTCTTTGATGAATAGGACTTCACCTAGTCAGCGGGAAAACTGTGAACTGTTCTAAATGGGCTGTGGGCAATTTGCCTGAAATCATACATATATACTCAGCAGGTATGAAAGATGTGTCTAGGGTGTATTTACACAAGTAGGTTATGCAACTTTATTTTTTTTTGAAACAGTAATTGCAAAATTGCAGGAAATAATCTCATTTTGTCCATATGATGAATGCATTTTTCAGCCCACATTACGGCCTAGTGTCCCTGTCTTATAGTAGATTGAATGACCCATACTGATATTGGAGCCTCATAATGGCATGAAAATACATCAATATCACACTTGTAGGAAACCGAACTTTGTCATGATTTTGCAGTAAACACCAAAAGCCACAATCCATATAAACGGGCTACTACACAAAAATCAAGAATAAACCCAAGGAAATGCAAGCACATCAAGTAAAAAAAAATCTTTTTATTAGTAAGATATTAAAAAGTCAGAAGGCATATAGGTGAGTCAGAAAAGGTAAGGAAAACCGTAGAAAAATTAGGGGACACCTGGTTAATATTACTAAGAGTAAAAAGTAAACAACGTACCAACATGCAGCTCATAAATCAATAATCAACCTAGCATATTTATGATATAATAATAAGGTTATTATTATTATTTATTTATTTATTATTTATTATAGCGCCATTTATTCCATGGCACTTTACAAGTGAAAAGGATAGACATAAAAACAAGTTCAACAATCATGAACATTACAAAAACAGACTGGTATAGGAGGAGAGAGGACTCTGCCCGCGAGGGCTCACAGTCTACAGGGAATGGGTGAAGGTACAATAGGTGAGGACAGAGCTGGTTGCGCAGTGGTGTACTGGACTGAGGGTTATTGTAGGTTGTAGGCTTGTCAGAAGAGGTGGTTCTTTAGGTTCCTTTTGAAGGTTCCACTGTAGGTGTGAGTCTGATATGCTGGGGTAGAGCATTCCAGAGTATGGGGGAGGCACGCGAGAAATCTTGTATGCGATTGTGGGAAGAGGAGATAAGAGAGGAGTAGAGATTGTGTGATTGGATTCCAGAATGGTATGCCTCCTATGGAAAAATGCCAGCAGTGGCAAAACGCTTGCAAAGATACCAAAGAACGTAAGGTATAGGAAACCAGTCCATTTGCTAGAAATGTTACCGTGTAGAGAGGCAAAAAATAGCCTAAGGGTAAATCAGTAAAACATAATGCATTAAGTAAAGATGGAGCCAGTCACATGGAGGAGTAGAAAATCAGTATCCCACTGCCCCCAAAGCGCATTTCACATAGAAATGCTACATCAGGGAGTTGATACTTTGTTTACTTTGTACACTTCGCAATATTTGCCAGGTGTCCCCCAATTTTTCTACTCTTTTCCTTACCTGTTCTGACTCACCTATATGCTTTCTGGGTTTTTAATGTATTATGAATAAAAATATTTTTTTACTTCATGAGCTTGCATTACCTTGCTTTCTTTGTGGGTTCATGACTTTGCAATAGCTATGCCACAAAAACAACATATGTACAAACCACCTAAGGCTCATTCAGACGTGCGCATTATCATGTACGCATTCTAGCTGTGATTTTCACAGAACATGTACCCATTATAGTCTATGTCACAGTTAGCAGGTTGATGTTTCTTTTTCTGGATGGTGTGTCTTTGCAAAAATCACAGAAAGTTCATTTTTTCCAGAAGCACAGATGAAAAATACCATTACAAGCCTATTGGGCTGTGAAAATCACAGACAGCTCATGGCTGGCATCGGTGTGCTGTCCGTGACTATCACATGTATAGGAGAAGCTTTGTCATTTATTTATTTATTTTCTCACTGATTAAACACGGATAGTAACAACTAAAACGCGCTCCAAACACTGATGAAACTCAGATCAAAAAAACTAATGAAACTTGGATCAAAAACACTAATGAAACTAGGATCAAAAACACTAATGAAACTCGGAGCAAAAACACTAATGAAACTCGGAGCAAAAACACTAATGAAACTCGGAGCAAAAACACTAATGAAACTCAGAGCAAAAACACTAATGAAACTAGGATCATAAACACTAATGAAACTAGGATCAAAAACAATAATGAAGCTAGGATCAAAAACAATAATGAAGCTAGGATCAAAAACACTAATGAAACTCAGATCATTGTTTTTGCAGACTTGAACCAACACAGACGTCTGAATAAGGCCTTTTATAAACCTCTGTAATGCCGTGTATCTAGGCAAAAACATCTCCATAGATAACACACAATGCAGAGCCTAAAGGACGTTTCACAGTGTCCATGTTGATCTATACAGGGTGGGCCATTTATATGGATACACCGAAATAAAATGGGAATGGTTGGTGATATCAACTTTCTCTTTCTGGCTCATTAGTATATGGGAGGAGCGAAACGTTTCAAGATTGGTGGTGACCATGGTGGCCATTTTGAAGTTGGCCATTTTGGATCCAACTTTATTTTTTCCAGTGGCAAGAGGGTCATGTAACACATAAAACTTATTGAGATCTTTACAAGAAAAACAATTGTGTGCTTGGTTTTAACGTGACTTTATTCGTTCATTAGTTATTTACAATTTTATGACCACTTAAAAAATGTGTTCAAAGTGCTGCCCATTCTGTTGGATTGTCAATGCAACCCTCTTCTCCCACTCTTGACACACTGATAGCAACACCACAGACGAAATGCTAGCACGGGCTTCCAGTATCCGTTGTTTCAGATGCTGCGCATCTTGTATCTTCACAGCATAGACAATTGCCTTCAGATGACCCCAAAGATAAAAGTCTAAGAGGGTCAGATTGGGAGACCTTGGTGGCCATTCAACTGGCCCATAATGACCAATCCACTTTCCAGGACACTGTTCATGTAGGAATGCTCGGCCCTGACACCCATAATGTGATGGTGCACCAAGCATTCCCATTTTATTTAGGTGTATCCATATAAATGGACCACCCTGTACTTAGAAATTAGACCCCCAGTTTAAGAGTTCATGCAAACGGAGTAAAAACAGCTGTATAGCTTCTAAAAAGCCATGGATAATCTTGACTATGTTATCCTAAATGATGATAAATAAAATATACTTTTTATAGAGTCTAGAAATATGGTAATTACAAGTTGTAATGGTGTGATACCAGGAGAAGGAATAGTTACTCTTTACATCACAATGTTTTTTGAAAAAAAAAAACAACAAAGGAAAAAAAACAAGCAAACAAAAAACCATGCTAATAAGCTCTCTTAACATTTGCTTGTTAAAACTCCAGAATTGCCGGAAAACATTCTTGAAAAGCCTGTCTACAATGATCAAGTAGATCAAGCTACTCTTCCACTTATTTACATGCATGTAGATTACTTTGTGACCATTAGGTGGCAGTATATCTCTTCTTCAATGTTCAGGTGAGCATCCTAAAAAAATAAAACAGCCTACAAATATTGATTTGTAATAAGATATGTAGCGCAAATCTGAGCACATCACATTATTTGGAGTTTATTAGTTATTAGGCAACTTCTCAGACACATAAATCGTACAACTTTGTAAGCTATTTGTTTTTTCTGCCTATCGACAGTATACAAATACAAGACATTCGTTTTTATAGATCTGAAAAATGTAATTTATTTAAAAAGTCAAACACATCCAATGGCGGAATGCTATCTTTAGTAATATAAAGGATAAAGTTTATAGATGAATCATATAATGGCTTGTTATAAAGTAAGCTACTGCAAGCTCTCAGGATTTAATATATTGTAAAAGTGCTGTGCAGCAGAGAAACAGGACAACTCATACAAGTCTATAGTTAGGTAAAATACAAGAACAGCATGTGATGTCTGAAAATAGGTAAAAATATATTTGATATAATCTGCATAATAACATAATACTAAATGTAGAATAAAAACAATGAGCAGATACTCTGCAGTAAGTAAATAGTAATAGTACATGAAAATAACATATGGTACTTAGTTGACACTATATTGATCAAAACAGTGTAAAAGCCATTAACCACAACAAGGTGTAGCCCAAACCGGATAGTCCCAAAGCCATTAACCACAACAAGGTGTACCCCAAACCGGATAGTCCCAAAGCCATTAATCACGAGAAGATGTACCCCAAACCAGATAGTCCCAAAGCCATTAACCACGACAAGGTGTACCCCAAACCGGATAGTCCCAAAGCCATTAATCATAACAAGGTGTACCCCAAACCGGATAGTCCCAAAGCCATTAATCACGAGAAGATGTACCCCAGACCGGATAGTCCCAAAGCCATTAACCACGACAAGGTGTACCCCAAACTGGATAGTCCCAAAGCCATTAACCGCGACAAGGTATACCCCAAACCGGATAGTCCCAAAGCCATTAACCACAATAAGGTATACCCCAAACCAGATAGTCCCAAAGCCATTAATCACGACAAGGTATACCCCAAACCTAATAGTCCCAAAGCCATTAACGACAACAAGGTGTACTCCAAACCGGATAGTCCCAAAGCCATTAATCACGACAAGGTGTACCCAAAACCGGATAGTCCCAAAGCCATTAACCACGACAAGGTGTACCCCAAACCGGATAGTCCCAAAGCCATTAACCGCGACAAGGTGTACCCCAAACCGGATAGTCCCTAACTCCAGTATCTCACCTTGCTACGTGCCAGCAGGCTTCAAATTAGACGGGTGGCAGAGCAGGACCCAGGCCTAAATATTTCACACCTGCCCATGAAAAGCCAAATAGACAAGATGCACAGCCCCAAAAAGGGGAGCCACTCACTTATATGTACAAAATAGAAGAAACTAAGGCAAAAATGAAGAAATGGGCACAACTGTTGGTATAAGTGCAATACGTAGGTGAACATTCACACTGTGTCCATTAAAAGACAAAACTTAGGATAAAAACCATAAGAAAATAGCCTGCAGTAAATAGATGAATAAATAGTAGTGTATGTAAATAACAGTGGACAAAGACCCTGTGCACACAGTATGTTTTTATTTGTGTTTGTGATGCATTTTTAAGTGCAGTTTTGTCGCAAAACTGGATGCAAATCATTATGCCAGCAAAGTCAATAAGAATCCTGAAATTTTGTGCACGTTGCTTTTTTTTCTATCCCTTACAGATTTGGTGCAGAACTAAATCTACAGCATGTCAATTCTTTCAGCGTTTTTACAGTGCTTTTCCTCCCCAAAATGCATAGAAAACACGTGGAAAAAACGCATTACAAACACGCGGGTCCAAAAAGGCTTGTTTTTTTCTGCCAAGAGACAGAGATTTGGTGCAGAAATTTCTGCAACCAAATATTCAGCAAGCACACATAGCCTTAATTTACATGATTTTGATCAAAATAACATAAAAGCCATCCCACTGCGACAAGGTATACTCAATAAGGATGACCCCTACCTCAAGTTGTTCACCTCTATGCGTGTAGCAGGCTTTAAAATAGAGACAGAGGAGGACTCTGACCTGACTATTTAAGGCTATGTGCGCACTTTGCGTTTTTACCCGTGTTTCCGCTGCGTTTTTTGAGGCTGCGTTTTTGTGCCAAAACGCATGCGTTTTTGTTTTCCAGCAAAGTCTATGGGAAAAGATGAATTTCTGTCCGCACTTTGCTTTTTTTTCTGCAGCGTTTAATTTGCATATTTGTGGTCAAAAACCATGCAGAAAAAGAAGCAGCATGTCAGTTGTTTTTGCCATTTCTGCAGCGTTTTGCAAACATTGCAGTCAATGAGAAATGGCAAAAACCAAGAAACTTCAAATTTCCTGCGTTTTACCTGCTTTTTAGGTGCAGAAAACATGCGTTTTTGACAAACAAAACGCATGCTTTTCTAACATTAAATTAATGGAATAATATGTCCCTTTACACACACATAATCAGACAAATAAATTAAAGAAAATTATGATTTTCTTGCTATTTTTGGAATTAATATGATAAAACCGCTATATTTTCAAGAAATATATTTTTATATATTTTTATATATTTATTTATATTTATATTTTACATATATATATATATATATATATTATATAACTATTTTCTTTAATAATTCTAAAATTATCTATGTTTTGCTTTTTTTTCTCTTTTTTCATTCTGTTTGACTATTTAATCTTTATTTAGCAGTGTCTTGATGTTCAAAACGCATCTGTGAATACGCATGTGGAAATGCATGGAAAAAGCGCTAAAAACGCATCTAAAACGCGGTAAATACGCATGCATTTTTAGCGCTAAAAAATGGTTAAAAGCCATTTTGTCAAAAAACTAAGGGCTTTAAAACGCGCAGAATAAACTGCAGGCACTACAACGCAAAGTGCGCACATAGCCTAACGCCTGCCCATGGAAAGTCATATAGACCTAATGCACAGCTCAAAAAGGGAGCCATACCCTGTATATACAATATACAAAAAACTAAAGCAAACCCAAGAAGTAAACTGGTTGGTATAAGTGCAATGTATAGTTGGCTATTAATAGACAGAAGCTAGGATAAAAACAAAATGAGCAAATACCCTGCAGTAAATAAATGAATGGTAATAACCGTTCATGTAAATAACATAGGGAATGTAGTGGACACTAGTTTGATCAAAACAGTGTAAATATCATCCCACCGCGATAAGGTGTACAGAATCAGGATGGACCCTAACTCTAAGATCTCAACTCACTATGTGCCATGGGCAGGTGTGAAACAGTCAGGTCAGGGTCCTGCTCTGCCCCTATGTATTTTTAGGCCTGCTGGCACATTGCGAGATACTAAGTTAGGGGACATCCTAAAAATGTACACCCTGTTGTAGTGGGAAGACTTTGGCACTGTTTTGATCAAAATAGTGTAATTTAAGAGCCCTATGTTGTTTACATGCACTAATACTATTCATTTATTTACCATACTTATTGCGGGGTATTTGTTCATTGTTTTTATTTTAGGTTTTGTTTGTTAATGGCCACATTGTGAATTTGCATGTCTATATTACACTTATACCAACAGTTGTGCCACCCCATTTCTTTGAGTTTGCTTTAATTACATAATACTAGTAAAATGAAGATCAACCTGTCAGACGATTCATACTGCCCAAATCATGAGCAGCATGAATAAGACATTGGCTGCATGATTGCGGCCAGGTATATTTTTCTCTGAAACTCTGAAGCATAAGAACATCCCAGCACTGCTCCAGGTCTCTTGCCATGGGACATACACTGACGAGCAAAAGGGTAACAATGTTTTGAACCTTTGACTTTCATGATTCATATCTTCATATCTTTTTACATTATATATATACATATATATATATATATACATATATATATATATATATATATATATAAAATGTAAAAGGTATATCAAACTGTATTATTCATTATATAAACAAAGGTTGACATACAGGAAAAACACCTAAGAGATAGAGACAAAACCAAAAGGAGGAGTCAACAGATAAGATACCTGATATATAGAAAGGATATTCAAAAATGGTGCACAATCATGGAGCCTGCAATGAAAGTGATGTAACGGGAACGCAATACGTACAAATCAGAGAGACAAATGACCTTCACTCACAAAAAAGGGAATATATATATTTATTTTCTTTGTAGGACACATTCATTTTTCTGCTGTTTATAGCCATCATATAGTACATGTTATTGATTGTTGCATTTGTACTTTTTTTTTGCTGACTTTAATTTGGTATGGTGTATTGATATGTGATATGAAACTATTTCCCATTTTTTTTTCCAGGAAGACTATGGATTGTTATGGCAAGTACATAGCAGCTGTCCTGGTGTTTGTCGCAGTCTGTATGCATGTCATTCATTCCTTTCCTGAAGAGAACCTATTGGCTCCAGGTAATGATGTTTGTCATCTATTTTTTAAATAGTTAATAATAAATCCATATATTCTGAAAGCTACACCTCCCCCAATTTTCCAATGAAATGTAACCCAATCCTGACATTAACAGCTGCTCAAGGACTTTGGCAGATCTATCAATAGTTTGGTTAATGAGACGTAAACTAGTATTAATAGGCAAATTAACAGTTAATAAGACTAAAAATATATGTTTATGGACTCAGTTCAATAGTACACAATGAAGCTTGTCTATATGAATTGTGTTTAAAGCATAACAGCAAAATAAAATAACAGTATCAATGGCACTAGATACATTTATAAGATTTATATCGATGACAAGAAAAGCGACAATATACAAGGTGTATCGCAAAAATCCAATTACCCAACAAATGTAAAGAAATGCAAAAACAATTATACAGAAAATAGAAGCAAGTCTCTATTTTCATGGAAGAAAAGGGAAAACAGAAGCATGAACTGTTTATAAAGAGACTGGTGAGCATAGAAAGGGCAGAAAAGGAGAGAAAGGAACCAGGTGAATCTCATGTGAATATGGAATCCAACACTCCCGTGTCTCCCGCGGCAAGTCAGAAAATGTAACATTTATCATTAGTCAAGATGTTCCTTATTTTAAAAGTTCAAAATGTAACCATTTTCCAAGATCTGGTAACTGCTCGAAGCAAATGTTTTCTGACAGTGTGACACATTAAAGATATTTTTCATGAATTGTGAGATATTTTAAAGAATAGGACTCAACATGAGACGACTCAAATTAGTGACAGATTTCATCCTAGGGATGTGGTTCATGAAAGGCCCCACTGTTTTGTAATAGAAATATTAAAAGCTGACTTGGCTTGTAATAAAACTGTCATTTTCTCTTTGCCAGGTTGTCCAGAATGCAGACTGAAGGAAAATGATTTTTTTTCTAAAAAGGGGAAAGGACCAATATTTCAGTGCAGTGGATGCTGCTTCTCTAGAGCTTACCCTACCCCAATGAGATCAAAGAAGACAATGCTGGTGCCAAAAAACATCACTTCTGAAGCCAAGTGCTGTGTGGCCAAAACACAATACAGGGTAAGGGCTTTGGTAAATGTACTGTCACACGGAGTTTTGCACAAACTTCGCCGACTGTCATGGCAGCTTCGGGCTTTGTTCAAATTGCAAATTCTGACACGCCACCCGATGATTTGTCTGGTGTCTGGGATCAACACAGGGTGACTCAGGCATCAATCTGCCATGTGCTGATTCATAGGCAGGTTAGCAAAGAGTCAATCTCTGCTGGTCTACTTGCTCCTTTGATCACATGTCTTTGGGAAGCCTATCACATCTGCTCCCCTCCTATTTATGCTAGTTGAATCCTTTCACCCATGCAAGCAATAGTTTGTCTATTTTGGTGTGGTCTCTCAGACTTTCTGGTGAAAGTTATACTTTTTGCTTGGTGCGGTTGTGGAGTTTACTCCTGTTTTTTGTAGCTTCCTTCCTGCTCTTAGTTGTCCTCCTGAATCTCTTATTATCTTTACCGTTGTGTACATGCTGTGTGACAGAGTTTTACGTTTCCCTTGTCTGTATGTATCTGTGGGTTTCATCACACTACTTTCCAATCCCTTCCAGGGAAGAGGGAGAATCAGTTCAGGACTGGTCATGAGCAGGGCCAGGAAGGAGATTCAGGCATCTCCACCATCAAGAGAATTCCTGAGAGTAGGGATAGCATACGGTCCCCTATCTTAAAGGTACCTTAGGAGCACTGGTTCCCTGCTATCCCATAGTCATCGTGACATGAACGTGGGTTGACAACTAACTTTTAAGAAACTTACAGCTGGTTCATTATGTGATCCAAGTTAAGTATGCTCAAGGGCCTATGCTGTTCATATTAGCTACACAGTGACAGTGCCTATTTACTGTTAAAGGCCCACACTTTAATTTTATCTTACAGCTTAACACAGAAAACGTGTAGCTGTATAATATAACAGAAAGGGACTTGGTGACCTGTCTACATGGCTTTCCTATGTACATTGGTCCATTAAGAGTTATTTCAAAAGTCACAAGTTGTGCCCTATCCATAGACTATGGTATAACTTTCTGAATGCTTGAGGGCCCATACACCTGCACCTTCAGAAATCCCCAGATCAGGGTTCGACAACACCAATAATTGGACTTTGTAGCTCTGTCTGGAACGTAGCAAAGGTGCGCATGAGTTTTGTGCAAGAATTTGTGATTTTGGTAATATCCCCTTAACTAATATAAATCTGGGGAATCATATTCTAAATATTCCCCTCTGTAAAGTCAGGATATGTACAAAAAGAAGGTGTAACACAGTATAGATGACAGAAATCATGAGTTCAGAAAATAGTCTAGCGTCTATTGGTTCCTGCACAGGTGTACTGACTTTGGCCACATCTGAGCACTGCGCATGCATCAGATGCCATTGGACTTTTCTCCACACTCTTCTCTGATACATTACATACAGGGATATGAAGATTAAAGGTGGAGACCTAGGACTGCACCCTGAGGAAGCTTGACAGCAGAAAAAAAGAAAAGAAGTCAGAAAATGATACACTGAATGAGTGAATTCATCATTTACACAGTATCATTGATTAACATTGATTTCTTTAATTTTACAGGTGACGTTAATGGACACTGTAAGGATTGAAAATCATACTGCTTGTCACTGCAGTACATGCCTATACCACAAATCCTAAATGTTACAGCTTACATGGAAAGTCACTTCAAACATCTCTTTTGTTTAGTTTTTTTATAACTTCAGTAACATTCCTAGCCCAATGAGTCTGCACGTCAGTACATTTCTTCTTACTCGCTATAATTGCTTTCAGTGCATTCAAATAAATTGGAAAATGCCTTTCTGCATAAAATAAGATAGAAATGATATTTTATTTTAGGTTTCTTGGCTTTATGGGGAATGTGGTAATGTAAGCCTCTGATGTGTGTTTTGTACATCTCCATAACTTGTCGTTGTCTGCATTTGCAAATTATGGCGCAATATTTCAGGGAAAAACTGGATGATACAGACATAATTCTCAAGGGGGGTGCGCAACAAACATTTGAGTATGCACACACGTGTCAACCATTTACCCATCAGGGAAGAGTTTTCAGCAACTTGTAACTCTCCAGCTGCTGCAGAACTACAACTGCCAGTATTCCCCTATGGACTGGTTGAAGACCACCTCTATAGGTACATACTATCTGAGTCTCAGCCATCCCAATGTTGTACATTTCTGGTAAGTTCACATGTTCAACTTCTGTAACCTAAGGGACATTTTCAATATGACTTTTGCCAACTTTTGTCAAACTACATTATCAATTTTTAACATTCTTTTTAATTGAGGATTTTTGTATTATGGGTAGTCCAATTATGCCATTGGTAGTGGAGTCAGCATGTAACACAGACATATTTCCCGATCAGGAAAAAGTAATGTACCATAATATTATGTTTGAAAGAAAACTCTATAAGAAATCGCTAACCTCGTAGTGCAAACACTGTACAAATATCTAAGCATTTACATATCGTTTAATCCTCAAAACGCTGATCACTTATACTCACCATCTAATCATCTCAAAGTGTGACATACATTGTCACATTCAGTGACCGTGTCCCTTTAGTCTTACGTTTGACAGATCAGATTTTACCAGTGGGAATATTCAGGTTAGCCATGTTTTGCAGTCTTCTGATGCATATATCATTAAACATCATGTGTCATTATCATATGTCTTTGCTTTTTTACTGTACTGTATCAATAGTTACAAATCAGTAAGGTACATTAGAGCGAAAAACTCGCCTTTACAACTCTTTTTACTTGAATGCATGAAAAAAAAAGAAAAAAAACCTCAGGTTGACGTCTCCTGTTATTTTATGTTTGTAGTTCCTATGCAGATGTATTTATTTCCAGGGGAATATAAAATATACACATCTATGTAGTGTCATGCTTTCAGGGATGGTGAGCGCATTTAGACCAAAAGGAGTCTGATGTACAACGAAAAAAACAGTAAAACAACACCACAAACAAGGGGGGACACCGGTGAAACAATAACAACAGAGGGCCCTGGTGTCTGTGAGAGGGGTAGATTGGACACCTCCTATCCTCACCTGTAACTGTCCCTACTCTCCTAGCCACTCCCTATACAGTCTCCGCAACTGTCACCGAGCAGCACCCTGAGGCCCTGGGAAACCCTATAGATGCCCCGACTAGTAAGAGGCCGGGGAGGTACACTAAATCCACTGCTGCACTAATAAGATAAAAAGGTAGGAGAGGCAAGCAGGGGAAAAACTGCAACACAAAAGGATAAAGGTCGACTTGGAATGCTTCACCACAGCTCCTTCCACCATTGGGGCCAGTATACAAATTATTATTATTATTATTATTAATATTATTATTTATTATTATAGCGCCATTTATTCCATGGCACTTTACATGTGAAAGGGGTATACATAATAGGGACAAGTACAATCATAAACAATACAAAACACAGACTGGTACAGGAGGAGAGAGGTCCCTGCCCACGAGGACTCACAATCTACAAGGGATGGGTGAAGATACAGTAGGTGAGGGTAGGGCTGGTCATGCGGCGCTGTATCAGATAGAGGGTTACGGCAGGGCGTTCCAGAGTAAGGGGGAGGCATGCGAGAAATGTTGGATGTGATGGTGGGAAGAGGAGATGAAAGGGGAGTAGAGAAGGAGATCTTGTGAGGATCGAAGGTTACGTGCAGGTAAGTACCTGGAGACTAAGTCAGAGATGTAGGGAGGAGACAGCTTGTGGATGGCTTTGTAGGTCATGGTTGGGGTTTTGAACTGGAGTCGTTGGGCAATGGGCAGCCAGTGAAGGGACTGGCAAAGAGGAGAGATCGCGGAGTAGGTGGGGGACAGGTGGATTAGTCGGGCAGCATAGTTTAGAATAGATTGTAGGCGTGCAAGACTGTTAGAAGGGAGACCACAGAGCAGGAGGTTGCAGTAATCCAGGCGGGAGATAATAAGGGCATGTACTAGGGTTTTTGCAGCTTCTTGGGAGAGGAATGTACGGATCCGGGAAAATTTTTGAGCTGGAGGCGGCACTTTGTGAAGAGGGCTTGGATGTGTGGCTTGAAAGAGAGATCAGAGTCTAAAGTTACACCCAGGCAGCGAGCACGTGGGACTGGGAAAAGTGAGCAGCCATTGACATTGATGGATATGTTAGGTGGGGGGGTTGAGTGAGGAGGAGGAAGGACAATCAATTCTGTTTTGTCCAAGTTCAGTTTTAGGAATCGAGCAGAGAAAAAGGATGAAATAGCAGACAGATATTGTGGGATTCTGGTTAGTAGGGAGGTGATGTCAGGTCCAGAGAGATAGCTCTGCATACCATCAGCGTAGAGGTGATACTGAAAGCTGTGGGACTCTATGAGCTGTCCCAGGCCATAGGTGTAGATGGAGAACAGCAGGGGTCCTACAACTGAAACTTGGGGACACCGACAGATAGGGGGCGAGATGAGGAGGTAGTGCGAGAGTGGGAGACTCTGAAAGTTCGGTCGGTTAAGTATGAGGAAATCCAGGATAGGGCCTAGTCTGTGATGCCCAGAGATGAGAGAGTTTTGTAGTAGAATGGAATGGTCTACTGTGTCAAAGGCAGAGGACAGGTCCAGGAGGAGGAGGACAGGTAGTGTAGCTTGGCTTTGGTGGTTATTGCTGAGTTAGTTAAATGAGTTTACATAGTTACATAGTTACTTAGGTTGAAAAAAGACCTAGGTCCATCTAGTTCAACCTTCCTCCACCAGTTCTACATTTAGTCACCAAGTCATTTATAATCAACAATGTTTTGTGTACTGGGGAAATCAGCCAGCCCTTTTTTAAAAGCTGTTATAGTATCTGCCATTACTACCTCTTGTGGTAGGGTATTCCACAGTCTGACTGCTCTAACTGTAAAGAACCCTTTCCTATTTAGCTGTTGGAATCGCTTTTCTTCCACTCGCAGTGAGTGCCCCCTGGTCCTTAGTACTGTCTTTGGAAGAAATAAGTCATGTGCCAGTCCTTTATATTGACCACACATGTATTTATACATATAAATGAGATCTCCTCTGAGACGTCTTTTTTCTAAGCTAAACATATCTAACTTTTTCAACCTGTCATCATATGGGAGGCCTTCCATCCCTTGTAATAGTCTAGTTGCCCGCGTTTGAACTGACTCTAACTTCTGAATGTCCTTTTTAAAATGTGGAGCCCAAAACTGGATCCCGTATTCCAGATGTGGCCTTACAAGTGATTTATAGAGGGGTAACAATACGTTGGGATCACGGGATCTAATCTCTCTTTTTATACACCCTAAAATCTTGTTTGCTTTAGCAGCTGCTGCTTGACATTGAGTGCTGCTGCTCAGCTTATTTGTAATGAGAATACCCAAGTCCTTCTCCTGTTCTGTAGTCCCGAGTTTACTTCCATTTAATGTATACGCAGCTATAGGATTACTCCGTCCTAGGTGCATTACTTTACATTTATCAACATTAAATCTCATTTGCCAAGTATCTGCCCATTCTGACATCTTATCCAGATCTTTTTGTAATATTGTACTATCCAGGTCAGTTTTTAATATCCTACATAGTTTGGTGTCATCGGCAAAGACTGACACTGTACTATCAATCCCATCCACAAGGTCATTAATAAAGAGATTAAAAAGAATTGGTCCAAGCACAGATCCCTGCGGCACCCCACTGCTGACTATAGCCCATTTAGAGAATGTACCATTTATGACTACTCTTTGTTTCCTATCTTTTAGCCAATTCCTTACCCAGTTGCATATTGTGTCCCCTAGTCCTTGCTTCTGGAGCTTTAGAATAAGGCTATTATGTGGTACAGTATCAAATGCCTTTGCAAAGTCCAAATAAATCACATCAGCTGCATTACCAATATCCAGGTTTGAACTTACCCCCTCATAGAACCCCAACAGGTTCGTTAGACACGACTTATCTTTCATGAATCCATGCTGTTTGTCAGTTATCATATTATTTTCTGCAATATATTTTTGCATGTCATCCCTTTAAAATGCCCTCAAAAACTTTGCATACTACTGGTGTCAGGCTTACTGGACGGTAGTTGCCTGGATCTACCCTCTTACCTTTCTTAAATATCGGTACCACATCAGCAATCCTCCAATCCTGAGGCACCAACCCTGTTGCAAGTGAGTCTAAAAAGATGAGATACAGCGGTCTGTCGATTACGGAGCTCAATTCCCTCAATATTCGTGGATGAATGCCATCTGGCCCTGGGGATTTGTGAATGTTTAATTTACTCAGACGTAGGCGTACTTCATCTTGTGTTAAATTAATTATATCGGGTGGTGAACTTTGATTTTTTACTTGTTGAATGATCCCTGGTACAGTCAGTTACTTGGTGAATACAGATGAGAAATGCCTATTTAATATCTCAGTCCTTTGTTTGTCCTCTATAACTAACTTGTTATTATATTTTAAGGGGCCGATACTATCCTTTGTTTTCCTTTTGGCATTAATGTATTTATAAAAGATTTTGGGATTTATTTTAATGTCATTGGCGATTTTTGTTTCAGTAGCTAATTTTGCTTGTTTGATTTCCTTTTTACATTTCCTATTGATATCTTTATACTTCTGAAATGCTATTTCTGTATTCTCAGCCTTTAAGATTTTAAATGCCCTTTGTTTTTGTTTTATTATACTTTGTACAGTCTTATTTATCCATAGTGGTTTCTTTTTATTCCTGGACATTTTATTACCAGAGGGTATACGTTTTTTACAGGACTCTAGTAGTATATCCTTAAACTTACCCCATTTATGTTCAGTATCCCCAGTTATTATGACTTTGTCCCAATCTACACATTTAAGCTCTTCCCTTAATTTGTTGAAATCAGCTTTCCTAAAATTCCAGGTTTTAGCATTCCCCCTTTGAAATGTTCTATTGAATATTATGTTGAAGCTTACCATATTATGATCGCTGGTGCCCAAGTGCTCCCGGACCTGTAGATCTGAAATTGTATCCGGTCTATTTGACAGGACCAGATCTAGCAAATTATCTCCCCTGGTCGGTTCACCTACCATCTGAGAGAGGAAATGGTCTTGAATAGTAGATAAGAACTTACAGCTTTTAGCAGAACCAGAAGATTCTATGTCCCACTGTATGTCTGGATAGTTGAAATCCCCCATAATAAGAACCCGATTATTATTATTAGCTGCCTTTTCAATTTGTTCCAGCATTTCACCCTCTATTTGTTGAGGTATGTTAGTATCTTCAGCAGGGATTGCTAGGTAATACCTCTATTTAAACCTTAAGGGCGTGACTACAAAGCTACGGCAAATGAAGCACTCAGCTAAAGACTGCTGAAGAAACTGCCAGCAGCAAAACTGACATTAACCGTTTAGTCTCCAAAAACAGGGAAGCTACATTCCCATGATTAGCGTTTGGAGAATTTTTGATGTTGCACTTTTTCTGCAGCATTTTTACACCTATTAGGCTACTAGTGCTTTTTTATTGCATTTTTGAGTGTGTATTTGATGCTACATTTTTTTTAATGTTTTTTGTATGTTATGCTTTAAATGAAACTGCTTTGCTTGACAGTGGGGGGAAAAAAGTATTTTGTCAGCCACCAATTGAGCAAGTTCTCCCACTTAGAATCACAGAATCATAGAATGGTAGAGTTGGAATGGACCTCCTGGGTCATCTAGTCCAACCCCCTGCTCAAAGCAGGATTCACTAAATCATCCCTGACAGATGTCCGTCCAACCTCTTTTTAAAAACTTCTATTGAAGGAGAACTCACTACCTCTTGTGGCAGCCTGTTCCACTCGTTGATCACCCTCACTGTCAAAAAGGTTTTTCTAATATCTAATCTGTGTCTCCTCCCCATTAGTTTCATCCCATTGCTTCTAGTCTTTCCTTCTGAAAATGAGAATAAAATTGATTCCTATACAGTGTGACAGCCTTTAAGATATTTGTAGACAGCTATTAGGTCTCTTCTCAGTCTTCTCTTTTGCAAGCTAAAGAATCCTAAATCCTGTAACTGTTCCTCATAGGACATGGTTTGCAGACCAGTCACCATTCTGGTCACTCTTCTCTGAACTTGCTCCAGTTTGTTGATGTCTTTTTTTCAAAAAGATGAGAGAGGCCTGTAATTAACGTCATAGGTAAACCCCAACTATGTGAGATAAAATGTGAAAAAAAATCCAGAAAATCACCTTGTCTGATTTGGCAAGATTTTTTTTGAAAATTATGGTAGAAAATAAGTATTTGGTCAATAACAAAATTTAATCTCAATATTTTGTTATATATCCTTTGTTGGCAATGACAGAAATCAACCGTGTAATCTTCATAAGGTTGGCACACACTGTTTGTGGTATGTTGGCCCATTCCTCCATGCAGATCTCCTCTAGAGCAGTGATGTTTTGGGCCTGTCGCTGGGCAACACGGACTTTCAACTCCCTCCAAAGGTTTTCTATGGGATTGAGATCTGAAGACTGGCTAGGCCACTCCAGGACCTTCATATGCTTCTTACAAAGTTTTTACTTACAGTAAAAAAGGCAGCAGTTGTACACTGCCCAGGCCAAAAACTAATACTCTAGCAGGATGCAGCTAAACCTCCACTAAGTGGAGGCATCACAAGTGCAGGAAGAGCAAATTACACACACACTTCCAAAACATGGAGGGGGCGATTGTTGGATGATAAAACTGCACATGTGGCGCCCATGAGGCTTCAGTCGCCACAGAGTATTGCATCTGTCTTGAGGTGTAATGATTATCCCGGGTAAAAGGAGGTTAACCACTCGTTTTCACTTACACAATACAATTACATAAACACCTAGTTAGCCAGCCAGCACTTACATTACTCAGGAAGTCAGGCTGGGGAATTCCTGGGCAGGATGGGTCATCCCAAGGATGGCGGCTGCCTGGGAAGTTAGCGAACATGCTTAGTTTCACTTTAGAAGGAGTTTGACCTCAGAACAGTTTGGGAGCAGAAGAGAGCAGGCAGCCTTAGGAGAGCAGCATTTAGCAGACTGGTCCTGGGGATGGGAGGCTGGAGGAATTAGTCCCAGGACCAGAGGCCATGACACCGCACTGAGTTTGCACAGGACGGACTGAGAGAAGCAGGAGATGACCAAGTGGAGCTTTGAGACAGAGGAGCAACTCGATAGCCAGAGGGTGAGCCCCTAACAGCCCTTTCGGGACCGGCGCCAGTCAGAGTGCAGAGCCCTCGATAAGGGGAACCTTCATGGACTCTAACAAATCTGCAGGGAAAGGGGATTTTACGTCCCATTGCCCACCACCACAAGTCAAGGGGCACAGCAGCAGATAGAGACAGGAGCCATTGCCACGGTCGGGTCCATAACAAGTTTCGTGCTGCCTGCGTAAGGGACGGCAACTAAAGCCAAGGACACTGGGGTCCCCAAGTAGCTTCACGCCACAGGGATCCACACTACAAAGCGCAAGGAGGAAGGTCTCACACGCTTCACAACACCGGTGGTGACCTCTGATTCATCCGGCATCGTTTGGGGCACATCACAGCAATGAATGGTACTCTGCGGGCGCAGCAGACGAACTGTGAGTAAAACACCTGGAACCGCAGCCCCTGTGGGAGACTCTGATTTGCAGGCACCGCCGCCTTGCGTTTCGGCACCAACGGCCCTTCCCCCATCACCACTGTCCTCCCTGGGGCTCGCTCCACATGTGGGGAGCTGGACTATCTGAGCTGTGGTAACAACAGCTCAGGAGGAGAGCGTCATCTCACAGCGGCGGCTAGTCCCTGTCCGCACACCATGGGTGGCGCTGCAAAGCAAATCCCCATTCCCTCCTTTTTGACTCTCTCTTTGCCTGTAGCCGAAGGGGCCATGGAGCCGGGTCAGGCCATTCACAGCAACCCCAAAAAATCACTGGCCCGCGGACAAGTTATGCCCTGCAGGTCCCGTGAGGTGCTACACACACTGATGGCTTGCATAGAGCGCTGTTCATACATGCAGATGCACAGTCACAAGCCCGCAGCCTATTAGTCGACGCCCATACTATTAGATCAGGCGGGGTGCCAAGCCGTACTCCATCTGTGCACCATACAGGGACAGGAACTCTAATATGCAAGGCCTTACAGAAAGAGGCCTGGCTGCATCATGTATAAAAAATATTTGAGGTTTTAGTTGGTATTGTGGCCAAGTACGGAAGCCTACAACCCTCGTCACAGGACCTCATGCTTGTAAGTCCCTACACTATATATAAAAAATAGCAACATAAAGATGCATAAATATCCCCCAAAAATTAAGCATTTACTTACAGCAAAAAAGGCAGCAGTTGTACACCGCTCAGGCCAGAAACTAAACTCTAGCAGGATGCAGCTAAACCCACACTAAGCGGAGGCATCACAGATGCAGGAAGAGCAAATCACACACACACTTCTAAAACATGGAGGGGGTGATTGCTAGATGATAAAACTACACACTGATGGCTTGCATAGAGCACTGTTCACACATGCAGATGCACAGTCAAAAGCCTACAGCCTATTAGGTAAATAAGCCGCGGAGACACCATCACGTGTTTCTGCGTTGAGAAACACGTGATGGTGTCTCCGCAGTGGATATGTTGATCTCCCTAAGGTCAACAATGCTTGCTTAAGTAGTCTTTTACTAGGCATTGCCCCCACTAGCCAGATTCCTACTCCACACTGATGAGGGGCAAATACCCCGAAACGGCTGTCTGTGGATGGATACCATGTTTGGTATAGGTGGTCTCCTTGACTGGAGACTGCCCTTCCCGTGGTTGTTCCTTCCCGGTGAAAGACCTGGCTAGTTTCCTGCCAGCGTTGAGAAACACGTGATGGTGTCTCCGCGGCTTTCTTATTTGCATACTTCCCAGGGGGCAATGCTCTAGAATCACTGCGTTGAGAAACACGTGATGGTGTCTCCGCAGTGGATATGTTGATCTCCCTAAGGTCAACAATGCTTGCTTATGCAGTATATTAGGTGACTCCCATACTATTAGATCAGACAGGCTGCCAAGCCGTACTCCATCTGTGCACCATACAGAGATAGGAACTCTGTAATACAAGTAGTTGAGAAGAACTTGGGGCACTGTTAACTAAATAGCGCTTTTTTTCCAGATCACACAAAATCTAGTGTGCTGTCATATGCTGGTTACAAAAAACTCCAGGCAACTCCTTAAGCTAACCGGGGTGCTCAATCAGAATTAAAGACATATCCAATACTAAAAAAAGGAGAATTGACGGCACTCACCGGTATATGCTGTGCAGGAAAAAACTTTATTTTTCGGTGGAGGTTACATGGAAAGGTTTGCAGGGAGGGGAGGAAACACCAAACCCATCAGACGGGTTTGGTGTTTCCTCCCCTCCCTGCAAACCTTTCAATTAACCTCCACCGAAAAATAAAGTTTTTTCCTGCACAGCATATACCGGTGAGTGCCGTCAATTCTCCTTTTTTTTATATTGAAGACAGGAACTCTAATATGCAAGGCCTAACAGAAAGGGGCCTGGCTGCATCCTGTACAAAAAATATGAGGTTTTAGTTGGTATTATGGCCAAATACGGAAGCCTACAACCCTCAAAGCCACTCCTTTGTTGCCCTGGCGGTGTGCTTGGGATCATTATCATGCTGAAAGACCCAGCCACGCTTCATCTTCAATGCTCTTGCTGATGGAAGGAGGATTGCACTCAAAATCTCACAATACATGGCCCCATTCATTCTTTCATGTACACGAATCAGTCGTCCTGGTCCGTTTGCAGAGAAACAGCCCCAAAGCACGATGTTGCCATCCGCATGCTTCACAGTAGGTATGGTGTTCTTTGGATGCAACTCAGCATTCTGTTTCCTCCAAACATGAAGAATTGTATTTCTACCAAACAGTTCTACTTTGGTTTCATCAGACCATATGACATTCTCCCAATACTCTCCTGGATAATCCAAATGCTCTCTAGCAAACTTCAGACAGGCCCAGACATGTACTGGCTTAAGCAAGGGAACAGATCTGGCACTGCAGGATCTGAGTCCCTTTCAGCATAGTGTGTTACTGATGGTAGCCTTTGTTACGGTGGTTGCAGCTCTATGTGGGTCATTCACTAGGTCCCCCCGTGTGGTTCTGGGATTTTTGATCACTGTTCTTGTGATCATTTAGACCCTACGGGGTGAGATCTTGCATGGAGCCCCAGATCGAGGGAGATTATCAGTGGTCTTGTATGTCTTCCATTTTCTTATTATTGCTCCCACAGTTGATTTCATCACAACAAGCTGCTTGCCTATTGCAGATTTAGTCTTCCCAGCCTGGTGCAGGGCTACAATTTTGTTTTTTGTGTCCTTTGACAGCTCTTTGGTCTTCACCATAGTGGAATTTGGAATGTAACTTTTTGAGGTTGTGGACAGGTGTCTTTTATACTGATAAATTGAAACAGGTGCCATTACTACAGGTAATGAGGGGAGGACAGAGGAGCCTCTTAAAGAAGAAGTTACAGGTCTGTGAGAGCCAGAAATCTTACATGTTTTTAGATGACCAAATAGTTATTTTCCACCATAATTTTAAAAAAAAATCTTGCCAAATCAGACAAGGTGTTTTTATGGATTTGTTTTCCCATTTTGTCTCTCATAGTTGTTGTCTACCTATGATGTCAATTACAGGCCTCTCTCATCTTTTTAAGTGGTAGAACTTGCACAATTGGTGGCTGACTAAATATTTTTTTCCCCCACTGTAGATACTTCCTAGTATTTGGCTTTGACAAAACTTTTCATGTGTGCGTATTACAAGCATTTTTAGTGCGCTTCCACAAGAGAAACGCACAAAAACGCATATAATTTTTAAGCCTGCGGATTTTACTCATCTAATGTAATTCAATAGGGAAAATGCATAGATAAAACTCAATGTTCCTGCAAAAAAATGATGTTGCAGATTTAAAACACGCACCTCAGATCAGTTTACACTGAGTAAAAAAAGATCAGTGGAAACAAGATTTCTATAAATCCCAAATAATTTATTGAAACTGTAAAAGGCTGCGTTTCTGATGCAGCAAAAATACACAGCGTCAAAAACCACTAAAAACTCCTATAGGAACACAGCCTAAAGTTATGCAGTTATGTTGCCTGATAATATTCACTAACATACAACTGATGAGTTAGAGAAAAGTAAAAAAGATTACTTGTTGTTTGGTACCACTGAAACCTATAAGTTTGTGCAGGCGCTGTAGACACAAAATGATTATTATTAATTTTACTGACAAAATTCCATTATCTTTTTTATGCTTTGGAAAAATGATGAATTAAATTGTCAAGGTGAAGAAAGCCTTTAAGTAAAATAATAAAGCAAATCCCCAATAGAAATAATTCCTAAAGATAAGATATTCTCATATGCATTTTTAGGCCCTGACATCAGTCTTAATGGACGAGACAAGTTGCACCTAATTCATTAAGATGTGCATACCACTTATTAAATTAGACGCGTCTTATTAGTGCAGTGCGCCTCCAGTCAGGGACTGAAGTATATCTCTAGAGTTAATTATGCCATCAAAGTGGTGTAACGTTTTATGAATTTGATGGGCATCTGTGGCTACACCCCATGACAATCTCCACCCAAATTGGTATAGTTGACCTGTGCTGGCGTGAAAACTCCAAAAATTGAATAATTAGTTCTCAACTGAGTTGCACAAACATAGTGCGACTTAGGGTATGTTCACACAGGGCTTTTTTAGTAAGTTTTTGCTGCGTTTTTTAGCTGCAGATTTGCCTTGGTTTTATGCAAATCCATGCTAATAAAAAGCTGCTTTTTACAGTACCAGCAAAGTCTATGAGATTTCTGAAATCTCCTGCACACACACAAACACCTACAAATTTTCCCTGATTGTTTTGTCAAATACCTACATTTTTGCTGCAGATTTCAAAGAATGAGCATGTCAATTCTTTGCAGCGTTTTTGCAACATTTTTTCATTGATACAACCCATTTTGTAGAAAAAACGCACCAAAACGCACCAAAAGCGCATAAAAAACGCCACTAAAAATGCACCAAAAACGCAGATAACTCAAATGAGATTTTCTGCCACAAGATCAGGTTTTGGTCAGGGGAAAAAACTAACCAAAAAAGCCCTGTGTGAACATAGCCCTTTGTGGTTTTTTCCACAGAACTCTGGTGTAAACACCTTAAGGCTATGTCCGCACTTTGCGTTCTCGTACTTGCAGTTCTAAATGCACGTTTTTGCCTTAATTGATTTTGCCAAAGTTGCCTTTTCCAGAAATTTAGCGCTAAAAACGCATGCGTATTTATTGCGTTTTAGATGCGTTTTCAGCGCTTTTTACATGCTTTTTCACCTGCGTTTTGACAGATGCGGTTTGAACATCAAGACACTGCTAAATAAAGTTTACACAGTCAAACACAATGAAAAAAGAGAAAAAAACCCAATACATATATATTTTGTGAATTAATAAAGAAAATAGTTATATTTCATGAAATTCTAGTGGTTTTATAATATTTAATGCTAAAATAGCAATAAAATCATAATTTTCTTTAATTTAATTGTTGGACTATGTGTGTGTGTGTGTAAAGGGACATATTAATCCATTATTTTAATGTCAGAAAAGCATGCGTTTTTGAAGTTAAAAACGCAGTGTTTCTGCAGCTAAAAAGCAGGTAAAACCCTGGAATTTTGATGTTGGTTGGATTTTGCTACTTCTCATTGACTTCAATGTTAGCAAAACGCTGCAGAAATGGCAAAAACAATTGACATGCTGCTTCTTTGAACGCATGGTTTGTGCCACAAATTATGCAAATTAATTGCAGCGTTTTAAAATGCAAAGTGGCGTCAGGAAATCATCATTTTCCATAGACTATCATGGAAAACCAAAACGCATGCATTTTGGCATGTAAACGCTTCAGCTCAAAACGCTGCGGAAACGCAGGTAAAAACGCAAAGTGCGGTCATACCCTAAGGGATGAATAAATGGATATCTGCAGTGAAGAAATCCGATCTTTGGTTGCTGAATCATCTTCCTCTAAAGTTTTTATGATGCCTTCATCCGTGCGTGCATCGAGGCAGAACTTGAAGTAGGGTCTTCTTCTTCTCCGCCTCCCCGCCTGCCTCTTATATCTTCTACAGATCCACTGATTATTCAGTGACCTAGCTTCTTTTTGAAATTCCACCGTCATGATTGCGCTGGGCATTTCATGTGCAGTGTGATTGTGTTGACAGTCTGCAGGTCTTCAATAAAATGGCATCAGATGCGGCGAACATGTGGACCGAGATTTCAGCTCAATGATCTCTTCATTAAGCCAAAAGCGCAATCTATTCCATCGGCACCATTATGTGGAAGACCATGTGTAGTGTGAGTCTTCAGACTATCTTCAATAAAATGGCGCTAGACTCGGCACGTGCGCAGATCAAGATTTCAGCTTAATCAAGAGGCCATTAATCTCAAATCTCAGTTTGCGTATGTGCCGCATCCGGCATTATTTTATTGACGACCTGCAGACCTACCGCAGAATCACACTGTGCACGTGCTACCCACTGCAATCATCGCAGTGACAGCACATTTCAAAAAGGAGGCAGGTCACTGAAGGGACCTTCAGAAGAAAGAGAAGAGGCAGGCGGGGGGGAGGAGGGGGTTACAAAGAAGAAGAAGACCTTACCCCCAAGTCTTGCTTTGATGTACAAGCGATGCACAGGTGACATCATCATGAATACTGTAGAGGAAGATTATTCAAGAACCACGGATGACATTCTTCACTGCAGGTATCCACTTAGGGTATATGGGTATATGTGCACGTTGCGTTCTGCCGTGACAAATATCCTGCAGCATTTTGTTACTACATGTGCGTTTCAAAACGCAGCCAAAATGCTGCGTTTTGGCTGCATTGTGAATACAGAATGGATGCAGAATTCATGCGTACTGGATGCTTGCTCTGCCATAGACAGAGTGGGAAAAGCATCCAAAATTCACAAAATAAGTCATATGCTGCTTTTTAGAACGCATCGATTTTGTAAAAAAATTTGGCATCCAAAATGCTGCATTTTAAAACACAACGTGCGCATTGAATTTGCTTAATTCTCATAGACTTTGCTGGGGAAGCAGAACACATGCGTTAACGCTGCAGTTTAAAACACATGAAATAATGCGCGCACATAGCCTTAATCAGAATAACAGCACCATTATGACTATGTATTTACTTTAGGGTTCTTTTCCATCTGCGATTTTCATGGGCGAGTGCAATCCGATAAAAAATCGGATTGCACTCGCACCAGTATTAATCAATGAGGCAGTTTACTCTGTCCTGTTTATTCTCCGTACGAATCGTGCTCTCGGTGCCATCGCAGCATGCTGCGTTTTGCAGCAAGTCTCGGCTCACGCGTGTGTAAAATCGCACTGCACTCGCATGTTATGCAACTGCAGTGCGGTGCATGCAGAGATTGACAACGGAGGAGATGAGAGAAAGTGCTCCTTCCCTCCATCTTCTCTGCTCCTGTGATGCAATCGCAAGATCGCATCACAGCCGCATGACCCTCGGCTGACACCGCAGCAGAGGGTCATTAGCATATCGCTTCCAATGCTCCTGCATCGGAAACGGTACGCGTGTGGTTAAGAGCCCATATAGTGGTAATACCTACTGACAGGTTTTCTTTAATTAATCGGCCCCTAAGTATTTATCTTTCTTTTTACTCCTGCTAAAAAAAAATGAAAGGAAATCATTATGAAAGGGGAAGTAGAAATATTTATTTTTAGGTTCGTACTTTACTTCATGTCATAGTTCAAATTTACTCACTAAAAAAAATTCTTTAAGTTTCTCTGATGGCAGCACATTAAGGATTAAAATTCCTCCTTCTCCCAGCTTGGGCAGAAAAAAGGAGGGTATTGGATGCAAAACAACACCAATTAATTAACTACTTGCATACTCCTTACATATATAAGCCACCATTTAAATATGAGCATTAAAATATTAATGGGGGAAAATGTGCTGCCTTTGGACTCACAGAGAGTAAATTTGATCTTTTTTTTATTGTCCTCAGGCAGGATATGAAGGGAAAGCAAAGCAGTAGAAAGAAAAACAAGGAGAGTTGGGAAGTTAGCTAGAAGCAGTTACAAGTACTTTTCTGCCAAAGAATTTCTCCCCAACAGTTAAAGTATCCAAACTATAATGTCTGATGAAAGTGCTGTAGGATTAGCAAATAGCCATTTGGCATATCTGGTTCAGGGAGACATAATTCTTTTCTCTCTAAGAAGTAGCTACTATGTGGACAAGCCAGGACGTCACAGGTACTACAACAACACACCCCATACCCCGGCTAGGCACATCGAGGTCAAACAAAAATCCTTGTTGCCTCCCTCCAGGGGCTGATGTCCACACCAGGGGGTGGAGCCAGGCGGTTGGCCCCACCCACCGAGGAGTTCACAGTCCTGGAGGCGGGAAAAGGAAGGGAGATCAGTTTTGGAGTTGGAGAAGTGAAGTGGTAGTGGAGGAGACTGACCGTGTCCGGGTACGTGGCCCGGGCACATACAGCAAGGTTGGCAGACGGTGGTGACCGTCTGCAGGAGAGGCTGATTGACGTGAACCGTAAGGGACCGGGGACGGGCGGTGGCCCGCCGGTACCGGATCGGGGAACGAAGAGAAGCCAGCACCATTCGGCAGGGCTTACGGACCCCGACCAGGCTAGGAGTCACCGTAAAACCGGTCAAATCCGTTAGCGAAGGGAACCTCCGGGGTTTCCCAGCAGTCAAGACCCGATTGAAGGCAACAGCTCAAACTGTGAAGGGAAATACAGTCACCGCCAAGGCTACAGTTCCCAGGGCCAGAGCTTGCGGGCAAAAGGGGCTCCCTCAGCATCCATCCAAGCTGGGGAGCGGGTTACCAGTGGGAAGCCACCAGAACCAAGAACATAACACAGGTGCAGGGAAAGGCAGTCACCAACAACCTACCGGGAGAAGAACAACCGCAGCCGTCTGTGGGACCCGTCCATCCATCCATTTGTTTTATCGGACACTTTGCATTCGTCATTGGCTAAGTGAGTACCACTGTGCCGTGCGGCACCGCGCTGCCCCCGCGACCCTGCACCTCACCAGGCCCCGTAACCCGCCTGCCGTCCCTACCTCACCGGGCCCCGGGACAACCAATCCCCCTACCCACGGAGGGGAAGAACAACACCCAAGCTGCTCCCTGTCATCGCTCCCGGGATCCCCGTCCAGAGCAGCAGTGGTGTCACAACCTCACCACAACCGTGGGTGGCGTCACGGACAATAAATCCCCAAAACCATTCCCCTTTTCACTCACGGGCGAGGAGCGCCGCTCGAGGCCCTGGGATCCGGCCCACCGCTCGAGCCACCGAGCAGCGAGCGAAGCAGCAGCAGTAGCCGGACCCGAGCAGTGGCTGAGCGCAGCGTCCCCTCCCCGCCCGCGACAACTACATATCTAGCCTGGACTTTCAGATTGTTGCTGAGGCCACACAATGATTTGTGTGAGTGCTCGCAAGACACTCGGCACACGCTCGCCGCACAGCGGGAGCTGAGTGTCATGCGAGTGTCATGTGACTGTGGTCCGATCATGCGATCAGACCACAGTTGTGGAGGGGAAGGCCGGATCTGCGGAGGGGCAGGCCAGAGCTGAGGAGGGGAGGGAGGGATTTATCTCCTTATCTCCTCCGTTGCCAGCTGATGCGAGAATCGCACTACTCTCGCGATACACCGGTGTAACGCGAGAGCAATGCAATGTTTCTCTCGCCCCATAGCCTTGCATGTCTGCGAATGGAACAGGATCGCATTCCACTCGCAGCATGCTGCAACTGTTTTCTTGATCCGATTAGGGCTGAGAAAATAATCACTCATGGGAGCGACCCCATAGAGTAATATTGGTCCGAGTGAAATGCGATTTTCCTTAGTATAATACAGTTTGATTTAGGGTTCTTGGGCAGACAAATTTCTGACCTGCTCTGCGCACTTAATTGCTGCAAGAAAAAGGGTTTTCCACGTTAAAGGACAAAGCAGCTAAAAGAGAGAAGCAGGACCTCAAAAATCACAGACCCTATAGCATTATGTATATGAGATCTCAAATTCTTCATGACTGGAAAAAAAAATTTGTAGAAGAGGTAACCTCAAACATACCGGCAGAAATAGAATTAAGTGGAAAAAATGGGCTTTTAAGGCATTAAACTTCAGAACAATATTGAAATCTGCTTGTAAAAATTGTAACGCGAATGATGCTCACAGAATGAGGTCTCCACTGCTTTGATCCAAGTCAAGAATTTGGACTAGATTTTCTTATACTTTTTGGATGTATAAGGTTTATGAGCCACAAAATCATAGAGACCTTTACTTGCAAGATTCCTCCTGACAAACTTCATTTTTTTAGTTAAAGAATCTATGAATTTCGATAGTGTGTCCCTTTTGATGAAGATAATTCCTTAGAGAAGTTTCCAGAATTTCCCTTTCAACATCTCTAACTCGAGTGGAAACCAATTCCTGTTGGGTCAAAATGGTAGTACTGCAATAGGCTTTGTCTTCTCCAACTTGATTTTCTGGAGTACCTTCAGAATAAGAAGCAGAGGTGGAAACACAAACAACAGGATTTTATTCTAAGTGATTTTCAAGAGCAATTGGATATCCTTCTTTGATTAGAGAGCAAAATTTGTGAACTCTCACATTCTGAGCTTTTTCAATAGCATCTAATTGAGGCATTCTAATTAGGAGTGTTACTTGCTTAAACACTTAAATATTCAGGCTCCATTCACTATGATTAAGGAAGTTCCCACTGAACAAATTTACATGGTGATTCAGGTCACCTTTAATGTGAACTTGTCTTAAATCTTGTACATTGTTCTACAGTATGCCGAAGACATGTTCTCTGCATTGCTGAATGAGAAGAGGACTCCTGGTTCCCCCACTCTGTTCACATATAATACTATTATAAGTGATCCACAAAATACTTTTGCCATATTCTCTGACTGTTTGAGGACTCTGATGGTTAACAGCCTGAGAGAAATGGTGCAGCACCACATTTATAGCTCTGAGTATGACCTTCAGGTTTGAAACCCTCTGAGGAAACAAGGTAAGTTACTCAGCCAAGATAAAGCCGACAGCTGTGGGCTGGTATTTCAGGCTGGGGAAGCCCATGATTAATTAATGGGACCCCCCAGCCTAAGCATAGCAGCCTGCAGCCACCCCGTAATTGTCGCATCCATTAGATGCGACAATCCCGGCGCTTTACCCAGCTCTTTCCAATAGGCCTGGTTCGGTGGCAATCTAAGTAATAAGGGGTTAATGACAGCGCAAAACTGTCATCAAGCCCAGAATTAGTGACTGGTAAGGGTCTAATCCTATAAGTAAAAGTAAACAAAAAAAATACAGAGAAAAATTCTTTATTTGAAATAGAATATAGCACCCTTTTTCCCCTCTTTATTAACCTCCAAAAGACCCTTGAAGTTCTACCATAATCAACATGAGGTCCCTCGACGGTCCTGGCTAGGCTACATCCAAGCCTGGAGAGAAAACATGTCCAATCTCTCCAGGCTCTGGGAAATACTGACAAGGAGGACCTAGCTGGCAGCAGTGGTTTGTGTTTATTTCTTTTCACTTATAGGATTAGTGATGGGGGTTCTCATACACCTCTACCCATCACTAATACTGGGCTTAGTGACTGCTGTTATTAACCCCTATTAGCCCAATTGCCCATGCACCTGGCAATTGGGAAGAGCTGGATAAAGGACCTGGATTGTCGCATCTAATGGATGCGACAATTACAGGGCGTCTGCAAGCTATTATTCTAAGCTGGGGGTCCCAATAACCATGGGCCTCTCCAGGCTGAGAATACCAGCCCCCAGCTGTCAGCTTTATCTTGGCTGGCTATCAAAATAAGAGGGACCACACATCGTTTTTAACCCCTTAACGACCGCGGGCCGTAAAATTACGTCCTAAATGACATAATCTTACTGCCTGCGGTCCTCCGGCGGCAGCATGCCGCGATCGGCACACATCTCAGCTGATTTTCACAGCTGAGATGTGTGCCTGCTAGGCACGAGCAGAATCGTTATCTGCTCGTGCCGATTAACCCCTTATATGGCGCTGTCAATACATGACAGCGCCATTATAAGCGCGATCGCGGTAATATTTACCTTACCGCCCGATACCGGAAGTCACGTGACGCAATCACGTGACTCCCGATAGTTGTCATGGTAGCACAGGGTCATGTGATGACTCCTGTACTACACCTGACTTGGTTTCACTTTCGCTGTGCCCGGGGCACAGCAAAAGAGAAAGACAGCGTATCTGCTGTTTACAGCCTTCCAGCTGTGATCAGCAGATACTGCAGAGCGATCGGAATGCTGATCGCAATAGCCCCCTAGGGGGACTAGTAAAATAAAAAAAAAAGTTAAAAAATAAGTTTTAAAAAATTAAAAAAAAACAAAAAAACCTAAACGTTCAAATCACCCCCCATTCGCCCCATTGAAAATGAAAGGGTTAAAAAAATAAAAAATATACACACATTTGGTATCGCCGCGTTCAGAAACGCCCGATCTATCAAAATATAAAACCAATTAATCTGATCAGTAAACGGCGTAGCGGCAAAAAAATTCCAAACGCCAAAACGACGTTTTTTTGTCGCCACAACTTTTGCGCAAAATGCAATAAGAGGCGATCAAAACGTAGCATCTGCGCAAAAATGGTACCGTTAAAAACGTCAGCTCGAGACGCAAAAAATAAGCCATCATTGAGCCTAAGATCCCGAAAAATGAGAACGCTACGGGTCACGGAATATGGCGTAAAACGTGCGCCACTTTTTTCGGACAAACTTCCGATTTTTTTTTAACCCCTTATATAAAAGTAAACCTATACATGTTTGGTGTCTACGAACTCGCACTGACCTGATGCATCACACCCACACATCAGTTTTACCATATAGTGAACACAGTGAATAAAATATCTCAAAAACCATAGTGCTATCGCACTTTTTTTGCAATTTTTCAGCATTTGGAATTTTTTTGCCATTTTCTAGTACACAATATGGTAAAACTGATGGTTTCATTTAAAAGTACAGCTTGTTCCGCAAAAAATGAGCCCTCACATGACCATATTGACTGAAAAATAAAAAAGTTACGTCTCTCAGAAAAAGAATGGCGAAAAAAAAAACCGGAAAGCGAAAAATCGGTCGGTCGTGAAGGGGTTAAAAATATATTTATTAATTTATTTAAATAATTGATAAAAACAAAGCAGCATGAGGTTCCTCTTATTTTGATACACTGCTGGGGGCAGCAGCCTGTAGCCGTGGCTTTATCTGTGCTGGTATCGGTATACAGGTGGACCCTACGCTATTTTTTAAGTTATTTAATTTATTTTACAGTGCAGTATACGGCCGCCAACAGCGCCTGTGATTGCAGCCACTCACACGTGCTGTTAGAGATGGTGGGGGCGTGGTCTACCAGCAACCAAGCAGTGCCGCCAGTGGTCTGGGAGAGCAGTGAATATGTTTGAGCACTGATGAGCGGACCCAGAAGTAGCGTTACTGCTGCGGGGAGGCTCAGTAAGTATATTGATACTGCTTTAACCCTTATTTTTTTCTTTATTATCAGGGTGGCCGAACCCGAACTGTAACACAGAAGTCTGTGTCTGGGTCCGGGACTCGAACACCTGCTGTTTGGTACGGATGCCGAACTTTAGAGTTCGGGTTTGTTCATCACTACTCAGATCTACTTATTTCTCAGGCCTAGACCTCATCATTTTCAAAATGTCTGCTGAATCATCACTCTGATCAACATAAGTGATCAGACAGTGCAGTCACAAACGTCACTTAAGGGAAGTGGTAAAATCAATAAAAATGTAAAAAAAAAAAAAAGTTTTAATAAATATGGAAAAAGCCCCCAAAAAGTTCAAATCACCCCCCTTTTTCCCCATTGAAAGTAAAACAATAATAAAATCCCCCCACATAGTTGGTATCACCACATTCAAAAATGCCAGATCTATCAAAATATAAAATCAATTAATCTGACTAAAGGTCGTAGTGAGAAGAAAATCAAAACCTTAGAGAGTTTTTTTGGTCGCCGGAACATTGCATTAATATTCAATAACTGGCGATAAAACATCGCAGCTACCCCAAAATGGTATAATTTCATATGCCAGCTCAAGATGCAAAAAATAAGCCTCCACACAGCCCCAGATCCCAAAAAATGAGAATACTATGGATCTCGGAAAATGGCGACAAAAGACTAAGGGCGGCTTTGCACACTACGACATCGCAGGTGCGATGTCGGTGGGGTAAAATCGAAAGTGACGCACATCCGGCGTCACTTGCGATGTCGTAGTGTGTAAATCCTAGATGATACGATGAACGAGCGCAAAAGCGTCGTTATCGTATCATCGCTGCAGCCTCCGACATATCCATAATTTCGCTGCAGCGACAGGTACGATGTTGTTCCTCGCTCCTGCGGCAGCACACATCGCTGTGTGTGAAGCCGCAGGAGTGAGGAACTTCACCTTACCTGCCGCCGGCTGCAATGAGAAGGACGGAGGTGGGCGGGATGTTTACATCCTGCTCATCTCCACCCCTCCACTTCAATTGGCCGCCTGCCGTGTGACGTCGCTGTGACGCCGCACGACCCGCCCCCTTAGGAAGGAGGCGGGTCGCCGGCCAGAGGGACGTCGCATGGCAGGTATGTGCGTGTGAAACTGCCGTAGCGATAATAATCGCTGCGGCAGCTTTCACTAGATATTGCACGTGCGACGGGGGCGGGACTATCGCTGCAGCATCGGTAACACATTGTTACCGATGTCGCAGCGTGCAAAGCCCGCCTAATTCCTTTTTTTTGTTTACAAGATTTCTGAATTGCACTTTTTATTGCAATTTCACTGCACTTGGATTTTTTTTCCCATTTTCCAGTACAATATGAGGCAGAATGAATGGTGTTATTCAAAAGTACAACTCGTTCTGCAAAAACAAGCCCTTATATGGCTATTTTGAAGGGAAAATAAAAAAGTTATGGCTCTTAGAAGAAGGGAAGGAAAAAACAAAAACGAAAAACTTCCTGGGCGATGTAAAGTGGAGGGGTCATTATAATGTAGAGTAGGGAAGTAGTAAATCTATTGTTAGTGTTTCTCTGCAGTGTGTATAATACACACACACAGCTCTGCCACATGAACACTACATGTACTGTACATTTGCAGAGATACACAGCTTTGATAGATGTACAATTACAGACATACACAGCCCTGCTACATGTACATTTACAGACATAATCTGTAGTGCGCTGCACATGAGGTAATAGACATAGCTAATCAGGAGAACTACACTACATTTCTAATTGGAGGTATTTGCTAATATTATTATTGTTACTACACCTACTACATATTGGTATGGGATCTTGGAGATGGGAATACCCCTTTAAGTTTTCTTTTAAGTATGTTAAATGCATGCTCAAAGGGGACTTGACCATTGCAGAATATTCCACTTCTTTGCATTAAAAAAATCTCCTGGGTTACTTATACAGTATGTTTTGGGTCATTGTCCATCTGTACTGTGAATCGCCGTCCAAACAACTTTGCTGCATTTGCTTGAATCTGAGCAGAAAGTAAAGCCCTGTACACTTCAGAATTCATCCAGCTTCTTCTGTCTTCAGTCACATCATCAATAAATACTAGTGACCCAGGACCATTAAAAGCCATGTATGCCCGGCTATCACACTGCGTCCACCGTGTTTTACAGAGGATGTGGTATGCTTTAGATCAAGGGTGGGCAATTAATTTTCCCATGGGGCCGCATGAGAAATTGGGATGGTTTTAGAGGGCCGGACTAATATAATTAACTCGGTTCTACATATATATATATATATATATATATATATATATATATATATATATATATATATATATATATACATATATATGTATATATATATATATATATACACACACAAACACGCATATATACTGTGCGTGTATAATATATATACACATACACACAATGTATACATACACACACAATCCCCATATACTACATCACTACACCCGCCACATACTACACCTGTAATATACATCAGTATACACTACACCTGTAATAAGCTACACCTCTATATACTATACCACTATATATTACATCACTACACCCCTATATACAACTGTAATATGCTACATCACTATATACTACACCTGTAATAAACTGCAGCACATCACTATATACTACACCTGTGATAACCTACATCACTACACCCCTATATACTACACTTGTATTATACTACATCACTACACCCCTATATACTACACTTGTATTATACTACATCACTACACCCCTATATACTACACTTGTATTATTCTACATCACTACACCCCTATATACTAAACTTGTATTATACTACACTCCTATATACTACACCTGTATTATACTACACCACTACACCTCTATAAATACCTGTATTATACTACACCACTACACCTGTAATATACTACACTACTACACCCCATATACACCTGTAATATACTACACCACTACACCCTTATATACACCTGTAATATACTACACCACTACACCCCTATATACACCTGTAATATACTACACCCCTATATACACCTGTATTATACTACACCCCTATATACACCTGTATAATACAGGTGTATATAGGGGTGTAGTGGTGTAGTATAATACAGGTGTATATAGGGGTGTAGTATAATACAGGTGTATATAGGGGTGTAGTATAATACAGGTGTATATAGGGGTGTAGTGGTGTAGTATAATACAGGTGTATATAGGGGTGTAGTATAATACAGGTGTATATAGGGGTGTAGTATATTACAGGTGTATATAGGGGTGTAGTGGTGTAGTATAATACAGGTGTATATAGGGGTGTAGTATTATACTACACTCCTATATACACCTGTATTATACTACACCACTACACACCTATAAAACTACACCACTACACCCCCCATATACCACACCTGTAAAACTACATTCCCATATACTAAACCACTACACCCCAAATATTTGTCAAAAGTTACCGCTCTCCCCCAGCCCCCCGCCTGCCCGCCCCCATTAACCCCGCAGGTTACTAGTAACCACTCACCTCTCTTCTTATCGTTCCCGTCCTCAGACACCTCCGTACGAGCCCCCCGCTGAGCTGCTTCTCCTTCACATGGCCAGGCTGCGCCGACGCTGTATTCCTAGGAGCCCCCGCCGCTGCCTCTCTCCATACGGCCCCCGCCTCTGCAGCTTCTCCTGCCAGGCGGGAACTTTTCAAATGACACACGCGTGCCGTACTGACGATATCAGGATGCGCGTGTGTCACAGAGAAAAGTGTCGGGCAAGGAACAGAGGAGAGATTCCTGCGTTCCGCTGCCTACACTGTGCGGAGCTTCAGGATCTGTCCTCTGTTTCTTGCCCGACACGCAGCGTGTGATGAGGGTCAGGGACGGCTCCAGGTTTTTGTGGGCCCCGGGCGGAAGAGTCCCAGTGGGCCCCATCAACACGCAGACACACATACGTACACATACATATTTAAAGACAAACTCACAAAAATACATATAGAACGGACACATCTATACAGCCATATACACTGACATACATAGATACACATTATACATGCCTACAGACACACAGCTCTGCTTCATACATACAGACACACATAGCTCTGCTACAGACACACATAGCTCTGCTACAGACACACATAGCTCTGCTACAGACACACAGCTCTGCTGCATACATACAGACACACATAGCTCTGCTACAGACACACATAGCTCTGCTACATATATACATAGCTCTGCTACATACATAGCTCTGCTACATACATACACACATAACTCTGCTACATATATACATACAGACACATAGCTCTGCTACATACACACATAGCTCTGCTACATACATACACACATAGCTCTGCTACATACATACATACATAGCTCTGCTACATACATACACACATAGCTCTGCTACATACATACACACATAGCTCTGCTACATACATAGCTCTGCTACATACATACACACATAGCTCTGCTACATACATACATAGCTCTGCTACATACATACATAGCTCTGCTACATACATACACACAGCTCTGCTACATACATACACACATAGCTCTGCTACATACATACACACATAGCTCTGCTACATACATAGCTCTGCTACATACATACACACATAGCTCTGCTATATACATAGCTCTGCTACATACATACACATAGCTCTGCTACATACAGACACACATAGCTCTGCTACGTACATAGCTCTGCTACATACAGACACACATAGCTCTGCTACATACAGACAGACATAGCTCTGCTACATACATAGCTCTGCTACATACAGACACACATAGCTCTGCTACATACAGACACACATAGCTCTGCTACATACATACACACATAGCTCTGCTACATACAGACACTCATAGCTCTGCTACATACAGACACACATAGCTCTGCTACATACATACACACATAGCACTGCTACATACAGACACACATAGCTCTGCTACATACAGACACACATAGCTCTGCTACATACATAGCTCTGCTACATACAGACACACATAGCTCTGCTATATACAGACACACATAGCTCTGCTACATACATAGCTCTGCTACATACAGACACACATAGCTCTGCTACATACAGACACACATAGCTCTGCTACATACATACACACATAGCTCTGCTACATACAGACACACATAGCTCTGCTACATACAGACACACATAGCTCTGCTACATACATACACACATAGCACTGCTACATACAGACACACATAGCTCTGCTACATACAGACACACATAGCTCTGCTATATACAGACACACATAGCTCTGCTACATATATACATACATACACATTGCTCTGCTACATACACACATAGCTCTGCTACATACATACACACATAGCTCTGCTACATACAGACACACATAGCTCTGCTACATACAGACACACATAGCTCTGCTACATACATACACACATAGCACTGCTACATACACACATAGCACTGCTACATACAGACACACATAGCTCTGCTACATACAGACACACATAGCTCTGCTATATACAGACACACATAGCTCTGCTACATATATACATACATACACATTGCTCTGCTACATACACACATAGCTCTGCTACATACATACACACATAGCTCTGCTACATATATACATACAGACAGACACACACGCGGCTCTGGGGCCCAGCACATACGGCACCGGGGAGGGGGGGGTTGGGGGGTTTGCAGGGAATACACCTAGAGGGGGAGAAGAGCCCATACAGCTCACCAGGGCCCATAAATCGGGGGGTGGGGAGGGCACATACCGCTCAGGTCACGGTGGAGAGGGGGCCCACACAGAGCCGGAAAGAAGCACTGTGCTGGGGGTCGCTGGCTGGCACTGCAACTCTCATCTGTGGGATGAGCAGGACGCCGGCCGGTAGCTCCGCCCACAGATGAAGTTCAACCAGGAAGTCTTTGCTCCTTAAAGGGATGGCGCCGCAGATTCCTGCCGAGGACTGCGGTCCCCGGAACTCGGCCCGGGGGCAGCAGAACTAAGGCGAGTGGGCCCCGGCCAAGGGGCACCAGAACTGACGAGGCCGAGTGAGCCCCCCCGGCTCTCCAGGGCCCCGGCATTTGCCCGGGCACTGATGAGGGCAATCTGACCACGTGCCTCCCGGAGCCTGGAGCTCCGGACAACAGGTCAGATTCCCCTCATCAGTGACCGGCCAGCAAGGACGCCCTGAGCCAGGCGGGCCGGTCACAGAGAGTAGGCGGGCCAGATGTGGCCCGCGGGCCGCCCCTTGCCCAGGTCTGCTTTAGATCATGAATCGTTCCAAGTCTTCTCCATGCTTTCTTCTTCCCATAGTTCTAGTACAGGATGATCTTAGTTTTATCTGTCTAAAGATTGCTTTCCCAGAATATGGCCGCTGCTTTGGATGTTTCTTGGCAAAGTCTAATCTGGTATTTCTATATTAAGACTTTTTAATGGTTTGCACATTGTAGTGAACTCTCTGTATTTGCTTTCATGAAGTCTTCTCTTTGTGATAGTTAGATACCGAAACAACTACTGTACTTCCTTGAGAGTGTTCTTCGCTTGGGTGCATGTTGTAAAGGAGTTTTTCTTCACTGTAAAAAGGATTCTGCGATCATCCACCATTGTTATCTTCAATGGATGTCCAAGTCTTTTTACATTTCCAAGCTCATTAGTGTTCACTTTTTTTGCAGAATGTACCAAACTCTTGATTTGGCCACGCCTATCATTTATGCTATCTCTCTGATGGATTTCTTCTTTTTTCAGCTGTTTCTGTCTGTCTGTTTCTCTTCCATTGAGATATCCTTATACCACATTTTTTGGGTTCACAGCAACTGCTTGTAAGTGCAAATGACACACCTGGAATCAGCTCCAGACCTTTTACCTGCCCAGTTGTGATGGATTAATAAGGAAAAAGCCCATGCAGTCCATTAAAGAGATTTTGAGATAATTGTCAAGTTAACTTTGTTTCCTTGAAAATAAGGTAGCTGCATAGTAAAGAGCTGTAATTTCTAAAATCCTTAGTCCAATTAGGATGTGAATGTCTTCAAATTAAATCTGAAAGTCTGCACTTCCCCTTCACCCCCGGACACAAGTGTATTTTTGTTTCTTCTTCCCCTTCTTCCAAGAGCCATAACGTTTTTATTTTTTTTGTCAATATAGTCATATGAATGCTTGTTTTTTTTGGGGGGGGTCGAGTTGTAATTTTTAAGGACTCCATTCATTCTGCGAGATGTGGTAGAAAAAAATGCAATTCCATAGTTGTTTTTTTGGTTTCTTTGTTTTCCTGGTTTACCGTGTTCACTATATGGTAAAACTCAATCAAGAAATAACATCTGGAACACCATTCTAAAGCCCGCTTTACACACTTCAATATATCTCACAATCAGTCGTTGGGGTCAAGTTGTAAGTGACGCACATCTGGCATCGTTTGTGATGTATTTGCGTGTGACACCTACCACCTACCACCTAGATCTGTGTGTCATTGGCATACGGATGATACTGAAAGCTGTGGGACTCTATGAGCTGTCCCAGGCCGAAGGTGTAGATGGAGAACAGCAGGGGTCCAAGAACTGAGCCTTGGGGGACACCGACAGATAGGGGGCGAGATAAGGAAGTGGTGTGAGAATGGGAGACGCTGAAAGTTTGGTCGGTTAGGTATGAGGATATCCAAGATAGGGCCAAGTCTGTGATGCCCAGAGATGAGAGAATCTGTAGTAGGAGGGAATGGTTTACTGTGTCAAAGGCAGAGGACAGGTCCAGGAGGAGGATAGAGTAGTGTCACTTGGCTTTGGCGTTTAGTAGATCATTGGTGACTTTGGTTAGGGCAGTTGCAGTAGAGTGATGTGGTCGGAAGCCAGATTGTAGCCGGTCAAAGAGGGAGCAGGAGGAGAGGTATGAGGACAATTCAAGATGGACATGCTGTTCCAGTAGTTTTGAGGCATAAGGGAGAAGGGATATGGGGTGATAGTTTGACACAGAGGATGGGTCAAGGGAGGGCTTTTTGAGGATGGGTGTAATTGAGGCATGTTTATAGCATGAGGGGAATACACCACTTGTTAGTGATAGGTTGAAGAGATGGGTTAGGGCTGGGATGAGGACTGTGGTGATGTTGGGGATGAGATGTGATGGGAGCAGGTCAAGTGCACAGATGGTTAGATGTGATCTTGAGAGTAGAGTGGAAAGATTGTTTTCTGTCATGGTGGAGAAGCTGGATTTGGAGGAAGAGTGCTGAGTAGCTATGATGAGGGGCTGTGGTGATTGTGGGCCAAAGATTGCTCTGATGTTGTCAAGCTTCTGCTTGAAGAAAGAGGCAAAGTCTTCAGCTGATATGAGAGGAGAGGGAGGTGGTGCTGGGGGACAGAGGAGAGAATTGAAAGTGTTGAATAGCTGTTTAGAGTTCTGAGAGAGATAAGATATGAGGGATGAGAAGTAGGTTTGTTTTGCAGCAGTGAGTGTGGACTTGAAGGTGGTGAGGGTCTCTTTATATTCAATGAAGTGCTCAGTGGAATGAGACTTCTTCTATCTGCGCTCAGCAATTCTGGAAGCCTGTCTCAGTTGTTTAGTCTTCCTCGTGTGCCAGGGTTGCCTGTTGATTGTACAGGTTTTGGTGTGTGTGAGGGGGCAGCTGATTCAAGAGCTGCAGAGATTGTAGTGTTGTATAAAGTTGCAGCAGCATCTGTATCGTGTAAAAATGTAATGTCTGTGAGAGGAAGAAGGGACTCAGAAAGTGCGTGTAAATCAAGGTGTTTGATATTTCTGTGAGGGTGTGAAACTTTGTGGAGGGGGGTTGCGTACTTGGAGAAGAGAGGGAGGAGAATGTGAGTAGGTTGTGGTCAGACAGGGGGAGAGGCGAGTTAAAGAGGTTAGATAGGGAACGGAGGTGAGTGAAGATGAGGTTCAGCGTGTGGCCATCTTTGTGAGTAGCTGCAGAGGACCATTGGGTGAGACCGAAGGAGGAAGCGAGTGTTAGAAGTTTAGAGACAGATGAGTGGGAAGTGTCAATGGGGATGTTGAAATCACCCATGATGATGGTGGGGATGTCGGTGGAAAGGAAGTGTAGTAGCCAGGTGGTGAAATGATCAAAAAAGGAAGTGGCTGGCCCTCGAGGGCGGTAAATGACAGCCAGTTGAAGGTTGGAGGGGGCGTAGATGCGTACGGAGTGCACCTCAAAAGAGGGAAGAGTAACAGAGGGTGGTAATGGAATTGGTGTAAAGGAGCATTGGTCGGACAGGAGCAAACCAACTCCTCCACCACGCTTGTTACTGGGGCAGAGGGTGTGAGAGAATTGGAGACCGCCATAAGAAAGTGCAGCAGGAGAGGCTGAGTCAGAGGGGGTAAGTCAGGTTTCTGTGATGGCAAGAATGGAAAATTTATTAGTGATGAAAAGATCATGAATGTAGGAAAGTTTGTTGCAGACAGAACGAGCATTCCATAGTGCTCCTGTTAGTGAGACTGGGGGAGCGGGGGCTGGGTGGATGGGTATGATGTTAGAGAGGTTGCGGAAATTTGTGATAGGTTGTGGATGAGGGTTTGAAGTGACAATAGGGATGTGGTGAGGAGGACCTGGATTAGGAGAGATATCTCCAGCAGAGAGAGTGTTAGTAGGTGGGAGCAGGAGAGGCCATGAGATGGTCTTGTGTGTCTGGAGACACTGGGTGAAATGTGGAGGAAGGTATGTGAGGGGAAGGTGAGATGGGTGGGGAGGATGGAGGGAGAGATGATTAGTTCATTACTGGGTTTAGGGATCAGAGGTGGCAGTAGAAAGTGAAGTAATATAGGGGTGAAAGAGAAGAAAAACACAAACATTGTTTACAGTGACTATGTTTCCAATTACCTTCCGGTCACTTCCGGCCCAATTCTGGCCTAATTCAATGCATCATACTTATATGGTGCATACTTGTATTTGTGCAGACGAAAAGTCTTGGGCAGACTTTTTAGGTGCCCCAATATATACATATACAAGTGCAATCAGCTGTGAAGGGGTGGGGTGCAGCAAGGACCTCTTGATCATTCAATCAAAGAAGCCAGATGCAGCATCACATAGGCAGAGTAAACAAAGGTCATAAAAGGAAGGTGGGGAACAGAGGGGGAAGTGGTCACAGTGAGAAGTTGGAGCATGCCAGGGAGATATTGAAGCAAAGAGAAAACAGGTCAGATATTTTAGGAAAGTAGAGTGGATGGTTTAACATACCAGGTATTAGCACACACAGCAGAGCAAAGGGGAGATCAGTTCAGTTCATGGGAAAGTAGAGTGGATGGTTTAACATACCTGTGGTAAGATAGACATGATGATTAGATGATGGCAGAGAAGTGATGATAGATGATAGATGACCAAGTGTATCATAATAATATCTCTGGCCTAATTCAATACATCATACTTATATGGTGCATACTTGTATTGGTGCAGATGAAAATACCTGGAGAACTATGAGAAATGCATTATAATACATGGAGGACTATGGAGGTGCATTCTAATACCCTTTATACTATATGGAAGGCTATGTGGGGGCCATTATAGTATTTGGAGAACTATATACAAGTGGGGACAAAGATACAAGAAGGGGATGGGAACGTTTTGCGCTTAGGGAAAAAGAGTCTTTACCTCAGCACCCAGCTTTCGCATGTTCTACTATACATCGTCTCTCAGCACCCAACTTTGCCATGCTCTGATATGGGAAAGCTGGGTGCTGAGGGAAAGATGTATAGCAGAGCATGGAGAAGTTGGGTGCCGAGGACAAGATGGATATCAGAACATACAGTTAGGTCCAGAAATATTTGGACAGTGACACAAGTTTTGTTATTTTAGCTGTTTACAAAAACATGTTCAGAAATACAATTATATAGATAATATGGGCTGAAAGTGCACACTCCCAGCTGCAATATGAGAGTTTTCACATCCAAATCGGAGAAAGGGTTTAGGAATCATAGCTCTGTAATGCATAGCCTCCTCTTTTTCAAGGGACCAAAAGTAATTGGACAAGGGACTCTAAGGGCTGCAATTATCTCTGAAGGCGTCTCCCTCGTTAACCTGTAATCAATGAAGTAGTTAAAAGGTCTGGGGTTGATTACAGGTGTGTGGTTTTGCATTTGGAAGCTGTTGCTGTGACCAGACAACATGCGGTCTAAGGAACTCTCAATTGAGGTGAAGCAGAACATCCTGAGGCTGAAAAAAAAGAAAAAATCCATCAGAGAGATAGCAGACATGCTTGGAGTAGCAAAATCAACAGTCGGGTACATTCTGAGAAAAAAGGAATTGACTGGTGAGCTTGGGAACTCAAAAAGGCCTGGGCGTCCACGGATGACAACAGTGGTGGATGATCGCCGCATACTTTCTTTGGTGAAGAAGAACCCGTTCACAACATCAACTGAAGTCCAGAACACTCTCAGTGAAGTAGGTGTATCTGTCTCTAAGTCAACAGTAAAGAGAAGACTCCATGAAAGTAAATACAAAGGGTTCACATCTAGATGCAAACCATTCATCAATTCCAAAAATAGACAGGCCAGAGTTAAATTTGCTGAAAAACACCTCATGAAGCCAGCTCCGTTCTGGAAAAGTATTCTATGGACAGATGAGACAAAGATCAACCTGTACCAGAATGATGGGAAGAAAAAAGTTTGGAGAAGAAAGGGAACGGCACATGATCCAAGGCACACCACATCCTCTGTAAAACATGGTGGAGGCAACGTGATGGCATGGGCATGCATGGCTTTCAATGGCACTGGGTCACTTGTGTTTATTGATGACATAACAGCAGACAAGAGTAGCCGGATGAATTCTGAAGTGTACCGGGATATACTTTCAGCCCAGATTCAGCCAAATGCCGCAAAGTTGATCGGACGGCGCTTCATAGTACAGATGGACAATGACCCCAAGCATACAGCCAAAGCTACCCAGGAGTTCATGAGTGCAAAAAAGTGGAACATTCTGCAATGGCCAAGTCAATCACCAGATCTTAACCCAATTGAGCATGCATTTCACTTGCTCAAATCCAGACTTAAGACGGAAAGACCCACAAACAAGCAAGACCTGAAGGCTGCGGCTGTAAAGGCCTGGCAAAGCATTAAGAAGGAGGAAACCCAGCGTTTGGTGATGTCCATGGGTTCCAGACTTAAGGCAGGGATTGCCTCCAAAGGATTCGCAACAAAATATTGAAAATACAAATATTTTGTTTGGGTTTGGTTTATTTGTCCAATTACTTTTGACCTCCTAAAATGTGGAGTGTTTGTAAAGAAATGTGTACAATTCCTACAATTTCTATCAGATATTTTTGTTCAAACCTTCAAATTAAACGTTACAATCTGCACTTGAATTCTGTTGTAGAGGTTTCATTTCAAATCCAATGTGGTGGCATGCAGAGCCCAACTCGCGAAAATTGTGTCACTGTCCAAATATTTCTGGACCTAACTGTAGGAAAGCTGGGTGCTGATAGAGGCATTTCAGATCATGGGAAACCTGGGTGCTGAGGGTAAGAGCCAAGTGTCAGCATCATTATCCCGTATCCCAAGTGTCAGTGTACATGGAGAGGAGGGGGCGGGGGGGAGCCAGTTCTAAACTTTGCACCGAGGCCCATCAAACTCTACGCCACTGTGTACCAGTGCTCAAATAGAAAAAAATTGGTTTGGTCTTACGATATGTTCTTGATGAAGAGGCCGTTCACAAATGACGAATGAGATCCTTGGCCGAGGTAGAAGACCCTATTAGCCCTGTCATGCCCCGTGGTTTGTCTCCCTTCCTTACAAGGACAATGCCTAGTGTGACCTGTCTCACTAACCGCCCGACGCATTTCATACACTTTGAACACTTTATCACATTATACAAGATTTGTCTGTATGGGAAGGTATTTTACACAGTTTTATTAAAAGTTATATTTTATTATTACTCTGTGTACCTGCTAGAGATATAATTATGGTTTGGATACAGTAGGTTGGCTTGATCAGTGTGTGAGTGTGCATCAAAGTCAGGGACACGGCCGATGACTAAGAAGGAGCTAAGCTCAGATTGAACATAGAACGGTATATTGAACATATTTTGCTAAAGAGCTAAAATGCAAAAACTTGTGTCACTGTCCAAATATTTCTTGATCTAACTGTAGTATTTCTGTCAGATGACCATATTAAAATATTAATGTAAAACTATGTAGTAATTATCCAGAAATGTCCCTCCTTATCCATATGTAAAAAAACATTTTAAAGGGAACCTGTCAGGTCCCATATGCGTTCTGACTTACAAGCACTGTGATGTGTGGCCTAGAATCCCCTTCCTACCCATCCCTATGTTGTAATATTGTGTAATATGAATGTATAAAAGAAAGTTTTATAACTTACGTATTCTCTATGTAAATGATCAAAGGGTCTAGTCCCCAGGGCGTCGCATCACCCCGTGGGCTTTTGCATGCATTGGATTTACATGAGTGACGTCACCGTCAGCTCCTTGAGATCCCGCACGTGCACGCTTGCCGTTCCCACATCCTTGTTATCCAGGTGGTTGCTTGCCGGCTTCAGATGCGCTCTGCGCATGGTCGGAACTGTAGGAGTCTTCTGAGCATGTGCTCGCGCAGGATGTCAAGGATCTGACGGTGACGTCGCTCATGTAAATCCATGGTATCACGCCCACAGGGCTGAGATACCATGGAAAGCATGCCAATGCCCAACGGGGTAATGCGACGCCCAGGGGAGTAGACCCTCTGATAATTTCCATAGGGAATATGTAAGTAATAAAACTTTTTTTTATACATTAATATTACACAATATTACAACACAGGGATGGGTAGGAAGGGGTTACTAGGCCAAACATCGCCCTGCTTGTAGGTCAGAACGCATGTGGGACCTGGTAGGTTCCCTTTAAAGGGAATCACTATCTTTGTATCTTTATTAAAAACTGCCCAAATGATCAAAAATAAAAAATAAAGCATACTCACCCATTGCAGCACTGCCCAGTTTTCCGGAGGGTCTCTGTGCTTCGTTTTCTAATTGATTAGACATGTGCCACTGCAGCCAATGATTGGAACAAGTTGGAACAAGATGTACAAAGTAGGTCTCTGAACATTCCGCTCTGACTATGTTGAAATCTCACCACTGCAGCCAATCAATAGCCACAGTCATGATGGGTCGGTCACCATTGTAGCTAGTGATTCACTTCAAAAGTTTTTCATTTCACGTTCAGTATGAAAGAAATCTAATTTTATTACAACTAAATCTTAACATTAATTTTTAAAAGCAATTGTTCTGCATTAGGAATATAACAAAGAAAATTGAGAAAAAGACATTAACATTTAGTCTATTGAAACAGCAACGAAAAAAACAAACCAAAGCAGAGACTTATAGTAACTATGGAGACTCGTGGAGTTTTTTTGCTGCTGCCAAAATACATTAATCCTGCAGCTGTAGCCTTGACTTGTATTCTTTGATGCTGAGGTTCTTTACTAAGTCACATACTTTAATACATAGCTTATTCATCGAAATGTTTTCTTTCTATTGATGAACCTGGAAAAAAAACGCACAATAAAAGGAGAAGAAAAAAAAGTGTGTATTGATATTGCACTTTGGCTCCTGTTCAGATTGAATACTCTTGACACAGATTCTCAACATAAGCACACTAGCCTCATCAAACCTAATTTTTATATGCATGTTGTATAGTGAAATATGGTGACAGATCCTCTTTAAAGTTGACCAGGGTCAACATCTGCTTTCAGTTTCAAGTTCAGAGTTCAAGATGCTCCTTACCCCTCTAAATGAAGAACTACCACATAGATTGAGAATTGCTCCATAATCATGCTGTGCATTCAGCAGTAATGATAGAGCCCTGGCAGGAGAGGATGCATGCTTCAAATCTTTTTAATGTCGATTTCATGACCTGCCATTTTAGAGTGAGTCATTATTCAAATGTCAGTTCAATCAGCTAGCACATGTCTCCAGAAGTACCACTTGTATTATTTTGCTCCTACGACATCTTGCCAGCATTGGTATCTAGCAGATTTTTGGAACCCATCTATCATGGAAAGGAAAATGATATGCCACAACTCATTGTACAAACTGTCAGCTTAAATCAGTTTTCTACATGCAAGCTTTGTGCTGGCCACTCGGGTGAGCGGAGTCTAAATAGCTCCCTAGTGTTCACCTCTTAACTTATATGCGGAGAACTGGTCTTTGTTTACTGGGCCAACGAACTGCATCTGCAGGAAAGTCTGGTGTAGTTGTGGGCAATGCAAACTAGCAAATTGTGCAGATAACGACAAACAAGGGCAAAATCAAAACCAAAAATAGACATTGATGGCAGTGTCTGTGTCCTGGAAGAATAAAAAAAGTAGTAAGGTAGAGTTTTCAAGTTTAGAACACTAAAATAACAGTCCAAGGAGAACACTTTGTAGTATATACAGTAGTGTCCGAAATTGTTCCAGAAAATGAAGTATTTCTCCCAGAAAATTCGTGCAATGTTTTTTTTTATACAAATGTTTCTTTTCTTTGTGTGTACTGGAACAACACAAAAAAAGAGGAAAAAAAAATTGTTGGTACCTTCAACTTCATATTTAGTTGCACACCCTTTGAAATAAATAACTGCAATCAATAACTTCCTATAACTACAGTTAGGTCCAGAAATATTTGGACAGTGACACAATTTTCGCGAGTTGGGCTCTGCATGCCACCACATTGGATTTGAAATGAAACCTCTACAACAGAATTCAAGTGCAGATTGTAACGTTTAATTTGAAGGTTTGAACAAAAATATCTGATAGAAATTGTAGGAATTGTACACATTTCTTTACAAACACTCCACATTTTAGGAGGTCAAAAGTAATTGGACAAATAAACCAAACCCAAACAAAATATTTGTATTTTCAATATTTTGTTGCGAATCCTTTGGAGGCAATCACTGCCTTAAGTCTGGAACCCATGGACATCACCAAACGCTGGGTTTCCTCCTTCTTAATGCTTTGCCAGGCCTTTACAGCAAACAGCCTTCAGGTCTTGCTTGTTTGTGGGTCTTTCCGTCTTAAGTCTGGATTTGAGCAAGTGAAATGCATGCTCAATTGGGTTAAGATCTGGTGATTGACTTGGCCATTGCAGAATGTTCCACTTTTTTGCACTCATGAACTCCTGGGTAGCTTTGGCTGTATGCTTGGGGTCATTGTCCATCTGTACTATGAAGCGCCGTCCGTTCAACTTTGCGGCATTTGGCTGAATCTGGGCTGAAAGTATATCCTGGTACACATCAGAATTCATCCGGCTACTCTTGTCTGCTGTTATGTCATCAATAAACACAAGTGACCCAGTGCCATTGAAAGCCATGCATGCCCATGCCATCACGTTGCCTCCACCATGTTTTACAAAGGATGTGGTGTGCCTTGGATCATGTGCCGTTCCCTTTCTTCTCCAAACTTTTTTCTTCCCATCATTCTGGTACAGCTTGATTTTTGTCTCATCTGTCCATAGAATACTTTTCCAGAACTGAGCTGGCTTCATGAGGTGTTTTTCAGCAAATTTAACTCTGGCCTGTCTATTTTTGGAATTGATGAATGGTTTGCATCTAGATGTGAACCCTTTGTATTTACTTTCATGGAGTCTTCTCTTTACTGTTGACTTAGAGACAGATACACCTACTTCACTGAGAGTGTTCTGGACTTCAGTTGATGTTGTGAATGGGTTCTTCTTCACCAAAGAAAGTATGCGGCGATCATCCACCACTGTTGTCATCCGTGGACGCCCAGGCCTTTTTGAGTTCCCAAGCTCACCAGTCAATTCTTTTTTTCTCAGAATGTACCCGACTGTTGATTTTGCTACTCCAAGCATGTCTGCTATCTCTCTGATGGATTTTTTCTTTTTTCCAGCCTCAGGATATTCTGCTTCACCTCAATTGAGAGTTCCTTAGACCGCATGTTGTCTCGTCACAGCAACAGCTTCCAAATGCAAAACCACACACCTGTAATCAACCCCAGACCTTTTAACTACTTCATTGATTACAGGTTAACGAGGGAGACGCCTTCAGAGTTAATTGCAGCCCTTAGAGTCCCTTGTCCAATTACTTTTGGTCCCTTTAAAAAGAGGAGGCTATGCATTACAGAGCTATGATTCCTAAACCCTTTCTCCGATTTGGATGTGAAAACTCTCATATTGCAGCTGGGAGTGTGCACTTTCAGCCCATATTATATATATAATTGTATTTCTGAACATGTTTTTGTAAACAGCTAAAATAACAAAACTTGTGTCACTGTCCAAATATTTCTGGACCTAACTGTATCAACAAGCTTCTTACACCTGTCAACTGGAATTTTGGACCAATCTTCTTTGCAAATTGCTCCAGGTCTCTCAAATTAACAGAAATCCATTGTAACATTGGTGAGATGTATGAAGGTTCTACTGCAGCAGTAAACTACAGTAGAAGAAAAAGTTGCAGAGAGGTTTGGTGCTGCACAGCAGAAACAATCCTCTATGTCAGGTCACAGTTTCCACATGGTCTCAAAACCTCTGATTGTGCTGGATAAAATAGAAGAAAGCAGCACTTGTGCAGATGATCAAAAGCAGGTGAATGACTTCCCCATATGTCAGATATATATATATATATATATATATATAAAAGGTGGCAGCAGGTCAGGACCAGGATGGAAGGTATTTGTCACCAAGATGGCAAGCCTCGGTGAAGTACGACTTTGAGAAGCAGGACCTATAATGCTGATTTGATGCCCTGGACTTGCCAGGTTGTCACAGGTAGACCCGTGCACAAACACCAGCCCCTATAAAGGTGTAACCAGCCAACCTAAAAACCCTGAGTCACCCCTCTCAGGTCTTGACGTTCACACCCGGGGGCGGAGCCAGGCAGTTGGCTACGCCCTCCAAGGAATTTGGATAGCCTGAAGTGGGAAAACATAAAGAGAGATGAAGTTAGGGAGGAAAGGAGAGTAGTAGCAGTGTGTCAACGTCTGTCAGGGATCTGGGTAGGAGTCCAGATACCCTGTAACCAGGAGGCAGATGGTGGTTTCCGCCTGCAGGAGCCGGGAAGACGGCTGGTGGAACCGTAAGGGACCGGGACAGGGTAGTGGCCCGCCGGTACCGAACCGGGGAACCAACTGGAAACCGGAGCACCAGGAGGGGTACTCAGACCCAGAACGGGGTCAAGAAGCCACTGGACCATGTCGAATTCACTGATTGAGGTCTGGGCCTTAGGTCCTTTCCTGTCCCAAGACCCGAAAGATGGCAACAGCCCACCGAGGGGGATAGAAAGCCACCGCACAGGCAGAGAGATCCCACGGGCCAGCGCCTGTGGGAAAATGGGTTCCCTGACACACATGAAGCCGGGGAGCGGACTACCGTTGCTGAAGCCTAGGCAGTCAAGTTCTACCACAGAGGGGCAGGAGAAAGGCGGGAACCACCAACCTGAGTAAGGGGCAAAGCGCAGCCAGCTGCGGGCATCGACCACCATCCTTTTTGGTTTACCAGAGACACTCGTGTATCTGTCATAGTGAGTACAACAGTGCCCTTGGGCTGCGCACCGCACCGCACCATCCCGCCCACACCTCACAACCACCGGGCCCCGGGACCATCACCCCCTGCCCACAGAGGGATCAACACCCAGCTGCATAACACCGTCCCCAGGAGCCTAGTCAACGGCAGCGGTGGTGTCCACATTCACCACAACCCGTGGGTGGCGTCACGAACTTACATCCCTAAATGCCACGGCCTCGGCCGTGAACCTTCCCCGCCAAAATCCCTACACATAGTGCCAGCTTTCTTTCAGAGCGACGTGACCCCCGGGTCCGGGAGGAGCTCGAGCTACCCACCGACGAGCATGGATCCGAGCGGCTCGGCAGCCGGCCGAGTCCCGGGGTGGTACACTGAGACTTGTTTTTAATGGACCCATATTTTGGGTCATTATTTTAGGAACAGCCATTAGGACTGGAAGAATCTGGCCATTCCCTTACTTCCAGATCCAGGATTTGAAACGAGCGATAAAGGGTAGTTCACCTGTTTCATTTGCTGAGTGGGACTAGTGGTGAAAACACTTCTGGTAATTCTGGTCTGAAAACAAGTGGTAAAAGATTAGAAAGCAATCTTGCCACATAGTGCAAAATAATATCAGCTGGTTCAACTGACGGCTTGTAAAAAGGTGTTTCAGTACCAAGATGCCACACAAGAAACATCTCATGGTGGGTAAAACCAGTTAGCTGTCTCAATATCTTTGCAACCCTATTGTTGCAAAACATATTGATTGTATTGGTTACAGAAGAATTTCTAAACTACTGAAGATCTCAGTGAGCACTGTGCAGGCCATAATCCAGAATCCATAATTTCACCATAAACACCATAGACCAGGTGCTACTCTTAAGATTTAAGACAGAGGAGCAAAAACAATTATCAGAAGAGTTGTCCAAGAGCCAAGAACCACCTGTGGTGATCTACTGAAAGACCTGGAAAGACCTGGAATCAGCAGGCGCAATTTTTTCAAAGAAAACAATAAGTAAAGTGCTCAACTTCCATGGTCTGTATGAACACAAAAAGGATGTTCAAGCGCCTTTAAAATTTACTGAACAAAATTTAGACAAGCCTGTGAAAAACTGGGAAAATATAGTCTTGTCAGATGACAAGAAAAGTGAACTCTTTGGACACCATGTTTGGAGACAAAAGTCACTACATCTCACCCCAAAAACACCATAACAGTGTAGTGTGGAGATGGGATCATCATGGAGTGGGCTGTTTTTCAGCATATAGCACTGGCAAACTTTAAATAATTGAAGGAAGGATGAGTGGATAAATGTACCTGCATATTCTAGATAAAAAATATGCTGCCATCTACCAGGATGATGACAATGAAACAAGGGTGAACATTTCTATAAGAAAACGATCTTGATCACATTGCCAAGGAAACTTTTAGTTGGTTTCAGAGAAAGAAAATAAAGCTGCTAGAATGGCCCAGCCAATCACCTGATCTAAATCCAATTAAAAATTAATAGAAAGAACTAAAGCTCAGGGATAATAAAAGGAGCCCACGGACCCTTCAGGATTTTAAGAGTATTTTAAAGAATGGTCCAAAATCACACCTGAGCAATGCATGGGACTAGTTTCTCTATACTGTACAGTAGGCATCTTGAAACTGTTATCACTAACAGAGGATTTTGTATGAAGTATTAAATACATTTCAGTAAGCATGCTAAATACTTTTTCCCCTTGTCATTTTTCATTATTACCAAAACAGTATTAAAACACGTTTAAATATTGGCTGCGCTGCTGGAACAAAGTCTCCAGCTGCAGTATTCTTTAAAGGTTCTATATTATCCATTATACATTTCAATCCCATACTGGCATCTTTATCAAGTCTAAAAAATCAACAGGTAACAAAAACTGATACATTGAGTAAAAAATGGGTGCCAAGAAGCCCAAACTAACACCCATGGAGGGGCTGATATTCAAATTAAAAAAAGGACATGAAGATAGAACCAAAAAGTGTGCAGAGTATAATAAATAACAAAGAGTTGATACAAAAAACTTTAAAACAAGAGAGTTTGTCTAATTTTCTGTAGTTAGGCACACTCTTTTTTCTTAAGTGTTTTACCAAATCTTTATGTTATTTCTTTTACTCTGCATACTTTTGGTCTTCTTCCTATCTTCCCGCCCCCTCTTTTTTGAATTTGAACCCCAACCCCTCACTGGATGTTACCTTGAGCTTCTTGCCACCCATTTTGAATTATAAATATCTCCATGTTTATTACCTGTTGTTTTTTTATACTTGATACAGATGCCACTATGGCATTGAAACGTATAGTGGATAATAAAGCACCTTCAAGAATACGCAACAATAGTTTCTTTCTAGCTCTATTGGTAATGTCCATCTGGTGGATTTTCCCCTAGCCACGGGGCAGTGCCCCACTGGCTGTTTAACCTTTATAGTGGTGGTGCCTTCCTACAATCACTCAAGATGAGCACATCCATTGTTTATACTAGCTCATATATTAGTGTTTTACCCTATTGTGCGCTTCTCCCTTCACAGTCACTGTCTCCTTTCTCATTACTACACGTAACTAAATTTATGGACATTTATTGTTTGATTTCTTTGCCTGTGTGGATTGGATGGATAGTTACCAACATCTGGTGAGAAATTCATGGCAATAGCACCTTTTGGCCTGTTTCACACGTCAGTGATTCTGGTATGTTTGTGCTTTTTTTAAAACGTACCAGAATCACTGACATACGCAGACCCATTATAATCAATGGGTCTGCTCACACATCAGTGATTTTTTCACTGAACGTGTCTCCGTGCAGCGTACACGCGTGGCCGTGATTCTGCACGGAGACAAGTCAGTTTTTTTCTGGCATCACTGATGACCCACGGACCACACTATGGTGTGATCCGTGTGTGATCAGTGAAACACGTACCAGAAAATCACGGACATATTAAATATTTTCAACTTACCTTGCCTGCGATTCGCTGTGCAGCCTCTGCTCTCGGCAGCTTCTGCCTGGCTCATGAATATTCATGAGAGCAGGAAAACCCGACCAGGAAGTAGGTGCTGAGAGCGGTGGGTGGACGCTGCAGAACCGAGGAGTTCAGCACCATGGACAGCAGGAGCGAAGGCAGGTGAGTAACGTCCATATTCAATCACGGATTGCACATGGACAACCCACGTGTGCCGTGAATCACGGAACACGGAGGGACATGTGCGTGTTTTACACGTCAGTGAAGAACGTCTGTGTTTTTCACTGACGTGTGAAACGGGCCTTAGAAATATATTCACTTGAAAATTGGTAGCCAGCCTAAAGCACACCTGTGCAATAATCATGCTGTCTAGTCAGCATCTTGATATGCCACACCTGTGAGGTGGATGGATTATTTTGGAAAAGGAGAAATAATCACTACCACAGATTCAGGCAAATTTGTGAAAATATTTGAGAGAAAAAATCCTTTGAGAAAGGGGAGTGAAAACAAAGTGTTGCGCTTATATTTTTGTTCAGTGTATATGTAGCACCCCTGAGACCCTCACGGCACTACAGAGAACTGCATTCTCTTGGGGATGCAGGACCTATCCCCCTGGGACCTGGAGTACCAGTGCCGATTCCAACAAAGCACGACCAAAATCCTAGTTCACCACTCCACACTGGGCATAGAGGGTTAACCAAGTAAGGGGATGGTCACCATGGGAATGAATCCCTGGGTATAGCCAGCCTGGTGGGAGGGGTCAGCAGTCAGTTATCGGTAGGGAGTTGAGTAGCACATAGGAGAGGTGTACGGATGTGCCTGAGCTGGGTCCATGTAACAGTGACCCCGGGGGCACAGGAGAGAGGTCACCAGGACGGGTACCGGAAATACACGAACGTTATTCCTTATTTGTTAGTAGTTTTTCGTTTGTGAACCCTCCCCAACCACACCTATTGCCAATCCATATCATACGCATAAATAGCCTGGGTCTCAGCTTCCCATACACGGTAAGTTTTTTTAACTGCATGAGAGGACACACACAAGCTAGGGACCCCAACGTAGAGAAATACTTTGGCGTAGTGTTGGGGCTCTATTGCATTGATCAATTCAGTAGCTAAATTTCTCTTGATTCATATGTTCATGGCAGTAATGCAGATTCCATTTTTCACATTTTCACTCTTACATATAGCTATTGAATTTTTCAAGTCAGTATTCACACAGCAGTTTCTGCTATTTCATGTATTCCCCTTACATAGTCACTGGTGTGCATACCTTATCTCCCCATAACACTGCAAATATTGACTTGCTGCATTAACTCATTCTAACTGTCAATATAACCTTTTGGTACTCATAATATGATTGCAATTATATTTCTGTATGTGATGTAAACATCAGACAAACACAATTAAAAACCAGAAAGCAACAGATCATGTGAAAATATAATTTTGGTGTCACTCTCAAAACTTTTGGCCATGACTGTACATACCCCTTGGCGCTGCAGTACTGCCAATCATCACAAGATGTCACCAGTTTCTGGTTCACTGTTTGTATAGCAATTTGACAGACAGTAGATCTGTTTTAATGGGGTGGAGCAAGGGAAAAATAGGAAAAGGGATTTCCTGATTTTAGGGTTGTTGTGTAGTGTAGTGGAAGCAAAAGGACTAAGACAACCAGAGGAGGTAAAAGAAGTGACCAGGCTTGGAGTGCAGATGTACTTCTTCAAAAGAAGACTGAAAAAAGGGGGACCCCTGCCAGGCAAGCTGTATGAAAGGGTGCGGACACAAGGTCAGGCCAGCGTGTAATGGGGACCTTTAGAGAGAAAGGGGGCGCTGGCTGAGGCACACTGGCACAGGGGCATCGGGTCTAGGAATTGGGAATAGCTGGACTAATATCCCCTTCCCTTCTTAACAGTGCAAGTGTGGTCGAGCCCCCTACAATGTAAAGTGTATGGTTATGTAAAGTGTAATGTGTTATGTGCTGTAAATGTGTTAGCAATATGTAGTGAAGTGTGTTAGTTATATATAGCAGAGTGAAGAATGTTAAGTAGTAGGTAGTGTGAGGTAAAGGTTTATGAGTTTTATGCAGATAGGCTTGTTAGTAACAATATATTAGCCAGATAGGCTGAAGGTATGGGTTTTGCAGATGTAGTGGTGTTGGACACTTATTGGTTGAAAGGGAACTTAGAGCAAGATATGAGGAATGACAGATGGCCAGTGCATTGGTTAGAGAAAAGGGCCTTGTGAGGTCCTAGCTCTGCAGTTGGGTTCCTGGAGTGAGGACGTGGCCTTGTACCTTGGGCCCATCTGGGAACCCGGAGATATCCTGCAAGGGTCCAGAGCCTATGGCTCACCTTGGGTCAGGCTTAGAAGAGTCCAGGGACTAAACGGCCATCAGGGTAAAGAACCTCGGATGAGCCAAAGGAGGTCAAGTGACTAGAAGCCATCAGAGGCAGTGAGAGGACCAAAAGTAGCCAAAGAGAGAAAAGGGGGAAGGAGATGCAAAGGCCCGGCAGCTGGAGGACTAAGTCCCAGTTAGCGGGTTAGGCCAAATGAAGTACCCCAGGAGAACGAGGCAGAAGGACCATAGGAGTATGGCCATATCTGTCATGATGGTGAAAGATCAAATAAACTGTTCTAAGTTGTTTTGCCAAGAGAACTTGTTTCAGACGTGTACCGCCCCAGCAGCGGTCGAACTGCTCGGATCTGGGTGTCGCTACTCGTGGCTCAAGGGTCTCCGGACCCGGGGGCTCAGGGTCACTCTAAAACGTGATGGGCGGTTATTTACAGGGGAATTAGATAGTTTGTGAAGCGACCCGTGGTGTGCGGTAATAGGTACTACCGCCGCTGCCGTTGGGATTACCCGGTGTGATGGAGTGGGGCAGCCAGATTGTGGCGCCCTGGACTAGCCAGGTCGTCACAGGTAACACACACACACCCCCACCCCCACTAGACAGTAACATTAGCCAAACACAAAATCCTTGTTGCCTCCCTCCAGGGTCTGATGTCCACACCAGGTGGGGTGGAGCCAAGCAGTTGGCCCCACCCACGGAGGAGTTCACAGGCCTGGAGGCGGGAAAAGTGACAGATTTGTCCTGGAGGTTGAAGTGAGAGGAGTAAAGTGGAGAGTGCCTGTGTTTGTGGCCCAGGCACTGACAACAAGGTTGGCAGACAGTGATGGCCGTCTGCAGGAGTGGTGAATCAACGCGTAACCATAGGACCGGGGTCGGGTGGTGGCCCGCCGGTACCGACCGGGGAGCGAAGTGAAGCCAGCACACACAGGCAGGGCCATTGGACCCTGACTAGGCTTGGAGTCGCCGTCAACAGTCAAATCCGAGTGTGACAGGAACCCCAGGGGTTTCCTAACAGCCAAAGACCCGTTAGAAGGCAACCGTCTGCACCGTGAAGGTATACAGCTACCGCCTAAGGCTAGAGACCCATGGGCCAGCGCCTGCGGGCAAACGGGCTCCTCCGGCATCCATACACCGGGGAGCGGACTACCGTTGGGGACCCATCGTAGTCAAACAGTACACAAAGGTGCAGGGAAAAACAGCCGCCATCACCTGTCCGGGGAGAGACACTGCAGCCGGCTGCGGGACCCGTCCATCCAGCCATTTGGTTTACCGAGGACTTTGTGCATCTCTTACTGAGTGAGTACACCCGTGCCATCCGGCACCGCGCCGCACTATCCCTGCAACCCTGCACCTCACCAACCCTGCCTCCCCGTCACACTACCGGGCCCCGGGACCACCTACCCCTACCCACGGAGGAGGAAAGCAACATCCCAGCTGCTCCCCACCATCGCTCCCGGGATCCCCGTCACCAGCAGCGGTGGTGCCCATCTTCACCACAACCCGTGTGTGGCGTCACGGACTAAATCCCCCAAACCAACCACCCTTTTTACTCATGGGTGAGGAGCGCCGCTCGAGTCCCCGAATCCGGCCCATCGCTCGAGCCACCGAGCAGCAGCCGCAGCAGCGCCGGACCCGAACGTTTGCGAGCGCAGCAGCGGCGTCCTCCCCACCCGCGACAAGATGACGTTACCCTCCACGGGTAGGGGAAGGTCCCGGGACTCTGGATGGTGGGATGGATTGCAGGGGGAGCGCAGGCTCGCGGGTAACAGGTGCTGATCAGGAACTCACTCAGAAGGAAAGCAGATGCTGACAATGTGGTAAACCAAGTCTCTGGGTGCCGCTGCCCTCTTGGGAGAGCTCGTCCGGGTTCCGTCCCCTGCAATACTGCCTGATGGTCCGGAGCCTGCCTTCGTGCACAGAATTTTAGAAGTGTTCAAGTGGCCTGTAAGCTTAAAGCTGTCCGGGCCCTGCTCAGGAGCTCACGCTTGGGAATCAGTAAGCTGCTTTGTTTGGAAAGTCCAATCCCTCTCTTTGCACTAGTGCCCCCAATCTCTGAGCTTCGTGGGGACAGTCCATAAAGGCTCAATCCTCCGCAGGATAATTGCCGGGTTGCTTGAAGCCTCTCCCCAACCTAGGGTCCAGTACCCCGACGTGCTTTCGGCCCCAGACCGGCTATTGGACTGCAGCTGCCGGCTGTCCTCCTCGACTAGCCAGGCACCCAGTCCCAATATCCCGCGACCGGGTCTCCGACTCCTCCGAGTCCAGACCACCATCTGCAACCCAATCTACTTCTCTCCTGGGAGCTCTAACTCCCAGCTTCCCCAAGCTCCTCACTGCTCGAGGGCTACCACTCAACTGACTCATCACCTCCCACCTCCCTGCCTGACCCCTACGTGGGTGGCCCTATTCCAGCTTAGCAGCCCACTGGTGTGCCTGACAGGGTGTGGTGCGAGGTGGGCTGATGGAGGCAGTGCTGCAAGTTGGGAACCCAGAACCATGGGGGGTTGAGTCCTGCACTGGGAGCTAAAGAGCGTGCAGTATCCTGTCACGACCTGACTAGTCCAGGGGTGTCACAAACTCCAGTGTCATGTGTTTATCTGCTACATCTACAACGGTGACTGGCTGTGGGGAGGTGGACGCTGTCCTGAAGAGAACAGCAAGTGTTGCCCTCCCCTTCGTAAGTAGTTTAAAAACACTGAGTCCCTCTGGCAAAGGAGTGTGGATCCTTCATGGCCCAGTGTCTGCACCTTTCTTCAGCAGTCTGTATGGAAGGAGTTAACATTATGTCTGCAACCATTCTGGAAGAGCCGATGTGTGTTAGAAGGGAGAGAAGACAATGTACTTGTTATTCCGATGGTGTGAAGATGCCTGAATATAAAGAAGTTAAATTTATTGAAATCTGTGTGAGTCTCTTTAATGGGAATGCAAGACGCAGCGGTACTGCACCATGTGCAGCAGAGGATAAAAAGAAGGCCTCCGGCCTAGAAGTACTGGTCCTAAGAGAGAAAGCTTCAACACACACACACACACACACACCACCATTGTCTGTAGCATGCCCTGCACAATACAATTATTATTATTATTATTATTTATTTATAAAGCACCATTAGTTCCATGGTGCTGTACATGAGAAGGGGGTTACATACAAAATACATATACAAGTTACAGTAGACAGACTAGTTCAGAGGGAAGAGGGCCCTGCCCTTGCGGGCTTACATTCTATAGGATTATGGGGAGGAGACAGTAAGTATGGGTCCTAAAAGAGAATGGGGTTAGATATGTTTTCAATAAAGGACTCCTGAAAGTTGTACATGTGCCATTTGGTATTACATTGCCTTTCTTGATGTAGCATATCTATGTGAGGCTTAGTTTCTGCACTTGGCATCCTTCATTCTTATGTCAGTAAGTATTAGATATCTTAAGAATGCTTTTTCTGGCACAGACAATGACTCAAAAATGTAAATGTACAGGCATTTACATTTATATTCTTGAAACTATTTACTCTCAGCTACAAAACATGGGTCACTTCTCTCTTCTTCCAGAAAGGAAACTCTGGGGGGCATAACACGTACTTTCTGTCAGCATGGCTGATCAGAGGTCTTAATGATATCATGCCTTACCTAGTAGTACTGATTAGAGAAGACAGGCTTTACTAGGCATTTAAGGAACCAGTGTGGGGATCTTTATTGAAGAAAATAGACCTCATACTTGTTTATGTAGGCAAAATTCAGCTCTGTAGCAGATAATGAGCAAAACGATGACAGAAAGCCTTACCATCATGTGATGTGTGAAGGTTTGTGGTATAATTGCAATGCTACTGCTGAATTCTGCCTTATAAATGTCTGTTCTCATCACTGCAGAACCAAAAATATCTTGGTTTTGCTAAAAGAAATTTTTTTAAATCTTATTTTCATGATGTATACGAGTTTGTAGCTATATCTGCGGTGGGAGGGGGCTTATTGTATTGCTCATACACCTTAGAGATTATGGTCAGCTGTGTTATGCCTCCTTCACACCTCTGTTTCTCTGGTAAGTGTGGCGTCCGTTTTCACTCGTTCACACGCATACCAATTAAAAGCAATGGGGATCTTCACATTTATGTGTCTGTGTGAAACACCTGCGTGTCCATGTGATTCATACGGAGACAAGTCCGTTTTTTGAAGAAGCACGGGTCAAATACGGATATCACACGGGTAGCATCCATGTGACCGGTACCGGAAAAAATGCATGATATTGAAATTAATGGTTTTTAATGTGTTTAAGATGTGCAAAGATAGATAATGTATATATATAGAGAGAGATAGAGCGAGAGAGTAGGGATGGGAGAACCTGAACTGTAAAGTTCTGGGTCCGTACCGAACACATGGTGTGCGTGCACATGGCCCAGAACACAAGCTTTCCTGGGAAGCTCGTGTTGCAGTTCGGGTCCAGGGGCTGTAAAAAAAAAAGCACGTTATTAAAAAACATTAAGATCATAATTACAGGTCCTGTGACACATCCTGCACTCTGTCTCCTGCCGCTGCTTCCGCATCTGATCATTGCTGTGCCACCCAGTATGCACCTCTGGCTAAAAGGACCTTCCGTGATGTCATACCCATGTGACCAGTCATGTATGAATGTTGTATTACCTCATGGGCTACAGACTGGTCACGTGAGTATGACGTCATGAAAGGTCCTTGTGCGACATGATGCGACTGTCACATCGCATCACATCATGACGAACAATCTCCCGACAGCAGCGGGTCAGCTGCGTTTATTTCCATGCAGCTGATGCGCTGCTGTCCAGAGAGCGTCAGGTGCGGGGTAATGCAATGTGAGACGTAAGTGCAATCATCCCCTCACTGTCAGCCTGCTGCATCACTCTGTGCAGAACGATGTAGCAGAGCTGACATGTGTTTCTTTGTTTCTCACTCTGTATAGACTGTGTCTGTGCACAAAGTGATGAAGCAGTGTTGAGTTTGCTCTCCCTGTGGATTACGTCGCACTAAGGATCTTTTTATAATAAAGATGGCATCTCTAAATGTTTTTTTTTGTTTTATTTCTAATAAAAAAAAATTTCTATGTGTTGGTTTTTTTACTGTTTCCTAGAAATTCATGGTGGCTATGTCTAATTTGGCGTGACACAATGAATTTCGGGCTTAGTACCATCTGAGAATACAAACCTGGTATTAACCCCTTTATTACCCAGCGTGCCACCGCCATCAGTGCCGCTGGACGAGTCGGGTAAAGCACCTGGAAAAGGCGCTAAGAAACAATGCGCCGTTTCCAGGGGTAGCTGCGGGCTACCGAGAATCCCAGCCCCTAGCTGCCTGGCTTTACCTGACTGGCGATCAAAATACAGAGAAGCCCATTTTTTTTTTTGCTTATTTAAAAAAATAATTAAAAAGAAATGCGTGGGCTTCCACTGCATTTTCTATTGCTAGCTAAGGGTAATCCAAGCAGCTACTGGCTGCTAACCCCCACTGCTTGGTGTTGCCTTCACTGGCAATGGAAAATCCAGGGAAGCCCTTTTTTTCTTTTGATGACCCAAAAGCCGGCAGCCATTTTAATGCCATTAATATACTCGCGGCTTCTGATAGGCCTGTTACAACAATCGCAGTTACCAGTGGGCCCCCTCTATATTCAGCACAGGGCCCACCGAGGACCTGGGGCCCACCGGGGGATCCCCAACTGTCTCACCAGGCCAGTCCAAACCTGATTAAATAGTTGGTATAGCTATTTAATAGAATTAATAAGTAATTTAAGAAAAAAATTACTTGGGGTCCCCCCTATTTTTCATAACCAGCACAGGTAAAGTGGCAGCTGTGGGCTGAAACCCTCAGATGTCATCTGAACCTTGGCTGGTTATCAAAAAAGAAGGTATACAAAACAGTTGTTTTTTAATTATTTAAATAATAACAAAAAAGTAGGGTCCCCCCCATTTTTCAGAACTAGCCAATGTCCAGCAGACAACTGGAGGCCGATATTATTAGGGTGGGAAGGCCCATGGTTATTTGGCCCTTCCCATCCTAAAATAGCATTGCTGTGAACTGCAGTGACCTCATGACTTCACTGTTCATCAGAGCCAATGGCGGTTCACATGCTACTGTGTGAACCACTTGTAGTGGACTGTGTTGACCTCATGAGGTAACCACAGTTCACTACCAGTAGAGATTCTCACACAGCACAGTGTGAGAGCTGGCAATGGCTGCTGTTCCACCCTATGGGGTTTGTTTGCAAAACATTTTTCATAGGCTGGACCACTGAGTCGGCAAATGTTGTGGGACCTCCATGTGGATTACAGTAGAACTTCTTTTTTTTAATACTTGTTTTTTAACAAATTGGTGAATGAGGGGCTTTGTCATGTCTTAATTTCTTGCTTAGTATACACCTGTTCACACTTGCATGTAAGGAAGTGCCATCAGTCTTTTACCATTTGGTTATGCCTTCTGATTGAGCACTCATACTCATCAGCCTTAGGAGATTTTAATTATTTATTTCAGGTTCCTAAAGGACCATAAATTTGAGGTTTTTATCCCAAAGAGAGGCATTAGTGTAGATAGGGACCCAACATTAAGAGGTACTCCTTGCTATTAGCTGTTGGGCTCACATAAAACTGGCCATTTTTATATTTTTTCTAAGCAGTAATGCACGTTCATAGACGTATTTGGGATTTTCTTCACCTGGCGCAAATATTTACTCTAGTAGGCCTGTTCTTGTATAAAGCTGAGGTGGATTAAGGTTTTATGCACCTGGGGCAAAAATTTGGCTCGGCACCCCCCCCCCCCAAGTGGTTTCAGTAATTGTCATGTAACCACTCATATGTGATTTTCATATGTACAGTCAGATGCCAACTATCTGCTCCTCCCAATTCTCACAATGTTCAGTGGAAAACTAATGCACCTGCTTCATTGATAGAAGCAGGAAAAAAAGCTAGTTGTCACATGACTGTGAGTATGAAAATTACATGTGGTCATGTGAAGACTGCTGAAATTGGCAACCAGAGCCAAATCCTGACAGAGAGTATTTTACACGTTGTTAGTCTTGGGCATGCTACAGTGCTTAATTTTATAATTAAAGGGGTTCCCCAGGTTTGTGAAGAAAGACAAATTCTCACAGTAAGCACTGCACACTTTCAGAGATCTCCCATACCAGCGGCAAGAGTGGCCAGCCATGTGAGTGCAAGTATGCGTGTCTGGCCTTGCTCAATTCACTTGTATTGAGTGATGCCACGCATGTCTAGTCAGCACACTACAACATGTATGCAAATCGCATACTTTATGTTTCATGACTTCCCCCTCTCTTTCGGGACCATAAAATCCTGACAGTGTGAAGTGCGCGTGCTGTGGCAATTCAGAAGTTTCATCACAAACTTGGACAACCCCTTTAATGCTCTTAACGTAAATGAAAATGTAATGACCCTAAACTTGTCAGATGGCATAATACTTTATTAAAATGGCCATGTATTATGTAATCTTTCAAGTTATGGATTGTTACATGTGTACAGGATCAAAATCAATAACAGCAAAAGAATACATCACCAGAACCCACATCAGTAAAGAAAAACAGCATCACAACCCTCACCAGTAAAGATCTACATTGGTATATAAAGATTTTGGCACCACTGGTCAAAATTATTGTTATTTGGAACTTTTAAGCAAGTTAAAGATTAAATTATTTCTAAAAGGCATAATGTTAAAGATGACACATTTTCTTTGTATTTTATCCCCCCCAAAAAATATTTCCATCTTTTACATTTGAAAAATTATAAAAAGGAAAATGGTTCAATGCAAACGTTTGGACACCCTTGGAAATTTGTGTGCTCAGATAACTTTGATTAAGGTTTCAGACCTTATTTAGCCTGTTAGGGTTATGGCTTGTTCACTATCATTGTTAGGAAAGGCCAGGTGATGCAAAATTCCCAGCTTTATAAAAAACCAGCCTCCTCTAACCTTGAACCAAAAGACAACAGGCATGGGTTCTTCTAAGCAGCTGCCTAGCACTCTGAAAATGAAAATGGTGGGAACCCTCAAAGCAGCAGAAGGTTATAAGAAGATAGCAAAGTGTTTTCAAGTTGGCCTTTCCTCAGTTCGAAATGTAGTTAAAAATGGCAGTTAACAGTAACAGTGGAGGTCAAAATGAGGTTTGGAAGGCCAAGTAATATTTCTGTGAGAGCTGCTTGTAGGATTGCTATAGAGTAGTGATGGGCGAATCCCCCAATGATCCTGTTCAGGAGACTCACACGAGTTTTTTGTAAAGTTTGAGTTCGGGTTCTGAGATAACGCGAACTTGCCTCCGAACCCCGAACTTGGACTTTACAGTTATGGGATGGGGCGGGGGCATCTGCAAAATAAAGAATATAGTTAATAATAAACATTGTCATTATTCTTACCACTCCCGTGACGCGTCCTGTAGACCCGCTCAGCCGCTGTCTCCCTGCCACTTCTGCTTCCGGGTCCGATCATTACCTTTCAGGGGGTATTCACTGTACTGCTCGTCACTCGGCAGTCTTCGGCTTTTTTCAGCCAGGTTCGCGGTGACGTCAGGTTTCACTCGAGTCCATGAGCCATGACCTCGATTGAACTTTGACTGTCACTGTGCGAGTCTCACATCGGTATCACCCATTGGTATCACCTGTACAGAGCGATGAGGCAGAGCTGACATGGGTCTCCCTGTGGACTGTGTTAGAATATGGAGTTTTTATTTATAAATAAAGATGGAGTCTCTAAATGTTTTTTTTTGTTTTATTTGTAATAAAAAAAAATTTCTATGTGTTGTGTTTTTTTTTTACTGTGTACTAAAAATTCATGGTGGCCATGTCTAATTTGGCATGACACCATGAATTTCGGGCTTAGTACCAGCTGAGAATACAAAGCAAGTATTAACCCCCTTTATTACCCAGCGTGCCACCGCCATCAGGGCCATTGGTCAAGCCGGGTTAAGTGCCTGGAAATGGCTGTAAGAAACAATGCGCAATTTCCAGGGGAGGCTGCAGGCTGTGGAGAATCCCAGCCCCAGTTGCCTGGTTTTACCTGACTGGCGATCAAAATACAGCGGGAGCCCACGCATTTTTCTTTATTATTTTTTTAAATAATAAAAAAAAAAAATGAATGGGCTTCCCTGCATTTTGATAGCCAGCCAAGGTAAAGCCAGGGAGATGGGGATGGCAGCTGTCCGCTTTATCTGTGCTGAGAATCAAAAATACTGTGGAGCGCTATGTCATTTTTTTTTTTAATTATTTATTTATTTTTACAGTACTGTGATGTCAGGCAATCACACAGACCCGGACAGAGAATGGATGTCTGTGATTGCCTGTTGGAGTAACCTGTATGCAGCTCATACATTGGTATGTGGCAGGAACTGCACAGAGCCATAAAGCTTAGGTAGATGCTAGAATGTACAGGCTGCTGACAGGTATGATGTAACTTGTCATGTGATGTGGCGTGTGGCAATCACAGATGCCCATTCTCTGTGCCAGGGCTGTGATTGCCTGACATCACAGTACTGTAAAAATAAATAAATCATTAAAAAAAATGACAGCGGTCTGCAGTATTTTTGATTCTCAGCACAGGTAAAGCAGACGGCTACGGGCTGCCACCCCCATCTGCCTGCCTTTACCTTGGCTGGCAATCAAAATACAGGGAAGCTCATTAATTTTTTTTTAATTATTTAAAAAAATAATTAAAAGAAAAATGTGTGGGGTCCCGCTGTATTCTGATCGCCAGTCAGGTATAACCAGGCAGCTGGGGGCTGGGATGGCGCATTGCAGCATGCAGCCACCCTGCTCCTGTCGGAAGAGTGTGCGCTGTGCTGGGTGATACTGATGCGAAACTTGCACAGTGACAGATAAAGTTCAATCAAGTCCATGGCTCATGGACTTGGGTGAACCGCGATGTCACCGAGAACATGGCCAAAAACAGCCAAAGACTGCCGAGTGATGAGTAGTGAAGTGTATACTCCCGGAAGTTAATGATCGGACCCAGAAGCAGAAGTGGCCAGGAGACAGAATCTGCAAGATGCGTTGTGGAACTGGTAAGTATAATCATAATGTTTTTAATAATGTGCTTTTTTTCACAGCCCATGGACCCAAACTGGACCCGAACTGTAACACGAGCTTTCCAGAAAGCTTGTGTTCGGGATCGTGTGCATGAACACTATGTGTTCGGTATGGATCCGGAACTTTACAGTTCCTTCAGGAAGATTTAGCAGACTCTGGAGCTGTGGTACACTGTTCTACTGTTCAGAGACACCTGCACAAATATTGCCTTCATGGAACAGGAATCAAAAGAAATCTTCTTTAGCGTCCATAAAATTCAGCATTAGAAGTACGAAAAAAAAAACCATCTAAACAAGCCTGATGCATTTTGCAAACATGTCTTGTGAACTGATGATCAAATAGAACTCTTTGGCCACGATCATCATGGGTACTGTATGTGTGAAGAAAAAAGGGCTCATAATTTCAGGAAAAGAATATCTCACAACCATTAAGCATGGGGGTGGATCAGTCATGTTGGAAGACGACCAGGAATCTCACAGAACTGGAAGACTTTTCCAAGGAACAATGGATGAAAATCCCTCAAAGACTCTTAGCTAGCTACCAAAAGCATTTACAAGCTGTGATACTTGCCAAAGGGGGTTCTGCTAGTTACTAACTATGCAGGGTGTCTAAACGTTTGCATCAGTTCATTTTCCTTTTTTGTTAATTTTTAAAATATAACAGATGACATTTTTTTTATTTTTCCTAAAAAAACAAAGGAAATGTGTCATCTTTAAATGTATGCCATTTAGAAATCATTTAATCTTCAGCTTGCTTAACTGTTCACAGTAACAGTAATTTTGACCAGGGGTGCACAAACTTTTACATGCCACTGTAAATAACGCACCTTTTTTTACTGCAAAGAGATCAGGTTTTTCTGCCCAAAAAAAGTACCAAAAATGCCCTGTGAGATTGAAGCCTTATATTTCATCTATCGGTGTTTTAACTTAGCACCATTCACAGCAGTTTGTAGTGTCGTGAACCAGTAAATTTGTCATTCTGTATTAGTTTTGACCTGCAGTATATGTAAAGAATTATGTATCTTTTTAGAATCTAGGTACACTTTCCTGCTTTTGTCCTCCATCATTAACCTTTTTGACGTTACGAACTACTGATGTTTGATGTCTTTTTCCCTGTTGTCCCTCTGGATCACAGAACAAACCTGCTTGCCTTTAGCTGACAAATGGAGTCATACCCTTTTCTTATACGCCCATAGAAATGCTAGAAATAAATTAGAGAATAGATTTGTCTTTTTTTCTTTGATTCTGTCATGCATCAATAGAGTCTAAGCTCTCTGTATTTTAATTGTTTGGTTACTATGGTTCTCATATATATATATATATATATATATATATATATATATATATACATATATATATATATATATATATATATATAAAGCTGGGAATTTGTCTTTGTTAAGTATGGCACCTAATCCAATGTGAGCTAATTGTCTTTATTTTGTTAGCTGTTGCCTCAAATTGCATTATACACAAGACCATAAAGTTTATCTACAATACAGCCCATTTTTAGAGATGAGCAAGGCCGCGTTCGTTGAACAGAGGCCGCGTTCAAATTCGAATCGGAGAGCCGTTCAACGAACCTCTCGAACCCCATTGAAAACAATGGGAGGCAAACAGAAACACATAAAAACACATTGTAAATGTACACATACAGTTAATAAACATTGCCATAACACTTACCTGTCCCCGCGATGCGTCCTGCACTTTGTCTCCCACCGCTTTTACTTCCGATAATCGCTGCATCCTCCCGGTAACCAGCACTGATGATAGGACCTATCGTGACGTCAAAATAGCATGTGACCAGTTACGTGTCTATTATCTCATTGGCTACAGACTGGTCACATGGCTTTGACGTCATGCTAGGTCCTGTCAGTACATCTCTCTGGTACGCGGTGATCGTTTGTGTATCTCCGTGTACCGGCGACACGCTCTGGCACACGGTCGACTCCCCATTCTGCTTCCCCATTCCGTTATTGACCGGCTGCCACAGCCGGTTAATAACGGAGATCACCGTTGCTATAGCAACGCGCCTGTCAGCGATGACGTCACCGCTTACAGCCAGCTCACTGATCACTCACGGAGTGAAAAGACTGCACGGGGAACAGCAGCGTCTTCCTCCCATGCAGCGCTGCTGATGTAGCAGAGCTGCATGGGTTGAAGGAGAAAGAAGACAGAAGACCATGGATCGTGGAGGGATAAGAGGGAGTAATAAACATGGAGTCTCTAAGTGTGTCTGTGTATTTATTTCTATTAAAGTATTTTTTCTCTGTGTGGTGTCTTTTTTTAACCCTTTATTGGAGATTCTTAATGGCCGGGTCAAACTTGCCTGACATTAAGAATCTCTGACTTAATACTAGCTATTAAAACAAAGCTAGTATTAACCCATTATTACCCAGCGAGCCACCGGCATCAGGGCAGCTGGAAGAGTTGTATACAGCACCAGATGATGGTGCTTCTATGAAAGCGCCATTTTCTGAGGCGGCTGCAGATTGCAATTCGCAGCAGATGGGCCCAGAAAGCTCGGGCTAACCTGTGCTGTGGATTCAAATCCCCAGCTGCCTAGTTGTACCTGGCTGGACACAAAAATGGGGCGAAGCCCACGTCATTTGTTTTTTAATTATTTCATGAAATTCATGAAATAATTAAAAAAACTGGTTTCCCTATATTTTTGGTTCCCAGCCTGGTACAAATAGGCAGCTGGGGGTTGGGGGCAGCCCGTAGGTGCCTGCTGTACCTGGCTAGCATACAAAAATATGGCGAAGCCCAAGTCATTTTTTTGGTGGGCAAAAAACTCCTGCATACAGTCCTGGATGGAGGTAGAAAGAGGTTTTTTGCCCAGCTCACCTGTGTGATGGAAGCCAGTGATCCTGGGCTGTGCACGGAGAAGAGGTTTGGAGAGCCAGTCCATGTGCATTGAAATTGGTTAAAGGATTTCACAAGCACAAAACTCCAGGCATTTTGTTCTTTAAAATAAAACTTCCTTTATTTTCTTATCATTAAAAAGTCCATGCTATGGTGGTCAAGCCCATGTCAGAGAGGACGCGTTTCGAACATCCAGTTCTTATTCAGTCTCTAAACCATCTAGTCACAGAACTGTTTAAAAAGGGCTGAACCCAAACATGTGATCAAATGCAAGGAGAGAGCAAGACAATTACAAAAACATTAACCCTTTGAGTTATATCACTCCATATAATGCTTATAACACTTATATATATACAAAGTATTTTTTTAGCCAGATTAATATGCAAAAATCAATTCATTTCTTTTATTTAAACCTTTCGGAAATCTTGTGCCCATTAAAAACATCCATTTTATTTCTCTCTGAAAGAGGATATCTTTCAAATTTCCACCCCTTCTAGGTAGTTGAATTTTTTCAATGGCATTGACTTTCATGCCTGTTAAATTACCTGCATGTGCGTCGCGAAAATGTTGAGACGCTCCTGATAATTTTCTGGTGGTGGCATTATTAACATCATAAATGTGTTCAGATATCCTCTTTCTGAGAGAACGACAAGTGCTGCCTATATATTGTAACTGGCAAATAGTACACGATATTAAATAAACCACATGGTCTGAACTGCAGTTTATGAGTGACATTATTTTATACGTTTTTTTATCTGTAAATGAAGAAAATTCCTTCACATTTGACATATAACCGCATAGTCCACACGATCTGTGGCCACATTTGAAAGAGCCTGTGCTGGGTAACCAATTGCCAGTGGTTTTTTCTTTTTTAGTGGAACCGCACCTATTCATATGATCACTAGGTGATAACATGGATCCCAATGTAATGTTCCTTTTTGAAACAAATTTAACTCCATTTTTTAAGATTTTGTGTAATGTGTCATCTGTAGATAAAATGGGTAAATATTTTTTAATAATTTTGATTACATCATAATAATTTTTACTGTATGTTGTTGAAAAAACAACTGACAATTCTTTCTGGGGATTATCTCTGGTTTTATTCATGTCCAAATATTGTGACCTACTCACTTTGATTGCCTTGGTTTTGGCTTTCTGGAGATTTTTCATTTTATACCCTCTTGCCAAAAACCTTTTTTCAATAGTGCTGCATTCTACCTCAAAACCATTTTGGGTGTTGCAACATCTTCTAGCACGGACATATTCACCTGTAGGGATGTTATTTATAACATGCTTTGGATGGCAACTTCCCGCATGTAACAGTGAGTTGCCTGATATGGGTTTTCTGTAAAGACTACAATTAATTTCTCCATTGTCACCCTTCCCATGGAATTGTATATCCAAAAAATTAATTTTTGATACATCATGAAAAAAAGTGAAAAAAAGATTATGGGCATTATTATTAATGTATGATATGAAATCCTCAATTTTTTTGTTTGGATTTTGCCATACAATGAGTACATCATCTATAAATCTCAGATATAATGCTATATCCGAGAAAAAAGGATTGCACTGATTAAAAATATATTGTTCTTCCCACCAAAACATAAATATGCCTGCTAGAGAGGGGGAAAACCGTGCGCCCATTGAACATCCCTGTAACTGAATATATCCTTTATTTAAAAAGGTAAAATAGTTGTTTTTGAGTAAAAACTCAGTTACGTCAATCAAATAGTCCTGTAATTCAAGTGAGTAGTCAGAATATTTTTTGAGCAAATCTTTCAACGCTAAAATGGCAAGAGAATGTGGAATGGATGTATACAATGATTGCACATCACAAGTTAACCAACTAAAATTATCCTGCCATTTCATCTGAGAAACAATATTCAACACATGTTTGCTATCCAGGACATAGCCAGGAGACATTTTAGGAAGAAATTGAAGGTGGTTATCCAACCACTCTGCTAGATGTTCAGTATAAGAATCTATACCTGAGACAATCGGTCTCATTTTTGGGGGAAATTGGTTTTTATGTGACTTGGGTAAGGCATGCAATAATGGTATTAAACAATAAGATGGATTAAGATAATCTCTCAATTTTTCATCAATTAAACCCAAATGTAAGCCTTCTTCTAGAATTTTTTCCAAGGATTTTTTTATATCTGCAGAGGGGTCATGATCGACTCTCCTGTAGGTATCACAATCCTGTAACATAGTCACTACCTCCCTTTCATAAAGTCCAGTATCCAAAACTACGACTGCCCCCCCCTTGTCAGAATTTTTTATTATGATGTTAGAGTTTTTTTGCAAGGAAATAATCGCATCCTTCTCAGTCTTAGACAAATTTTGAACCATAGGTTCTTGTAAATGAGAAAGAGCAGTTAACTCCTTTTCTACTATGTTCTGGAAATCAGTCATCTGATCACACCTCGAAGGTATGGGATAAAAACTGGGATTAGGAACATTAAAGTGGGAAACCGCACAGTGTGGATTGGGTCCGGCACCACTATCACTTGACAAATCATGCAAATCTTGTAAAGCCATTTGTTCTTTAAATGACATAGGAGAGAAAAAAATGTCAGCTGATGCATTTGAAACATTAGGAACATTAACCTCATTTTCATCGTGAAAGAAGTGTTTTTTTACTGTTAATTTTCGGATAAACTTATTAACATCTAGTATTGTTTTAAAAAGATCAAACCTCTTGTTGGGAACAAAATTTAAACCCCTTTTCAAAACACTAATTTCACTGCTGTTTAAAATGCATGCCGACATATTTATAACAGAAAAATTATTATTATCAATATTCATTTCCTTTTCCCCCTCGTGAAATGATTGTGTTGGTACACATGACTTTCTATGTTTGCGGCCGCTCCTCCTTGTTTTTTTCGATTTTTTTGAAAAAACGGCTGATTTTTCAAGTTTTTTGACACACTTGAAGAAGTGGATGGGGTGTCAAAATTATTATCGGACGTGTCAGTATTATAGTCTGTAGAGTCCACATCAGTCGTTTCAAAGTCCGTAGAAGAAAAATTGACACGGGTAGAATTGTTGCGTCTTTTATGATTTTTCAATATGGATCTGGGACCAGCTTGGAAAAATCTCCTGGAATTATGCCAATTGTAGATTTTATTATCCTCATAGTCCCTTAAATCACGAACAAACTTTTTTTCTTTGAATGCAGTGATTGTATCCTCAAGGGCAATGATTTTAGTGTTGATCTGGTCTTTCGTGGTCTTATAAGCATCCAGACCTGAATATTGTGCAAGGGAAACTTCAATTTCTTTAATCTTATTCTCCAACACACCTATTTTATTTCGTTCTTGTTCTATAATTAATTGAATACGTTTTTTGGAGCATTCAGATAAGATAGTGTCCCATTTTGCAACAAATTCTTGATTAAATTCAACTGTGGGTCTTTTGTTCAGCCGAAGTCCCCTGGGAACCATATTTTTGTCAAGATATGCTTGCAAGGTCTCACTGTCCCACCAGGTACGAATTCTCGCTGACATCACTTTTTCTAATTCCCACATAATTTGATTCATTTCTGTGTGCGTTTCCAAAGGGGTATTTTGCTTATTCAATGAAAACATTTTTGCTGCTCTCTCCATACGTAGTCTATCTGAAGTAACAAAAATCTGATTGCTATTAGCTTCATTCCTCTGGTCTTCCATTTTATGACACAATTTTTTATATAAGGAACTATAAGTCATGCAATTTCATCATATATAGTATACAATGTCTCTTATTGAAAAGATCCAAAACAATGATAATTGACTTACTGACAGTTCCTATTCATGAATCACAGGGAGCACGGGTATAGCAGCTCAAGGTGAAGGTAGAAAGAGGTTTTTTGCCCAGCTCACCTGTGTGATGGAAGCCAGTGATCCTGGGCTGTGCACGGAGAAGAGGTTTGGAGAGCCAGTCCATGTGCATTGAAATTGGTTAAAGGATTTCACCAGCACAAAACTCCAGGCATTTTGTTCTTTAAAATAAAACTTCCTTTATTTTCTTATCATTAAAAAGTCCATGCTATGGTGGTCAAGCCCATGTTCTGTGACTAGATGGTTTAGAGACTGAATAAGAACTGGATGTTCGAAACGCGTCCTCTCTGACATGGGCTTGACCACCATAGCATGGACTTTTTAATGATAAGAAAATAAAGGAAGTTTTATTTTAAAGAACAAAATGTCTGGAGTCAGATTTTTGTTACTTCAGATAGACTACGTATGGAGAGAGCAGCAAAAATGTTTTCATTGAATAAGCAAAATACCCCTTTGGAAACGCACACAGAAATGAATCAAATTATGTGGGAATTAGAAAAAGTGATGTCAGCGAGAATTCGTACCTGGTGGGACAGTGAGACCTTGCAAGCATATCTTGACAAAAATATGGTTCCCAGGGGACTTCGGCTGAACAAAAGACCCACAGTTGAATTTAATCAAGAATTTGTTGCAAAATGGGACACTATCTTATCTGAATGCTCCAAAAAACGTATTCAATTAATTATAGAACAAGAACGAAATAAAATAGGTGTGTTGGAGAATAAGATTAAAGAAATTGAAGTTTCCCTTGCACAATATTGAGGTCTGGATGCTTATAAGACCACGAAAGACCAGATCAACACTAAAATCATTGCCCTTGAGGATACAATCACTGCATTCAAAGAAAAAAAGTTTGTTCATGATTTAAGGGACTATGAGGATAATAAAATCTACAATTGGCATAATTCCAGGAGATTTTTCCAAGCTGGTCCCAGATCCATATTGAAAAATCATAAAAGACGCAACAATTCTACTCGTGTCAATTTTTCTTCCACGGACTTTGAAACGACTGATGTGGACTCTACAGACTATAATACTGACACGTCCGATAATAATTTTGACACCCCATCCACTTCTTCAAGTGTGTCAAAAAACTTGAAAAATCAGCCGTTTTTTCAAAAAAATCGAAAAAAACAAGGAGGAGCGGCCGCAAACATAGAAAGTCATGTGTACCAACACAATCATTTCATGAGGGGGAAAAGGAAATGAATATTGATAATAATAATTTTTCTGTTATAAATATGTCGGCATGCATTTTAAACAGCAGTGAAATTAGTGTTTTGAAAAGGGGTTTAAATTTTGTTCCCAACAAGAGGTTTGATCTTTTTAAAACAATACTAGATGTTAATAAGTTTATCCGAAAATTAACAGTAAAAAAACACTTCTTTCACGATGAAAATGAGGTTAATGTTCCTAATGTTTCAAATGCATCAGCTGACATTTTTTTCTCTCCTATGTCATTTAAAGAACAAATGGCTTTACAAGATTTGCATGATTTGTCAAGTGATAGTGGTGCCGGACCCAATCCACACTGTGCGGTTTCCCACTTTAATGTTCCTAATCCCAGTTTTTATCCCATACCTTCGAGGTGTGATCAGATGACTGATTTCCAGAACATAGTAGAAAAGGAGTTAACTGCTCTTTCTCATTTACAAGAACCTATGGTTCAAAATTTGTCTAAGACTGAGAAGGATGCGATTATTTCCTTGCAAAAAAACTCTAACATCATAATAAAAAATTCTGACAAGGGGGGGGCAGTCGTAGTTTTGGATACTGGACTTTATGAAAGGGAGGTAGTGACTATGTTACAGGATTGTGATACCTACAGGAGAGTCGATCATGACCCCTCTGCAGATATAAAAAAATCCTTGGAAAAAATTCTAGAAGAAGGCTTACATTTGGGTTTAATTGATGAAAAATTGAGAGATTATCTTAATCCATCTTATTGTTTAATACCATTATTGCATGCCTTACCCAAGTCACATAAAAACCAATTTCCCCCAAAAATGAGACCGATTGTCTCAGGTATAGATTCTTATACTGAACATCTAGCAGAGTGGTTGGATAACCACCTTCAATTTCTTCCTAAAATGTCTCCTGGCTATGTCCTGGATAGCAAACATGTGTTGAATATTGTTTCTCAGATGAAATGGCAGGATAATTTTAGTTGGTTAACTTGTGATGTGCAATCATTGTATACATCCATTCCACATTCTCTTGCCATTTTAGCGTTGAAAGATTTGCTCAAAAAATATTCTGACTACTCACTTGAATTACAGGACTATTTGATTGACGTAACTGAGTTTTTACTCAAAAACAACTATTTTACCTTTTTAAATAAAGGATATATTCAGTTACAGGGATGTTCAATGGGCGCACGGTTTTCCCCCTCTCTAGCAGGCATATTTATGTTTTGGTGGGAAGAACAATATATTTTTAATCAGTGCAATCCTTTTTTCTCGGATATAGCATTATATCTGAGATTTATAGATGATGTACTCATTGTATGGCAAAATCCAAACAAAAAAATTGAGGATTTCATATCATACATTAATAATAATGCCCATAATCTTTTTTTCACTTTTTTTCATGATGTATCAAAAATTAATTTTTTGGATATACAATTCCATGGGAAGGGTGACAATGGAGAAATTAATTGTAGTCTTTACAGAAAACCCATATCAGGCAACTCACTGTTACATGCGGGAAGTTGCCATCCAAAGCATGTTATAAATAACATCCCTACAGGTGAATATGTCCGTGCTAGAAGATGTTGCAACACCCAAAATGGTTTTGAGGTAGAATGCAGCACTATTGAAAAAAGGTTTTTGGCAAGAGGGTATAAAATGACAAATCTCCAGAAAGCCAAAACCAAGGCAACTAAAGTGAGTAGGTCACAATATTTGGACATGAATAAAACCAGAGATAATCCCCAGAAAGAATTGTCAGTTGTTTTTTCAACAACATACAGTAAAAATTATTATGATGTAATCAAAATTATTAAAAAATATTTACCCATTTTATATACAGATGACACATTACACAAAATCTTAAAAAATGGAGTTAAATTTGTTTCAAAAAGGAACATTACATTGGGATCCATGTTATCACCTAGTGATCATATGAATAGGTGCGGTTCCACTAAAAAAGAAAAAAACACTGGCAATTGGTTACCCAGCACAGGCTCTTTCAAATGTGGCCACAGATCGTGTGGACTATGCGGTTATATGTCAAATGTGAAGGAATTTTCTTCATTTACAGATAAAAAAACGTATAAAATAATGTCACTCATAAACTGCAGTTCAGACCATGTGGTTTATTTAATATCGTCTACTATTTGCCAGTTACAATATATAGGCAGCACTTGTCGTTCTCTCAGAAAGAGGATATCTGAACACATTTATGATGTTAATAATGCCACCACCAGAAAATTATCAGGAGCGTCTCAACATTTTCGCGACGCACATGCAGGTAATTTAACAGGCATGAAAGTCAATGCCATTGAAAAAATTCAACTACCTAGAAGGGGTGGAAATTTGAAAGATATCCTCTTTCAGAGAGAAATAAAATGGATGTTTTTAATGGGCACAAGATTTCCGAAAGGTTTAAATAAAAGAAATGAATTGATGTTTGCATATTAATCTGGCTAAAAAAATACTTTGTATATATATAAGTGTTATAAGCATTATATGGAGTGATATAACTCAAAGGGTTAATGTTTTTGTAATTGTCTTGCTCTCTCCTTGCATTTGATCACATGTTTGGGTTCAGCCCTTTTTAAACAGTTCTGTGACTAGATGGTTTAGAGACTGAATAAGAACTGGATGTTCGAAACGCGTCCTCTCTGACATGGGCTTGACCACCATAGCATGGACTTTTTAATGATAAGAAAATAAAGGAAGTTTTATTTTAAAGAACAAAATGCCTGGAGTTTTGTGCTGGTGAAATCCTTTAACCAATTTCAGTCCTGGATGGAGTATGCTGAGCCTTGTAGTTCTGCAGCTGCTGTCTACTCTCCTGCATACACTAGTGAATGGAGCATGCTGAGCCTTGTCGTTCTGCAGCTGCTGTCTGCTCTCCTCCATACAGACAGCAGCTGCAGAACTACAAGGCTCAGCATACTCCATCCAGGACTGTATGCAGGAGTATTTTGCCCCAAAAAAATTATGTGGGCTTCGCCATGTTTTTGTATGCTAGCCAGGTACAGCAGGCAGCTACGTGCTGCCCCCAACCCCCAGCTGCCTATTTGTACCCAGCTGGGAACAAAAATATAGGGAAGCCCTTTTTTGTTAATTATTTCATGAATTTTATGAAATAATTAAATATAAAAAATGACAATTTCTGTGGCAAGCCAGGTACAACTAGGCAGCTAGGGATTGGAATCCACAGCTCAAGGTGCCCAAGCTTTCTGGGCACCCATGCTGCGAATTGCAGTCTGCAGCCACCCCAGAAAATGGCGCTTTCATAGAAGCACCATCTTCTGGCGCTGTATCCAACTCTTCCAGCTGCCCTGAAGTCGGGTGGCTCGCTGGGTAATAATGGGCTTAGGCTAGCTGTATATTATCAACTGGCCCTAAGCCCGAAATTCATGGTGTCACGCCAATATTAGACATGGCCACCATGAATTTCTAGTACCGATAAAAAGAACCACAACACACAGAAAAATATTTTTAATATAAATAAAACACAACACAATTTGTGACTCCATATTTATTGAAATAAAGAACCCCCCTCTGCAGTAATCCTTGGTCAAGGGTCCTGCACCATCCAATCCGGATCCAATATCATTTGATCGGTTTGCTGGAAGGCAAAGCGATCAGATGATGTGTCAGGTTCAAGGGCTTGAATCACATGACACAGCAGCTGATTGTATAAACTTTTATACAATCAGCTGATGCATCAGTGCAAAAACAAAAAACAAACTACACACTTCAGTGCAGACTCCTATCCGACAGCATCAGCTGATAGTATAGCCGGCCGGGTGGTAAAAAGCCAGCCACACCGCTCGACTTATAGTGTCAGCTGATGCTGTCAGGTGACCGCATCAGTTGATCATCGCCAGGTCTGAGAAAGAGAGAGAGAATCATATAAATCAAATAGAAAACCGGTTTTAAATGCCGCGCTAAAAACCACAGATGCTGTAGATAAAGAGATTTCCTTTATTTCACAGTTCTACGCGTTTCAGAGACATCTCCGTCTCCTTCCTCAGGAAAAGAAATCATATTTCCTGAGGAAGGAGACGGAGATGTCTCTGAAACGCGTAGAACTGTGAAATAAAGGAAATCTCTTTATTTACAGCATCTGTGGTTTTTAGCGCGGCATTTAAAACCGGTTTTCTATTTGATTTATATGATAACCTGCTTTCCGGGGCCGCTGCTAAACCACATAAAACCACTCACATGCGATCATAGGGGGTTGTGACTGGCACAACCCTACCAGGTGAGTGTATCTCTTTCTGTTCTGTCTCTCTACCCTCATACCCTGTAAGACCCTATTGCGCTTTTCCCCCCCTACAGCTTTACAAAGAGAGAGAGAAAGAAGAGAGAGAGAAAAAGAGAGAAAAAGAAAGAAGAGAGAGAAAGAAAGAGAGAAAGAAGAGAGAGAAAGAGAGAAAGAAGAGAGAGAGAGAAAGAAGAGAGAGAGAAAGAGAGAAAGAAGAAAGAGAGAAAGAAGAGAGAGAGAAAGAAGAGTGAGAGAAAGAAAGAAGAGAGAGAAAGAGAAAATGAAAGAGAAAAATAAGAGAAAGAGGAGAAAGAAGAGAAAGAGAGAAGGAAGAGAGAGAAAGAGAGAAAGAAGAGAGAGAAAGAGAGAAAGAAGAGAGAAGAGAAAGAGGAGAAAGAAAGGAGAGAGAGAAAGGAGAGAAAGAAAGGAGAGAAAGGAGAGAGAGAGAGAAAGGAGAGAAAGAAAGGAGAGAGAGAAAGGAGAGAGAGGAAGGAGAGAGAGAGAGAAAAAGAGAGAAAGAAGAGAAAGAGGAGAAAGAAGAGAAAGAGAGAAGGAAGAGAGTGAGAGAAAGAGAGAAAGAAGAGAGAGAAAGACAGAAAGAAGAGAGAGAGAAAGAGAGAAAGAGAGAAAGAAGAGAGAGAGAAAGAGAGAAAGAAGTGAAAGAGAGAGAAAGAAGAGCGAGAGAAAGAGGAGAAAGAAGAGAAAGAGGAGAAAGAAAAGAAAAAGAGAAGGAAGAGAAAGACAGGAGAGAGAGAAAGGAGAGAAAGAAAGGAGAGAGAGAGAAAGGAGAGAGAGAGAAAGGAGAGAAAGAAAGGAGAGAGAGAAAGGAGAGAGAGAAAGGAGAGAGAGAAAGGAGAGAGAGGAAGGAGAGAGAGAAAGAGAGAAAGAAGAGAGAGAGAAAGAGAAAAAGAGAGCAAGAAGAGAATGAGGAGAAAGAAGAGAAAGAAAGAAGGAAGAGACTAAGAGAAAGAGAGAAAGAAGAGAGAGAAAGAGAGAAAGAAGAGAGAGAGAGAAAGAGAGAGAGAAAGAGAGAAAGAAGAGAGAGAGAAAGAGAGAAAGAAGAGCGAGAGAAAGAGGAGAAAGAAGAGAAAAAGAGAAAGAAGAGAGAGAAAGAAGAGAGAGAAAGAAGAGAGAGAGAGAAAGGAGAAAGAAGATAAAGAAGATAAAGAAAGGACAGAGAGAAAGAAAGGAGAGAGAGAAAGGAGAGAGAGAAAGGAGAGAGAGAAAGGAGAGAGAGCGAGAGAGAGAGAGAGCTACAGCTGATGTCCAGCTCCTCCCCTCAGTGCATAATTAAATTATCATTATAAATATATTATAAATATAATGAAAATTAAAAAAAAAAAAAAAAAAAAAAAAGAAACTCTTTACCGGGACTAGAATTCGCAACCTCATGCTTCATAGGCAAGCACTCTATCCCCTCAGCTACTGCCTGTTAAGATAGAGATAGGCAGTAATTTGGTAATTTTGAAGTCTGGATTGCTGAAGTCTCAGCTGACCACGCGATTCACTTGATTGCTACGTGGAGCTGATAGAGCACTCGTGTTCTGTAGGAGAGCTGACAGTGTCGTGTGGATTACGTCGGACCTGGAAGGGCGTTGGAGGATTTTAATAAAATTCTGAAACAGCGTGTTTTTTTGTCTTTTATTCCAAATAAAGGATTTTTCGCGGTGTGTGTTTATTTACTTTCATTTTATAAATAGATAATAATTATAATTTAAAAATTAAAAAAAAAACAAAAAAACCTAGAACTCGCGACCGCATGCTTCTTATGCTCTATCCACTAGTCTACTGCTTATAATGATAAAGATAGGCGGATTTGGTAATCTTGACTTCTGCATTGCTGAAGTCTCTGCTGACCGCGCGATTCACTTTATTGCTACGTGGAGCTGATAAATAAGAGCACTCGTGTTCTGTAGCAGAGCTCACAGTGTCGAGTGGATTACGTCGGACCTGGAGGGGTATTTGTGGGTTAATAAAGGGGTGAAAGAGGGTGATTTTTTGTCTTTTATTCCAAATAAAGAATTTTTCGGTGTGTGTGTTTCTTTACTTTCACTTTAAGTTTAATTATGGATGGTATCTCGGGGAGACACCTGGCATGATTAAACTCATTATTACCCGATTGCCACTGCACCAGGGCAATTCGGGATGAGCTGGGTAGAGTCCCCCAGGATAGTCGCATCTAATGGATGCGGCTATTCCAGCCAGCTGCTGGGTGATATTGTTAGGCTGGAGGGCTCCCAATACCGTGGCGCTCACCATCCTGACAATACCAGCCTCCAGCCGTGTGGCTTTATCCTGGCTGGTATCAAATATGGGGGAACCACATTTTTTTTTTATTATTTATTTATTTTACTGCACAATATAGACCCGCCCGCCGGCGGCCGTGATTGGTTGCACTGACAAAGCTGTCACTCAGCTTGGTGACGTGTCTGACTGCAACCAATCATAGGCACCGGTGGGCGGGGAAAGCAGAGAGCAACTAATTGACTAATGAAGTGGCAGTCATTTTCTAAAGAGGAAAAGACACCGCAGATTTGTGACAGACGTGGAGCGAGACGCCCGTGATCGGTGAGTAGGAAAAGGAGAGGGATTGTGCTGGGGACGCAGGATGCATGCAGATAGCAACATGTGCACATTGCCTTACTGTGAAAAGCCACGTTTATGGTGATCGAACCATTCTCGAACGTAACTTGAACTGTCGAACTTTTAGCAAAAAGCTCGAGTTCGAGTTCGATCTTGAGCACCCCCCAAAATCACTCGAACATGAAATTGGCGAACCTCGAACATCGCTCAACTCTACCCATTGTCCTAAACTGCATATTTGTCTCATCTATATTAACCCCTTCAGCCCCAAGCCTATTTTGACCCTAAAGACCAGGCCATTTTTTGCAATTCTGACCAGTGTCACTTTATAAGGGTATGTGCGCACGTTGCTTTTTACCTGCTTTTTACCTGCTTTTTTGCTGCTTTTTCTTCTGCGCTGTTTAATGCCAAAATGGATGTGTTCTTCTATTCAAGCAAAGTCTATGGGAATTTGGGTTTCTTGTTCACACTATGTTGTTCAAAATGCTGCCTTTTTGTGGCAGAACTTTGGTCAAAAACTCAGCTTTTCAAAGAAGCAACATGTCAATTGTTTTTGCCATTTGGGTTTTGCACTGCAAAGCTGAGTTTTTGACCAAAGTTCTGCCACAAAAAGGCAGCATTTTGAACAACATAGTGTGAACAAGAAACCCAAATTCCCATAGACTTTGCTTGAATAGAAGAACACATCCATTTTGGCATTAAACAGCGCAGAAGAAAAAGCAGCAAAAAAGCAGGTAAAAAGCAGGTAAAAAGCAACGTGCGCACATACCCATAGTGTGAACAAGAAACCCAAATTCCCATAGACTTTGCTTGAATAGAAGAACACATCCATTTTGGCATTAAACAGCGCAGAAGAAAAAGCAGCAAAAAAGCAGGTAAAAAGCAGGTAAAAAGCAACGTGCGCACATACCCTAACTCTGGAACGCTTCAGCGGATCCCGGTGATTCTGAGATTGTTTTTTTGTGACATATTGGGCTTCATGTTAGTGGTAAATTTAGGCCAATATTTTTTGCGTTTCTTTGTGAAAAAAATGGAAATTTCGCGAAAATTTTGAAAATTTTGTAATTTTCAAACTTTGAATTTTTATGCTCTAAAACCAACGAGACATATGTCACAAAATAATTAATAAATAACATTTCCCACATGTCTACTTTACATCAGAACAATTTTGGGGAAAAAAAAAATTTAAGGAAGTTATAGGGGTTCAAAGTTTATGAGCAATTTCTCATTTTTACAACAAAATTTACAAAGCCACTTTTTTT